>NC_059109.1:56842209-57159292 GCF_020740685.1 Jaculus jaculus
GTCCACCTGATGTTGGCCAGGGTGTGATGTCTACCCTCTGTTCTTGCCATTGTTTTCCCTGCCTTCATGGAGCATCCCCTTGAGTCTCTAAGCCAAAACAAACCTTTTTTTCCTCCAAAAGCTGCCTTGGATGGGTAATTTCTGCCAGCAATGCAGACCTGACTGCAACAATTATGTAGTCTCAGGGTGGCCTTGAACTCATAGCAATCCTCCTACCTCTGCCTCTCAAGTGCTGGGATTAAAGGTGTGCGACACCACATCCAGCTTTATTTTAGTTTTTTAGTGCTCACTGATACTTCCTAGTTTAAGATCTATAGGTAGCTGAGTACAGAAGGAATCTAGGCTGAGGATGTTTATATTAAGTAAGAAAGGTAGGCTCTGCATAGCAATAGAACTCTTACAAAATAAAACCTGCAGTCCCTCTGGGAAGAAATTATCCTTTATAAAGTACTTAACCAAATTTGTGACAAAATTTAATGAGATTAAGAACATCATCTGGAAAGTTAGATTTGCATTGGATTATTAATCTTGTGGTTTGATAATCTTTTTATTTTTTCAAGGTAGGGTGTCACTCTGGTCCAGGCTGACCTAGAATTAACTATGTAGTCTCAGGGTGGCCTTGAACTCACGGATCCTCCTACCTCTGTCTCCCAAGTGCTGGGATTAAAGGCATGTGCCACCATGCCTGGCTTAACAATCTTTACCACTTTATTTCATTTAAGAATGGCAAGTTTGAAAATGGATGTGGTGGCATAGACATGTGGTGAGACTAGCAAGGACTACATAGTAAGCTCCAGGCCAGCCTGGTGACAGTGAGAACTTACTTCAAAACACAGGCAACCAACCTGAGACTACACAGTAAATTCCAGGTCAGCCTGAACTAGAGCAATACCCTACCTCATAAAGACAAACAAAAAACAGGCAAGCTTTAAATAAGAACATAAATTATCACCTGGGTGTGGTGGTGCATGCCTTTAATCCCAGCATTTGGGAGGCAGAGGTAGGAGGATTGTCATGAGTTCAAGGCCACCCTGAGACTACCAAGTGAATTCCAGAAGCCTGGGCTAGAGTAAGATCCTACTTCGAAAAACCAAAAAAAAAAAAAAAAAAAAAAGTGAATTATCTCTTATCAATTCAAGAAACTGCTAAAAAAGCAGAAATTAAAGAATCAAGATATAAGAGCACAAAACCATAACATTCTTTTGTTCTAGTTCCAAGAATCAATAATAGTATGAAAAAAAAAAGCAAAAACAAAGCCAAATATCATCTATTATCTTTCACAATTAGAAGAAAAGGGATTAAATAACAAGTGTAATATTAGTGAGTGAATGTGTATGTTTTCAGTAATCTAGATGAAAGGAAAAAAAAAGCAAGAAAGAAAGGAAATCAGATGGTTCATTCTTTACCATTAATTTCATAAAAATCCAAACTTGAAATGGAGTTAGACATAACATACAGTAAACTAATGTGTTTACTCCTATGAAAAATTAAGATTAGTGGGCTAGAGGGATGGCTTAGCGGTTAAGCGCTTGCCTGTGAAGCCTAAGGACCCCAGTTCGAGGTTGATTCCCCAGGACCCAAGTTAGCCAGATGCACAAGGGGGCGCATGCGTCTGGAGTTCGTCTGCAGTGGCTGGAAGCCCTGGCGTGCCCTTTCTCTCTCTATCTGTCTCTTTCTCTCCCCCTCTCTCTGTCACTCTCAAATAAATAATAAAAATGAACAAATATTTAAACAAAGAAAAATTAAGATTAGTTATAGTTTTATTCAACAATATAAAATCATAGCAAAAACATGATATAATAGGAACTATGGAACAAGCAGAAACATCTGAAGAGAAGAAACTCTTATTAAAAAAGATATTATAAGTCAGGTGTGGTGGTGCATGTCTTTAATCCTAGCACTTGGAAGGCAGAGATAGAAAGATCACCATGAGTTGAGGCTACTCTGAGACTACACAGTGAATTCCGGTTTAGCCTGGGCTAGAGACCCTACCTCAAAAAAACTGAAAGAAAAACAACACACACACATATATATATATGGTAACATTTAAAATTTATATCCTATTTCATTCTAAAGCATATTTAAGATGACCAAATTGACAATTTATTCCTTGATTTGGTACTGGCTTAAGTCTTGAGAAATCTAAATCATTAGATGCAATACTAATAGAGGAAATCTTTAGAGGCCAGAAAGGAATAAAGAATTTTAATGAAGATGCTGAAATCATAATCCTAAGAAGAGAGAGATCCATGTAGCCTGAATACTCTTACCTTTGATAAGAGCTAGACTGCAGTTGCTGTCTACAAAAATCAACCATTTAGAACAGGAAACTTCAGAAGTGTCTTTCTTTTGGTAATATTAGTGTTACTTACCAAAACTGAGTTTAGTTTTTGAAGACTATTAGTCTAAGGGAGTTATTACAAATTACGGTCTTTTTATTAAATCCATCTTTTATCAGACAGCACTATAAAAAACAAATTCACTTCACATTACACACCACAGCACAGGTTTTAAGACAGACTACCATTCAGGAAATTCACGCACATGCACAGAAAAGCCATTTGAAGCATCACCTTTAGACAGCTGGTTAGCAGCCAATGCTGCGCCACAAGACTGCATCTCTTAAAGTTCCCTTTGATCAGTTACTGAGCTCAGCTTCTGATGTTAAATCTTCATTTTTAGTAAGCAGATTAGAAAAGACAAGATTGAGAGAATGAAATGCAGAAAACAGTAAATGCCAGTCAATAGATTAGAAGCAGATTTAGTTTTAAACACATAATGCATTCAAATTCCTGCCTGGTTTCATAGAAACAACCAACATCTGAAAACCTGGATGAAAAGAAAAACAAGAAAACTATTTCAACCATTGCACACTTCATTTTTCCTCAGTATATCTGGGTGACATTCTTCCCTAAAATTATAAAAAGTACGAAATGGAAACTAATTGACAACACTATGAAACTTCTCACTCTTTCCTTTAGGAATTAGAAATTTCACAATGCTGTGATTACAGATTTCTCTTCTACTACATTTTATTCACACTGTAATTTTTTTTTTTTTTTCTTCAAGGCAGGTTCTCACTCTAACCCAGGCTAACCTGGAATTCACTATGTAGTCTCAGGGTGGCCTCCAATTCACATTGATCCTCCTACCATGGCCTTCAGAGTGCTGGAATTAAAGTCATACAACACAACACCTGGCCACACTGTAATTTTTTTTTAATTACTTGAGAGAGAGAGAGAATGAATTAGCAGACCAGGGCCTCTAGCCGTTGCAAATGCACTCCAGACACATGCACTACCATGTGCATCTGGCTTACGTGGGTCCTGGGGAATTGAACCTGGATCCTTTGGCTTTGCAGGCAATCACTTTAACTACTAAGCCATCTCTCCAGCCCACAGTGTCATTTTTTTATAAACTTTTTTTGTTGTTTATTCTTATTTATTTGAGCGCGACAGAGAAAGAAAGGCAGAGAGAGAGAGAAAGGAGAGAGAGAATGGACACGCCAGGGCCTCCAGCCACTGCAAACGAACTCCAGATGCGTGCGTCCCCTTGTGCATCTGGCTAACATGGGTCCTGGGGAATTGAGCCTTGAACCAGTGTCCTTAGGCTTCATAGGCAAGCGCTTAACTGCTAAGCCACCTCTCCAGCCCACACAGTGTCATTTTTAAAAATCATTTCACATGTCCATTATTCCACCAGACAACAAGTTTCTCAAGGACATTCAACCTAAAAGCATTTAGATAGCATGTAAAGTATTAAAAAGAAATCAGACAGGGCTAATGGTGTGCTGCTTTATTTACCTTTGTACCTCCAGTGAGCATCACTCAGATGTGTGGGTTTTTCTTATTTGTTTTTGTGTTTACTTTTTTTAAAAAAATTTTATTTATTTATTTGAGAGAGAGAGAGAGATAAAACCAGGCAGGTAGAAAAAGTGGCTTCCAGCCACTGCTAATGAACTCCAGATGCATGTGCCCCCTTGTGCATCTGGCTTACGTGGGTCTGGGAGAATTGAACCTGGGATCCTTTGGCTTTGCAGGCAAGCACCTTAACCACTAAGCCATCTCTCCATTTATTTTATTTTATTTTATTTTATTATTTTATTTTATTATTTTATTTTTTTGGTTTTTGGAGGTAGGGTTTCACTCTAGCCCAGGCTGACCTGGAATTCACTATGAAATCTCAGGGTGGCCTCAAACTCAGTGATCCTCCTACCTTTGCCTCCTGAGTGCTAGGATTAAAGGCATGTGCCACCACGCCCAGCTCCTGATTTGTATTTTTGAGATAGCTTATCACTATGTAGACTAAGCTTATTAGAAACCTGCCACAATCCTCCCTAACTCTATGGCCCAAAAGCATTACAAGATGGTGCAATCAGCCAGGCTTGGTGGTGCATTAATCTCAGCACTCAGGAGGCAAAGGTAGGAGGATCCCTGTGAGTTTGAGGCCAGTCTGGAATTACAGAGTGAATTCCAGGTCAGGCTGGGCTAAATTGAGACCCTCCCTCAGGGGAAAAAAAAAAAAAAAAAAGTTGGTGCAATCATAGCCAGCAATTCAGAGATAAATGTTTATCCTGCCACACAGCCTAAGATTAGAATTGTTAGAAATCTGCAGAGGGAGCTGAGAGATGGTTCATGGGTTAAGGTGCTTGCCAGAAAAGCGTAACAACCTGGGTTCAACTCCCCAGTACCCATGTAAAGCCAGATGCACAAAGTGGCATATGTGTCTGGAGTTCATTTGCAGTGGCTGGAAGCTCTGGTATGCCCTTTTTTTTTTTTTTCCTTATTCACTCTCTGCTTGCAAATAAATAAAAAAATAACAGAAAATCTTGTAGGAGCTGGGTGTGGTGGCTCACGCCTTTAATCCCAGCACTCGGGAGGCAGAGGTGGGAGGATTGCTGTAAGTTCGAGGCCACCCTGAGACTACATAGTTAATTCCAGGTCAGCCTGGACCAGAGAGAGACCCTACCTCGAAAAAAAAAAGGAAAAGGGATTCTGGGCTGGAGAGATGGCTCAACGGTTAAGGTGCTTGCCTGCAAAGCCAAAGGACCTCAGTTCGATTTCCCAGTACCCACATAAACGAGATGCACAAGGTGGAGCATGGATCTGGAATTCGTTTGCAGCATCTAGAAGCCCTGGTGTGCCCATTCTCTCTCTCTCTCTCTCTCTCTCTCTCTCTCTCTCTCTCTCTCTCTCTCTCTCTCTCTCTCTCTCCCCCTCTTTCCCTCTCTCAAATAAATACAAAAATAAAATAAAGTAAAATAAAATAAAAATAGGGATTCTTCTGCCTGGTTTCTGAGTTTGAGGCCAGCCTAGGACTACAGAGTTCCAGGTCCAGGCTAGGCTAGAGTGAGACCCTACCTAAAAAAAAAAAAAAAAGCTTTCAGTTTCAGTTGTTTTGTAACCTAATGAATTGTACCACTATTATGAAACAACATAAAACAATAAAAAGCCAAAAAAAAAAACCTCTTGTCTTTCAGACTATTTTGAGAATTCTGAATAATAAAGATTGTGGATATGAAAGAGAGAAAGGAAGAGAGGGAGACAGATGAAAGTATGGGAGATATTTTCCTGTTTGAGGTTACACAAAGTCAGCTCACAGACCTCTAAGACATTGACCCAAAAGTTAAGAGACAAAAAATTTAGAGCTTCTTTATACCCTGGAGGCTCTGTAGTTATCACCACACTGATAGATTGGAGTAATACCTGACATTACACTAGGAGGCTAGGTAACACTGTATAGTCTAAGTCTCATGAGTGTTGGGATTAAAGGTATGGACCACTAGGCCCCACCTGTGTGATTAAATTTTATCAGTGAGATTAATAAAAATATACAGCAATAGGAATTTACTTCAGTCAATGGATTACATATAAAGCATGAAAAGGAAAGAATCTAAGACTGATAACACGGAATCTCTTAACTAGGAGATGAAAGGATTTCAAACCTTTTCTATATAGTGTATAAGACTGTGCTGAACACAAAAGACTTTACTCTTTTTGGTTGAATCCACTGTGAATGTTTTCCATTCTCTACTTACCCTTAGAACTCCAGATACATGCACCACCTTGTGCAGCTGGCTTATATGGGTACTGGGGAATCTAATCTGGGTCCTTGCATTTCTCAAGCAAAACCTTAACCACTGACCCATCCTTCCAGCCTGAAAAAACTTAAAAAATTTTTATTGTTATTTACTTATTTATGAGAGGAAAGGAATGGGTATGCCATCGCCTCTAACCACTGCAAGCGAACTCCAAACACATGGACCGCCATGTGCATCTGGCTTATGTCAAATCTGAGGAATCAAACCTGGGTCCTTAGGCTTCACAGGCAAGTGCTTTAACCACTAAGCCATCTATCTCTCCAGCCCTGATAAAACTTGGTATTGACAAATTTTAATTTTTTTTTTTTTACTTTACTTTTATTTATTTGAGAGAGAGGGAGGAAGGACCAAAGAGAGGGACAGAAAGAATGGGCACACCAGGGCCTCCAGCCACTGCAAGTGAACTCCAGACACATGTGCCCCCTTGTGCTTCTGGCTTACGTGGGTCCAGGTCCAGGAGAATTGAACCAAAGTCCTTTGGCTCTGCAGGCAAATACCTCAACCACTAAGCCATCTCTCCAGCCCCTTATTGACGATTTTTATACATGTGCATAATGTATTTTGATCATAATTCCCCTCATACATTCTTTGGAAAAACAGAATTTTCTTATTTGCATGTGGTGGGCAAGGCGCACTAGGGTCTCTTGCTGCTGCAAATAAACACCAGACACTTGTGCCACCTTTTGCGTCTGGCTTGTGTGGGTGGCTTAGGAACTGAACCTGGATCAGTTGGTTTTGTAAATAAGTGCTTTGAAACCACTGACCCACCTTCTCAGTCCCTATTTCCCAGGCATTTTGTGTACAGATTGAAATTGACATTTAATCCTAGCATCAATTTAAGTCATGGTTTTCTGTGAACATGCCTGTTTATGTGAAATGCTTATCTGTAAGAAGGAAAAAGATCTTAACTTTATTTAATATAAATTTCTGGGCTGGAGAATTGCCTTAGTATGATAGGCACTTAATTGTAAAGCCAAAGGACCCAGGTTCCACTCCCGAGGACCCATGTGAAGCCAGATGCACAAGATAGCACATGCATCTAGAGTTCATTGGCAGCAGCTATAGACCCTGGTGAGCCCATTTTCCCTCTTTCTGACTCTTTCTCTCCCTCTCTCTTATATAAGTAAAAATAAGTATTATTAATATAAATTTGCTGAGCTGGAGAGATGGCTCAGCTGTTGAGGTGCTTGCCTGCAAAGCCTAATGACGCAGGGTCAATTCCCCATACCCACATAAAGCCACATGCTTCTGGAGTTTGCTTGCAATGGCAAGAGGCCCTGGAGTTCCCATTCTTTCTCTGTCTTTCTCCTTGCAAATAAATAAAATTAAAAATAAATAAATTTCCTATTTTAGACACAGTCACTTCTGACCTTTTGTGAGGTTAGGGGGTATTCAGGTTGGACCAGGAATATTTTCATTTATTTAGTTATTTTTAAAAGGTCTTGAGCTGGGCATGGTGGTGAATGCCTTTAATCCCAGCACTCAGAAGGTAGAGGTAGGAGGATGGCTATGAGTTCAAGGCCAGCCTGAGGCTACAGAGTGAATTCCAGATCAGCCTGGCCTAGAGTGATACCCTACCTTGAAAAAGCAAATTAAAAAAAAGGGGGGGCTGATTTGGGGGTTGGATAGATGATTTTGTGGTTAAGGCTCTTGCCTCCAGAGCCTAACCACTTGGGTTTGATTCCCCAGGACCCACATACGCCAGATACAAAGTGGCACATCCATTCCCTCTGTCTCTCCATCTGCCTCTCTCTCACACTCTTCTCTCTCTGTCAAATAATAACATATTTAAAAATAAATAAATAAAAGGCTTTGATTTATCAACTCACCGATTACAAGGGCATACGCAGAGTCCACAGCACTTGTTGAGTTCTGTCAAAGTCTTCTCGGCCTCTCTCATGTCTTTATTTATTTGGTCCATGCCTTCTTCTATGCGGTTTAATTGTTCTAAGAATAGGTAATGGAAATTAAATTATGTGTGACATTTTCAAACAAAAAATGCTATTATTGCACAGCAGGGAACTGAAAACTCAAATCTACCAATAATCTGTTACAATGAAGTACATTAGTATCATGAAACAATTTTTAGCACGCTAATTAATTCTAAGGCATCTGCAGTCCTGCTGTTGATAGTTTTGTTCAGAAGAAACATGGACACTGGGAGCATGTGAGGCGACACTGGGAGCATGTGAGGCTTCTTCAGAGATTACTCTTGCAACCAAATATACTTTGGCCATATCAGATTCCCAGCACTGCTATCATTTAATAGACTCAAAACCTGAGGCTATCACAAAACTAATAAAAGCTAGGTGGAATCACCGAGGACCAACAAAATTGAATGTTTCAATTTTTTTTTTTTTATTTTCTGTTTTTGGTTTTTCAAGGTAGGGTCTCACTCTAGCCCAGGCTGACCTGGAATTCACTATGTAGTCTCAGGGTGGCCTTGAACTCATGGTGATCCTCCTACCTCTGCCTCCCAAGTGCTGAGATTAAAGGCATATGTCACCACACCAAGAATGTTTTTAAATTTAATAAAATTTTATAACTATTTTAGGACTTAATTTTTGAGAATGATGTAAGACTATCATAAATGGCAAATGTATACAATAAACCATGCTGGCCTAACATATACTTGGGATGCAGCTGGATATTGTTGCCTGTCATTCCCAATCAGCAATGAGCATCATGTAATTCAAATTAGAAGAAAAGGACGAAACATATCACTATAAGCAAAAGGCACTCCTAAAAGCTTAAACTTATAACATAGGTGGCTTACAGGGTTTGTTGGTATTGTAAGTCACATTACATAGTTTCATCCAATGATGTCAACTCACCCCCCTGCTCATCCAGTAGAGTGATGGTCTTGATTCCTGCATCCTGAGACTAAAAAAGGGGGAAATTTTGATAGTACAGTAATACAAATCCAAAACAACAGAAATAAAACTTGCAAAGTGTGACAAGTATTAAGAAAGAATCATTGGAAACCCAAGTTCTCAGAGGACTATAGACACCAGCAGAGCTTAAACCAACATGTTTTAACATATTAATCCCTTAAACAATGAAGTCATACTCCCATGGTAAAACTGTCAAACAAGAAAACAGAAAAACTTATTAGCACATGGCTTGACCATTTCAGCAATTGCTGATTTCAAATAATGAAGTAAATTGGTAGTGTCCTTTAACATCAGTTCCCAGCTAGTTCTGTTAGAATCCCTTTCATAAGTTTCTATACTCAATGATTAAACACTTCTTACCTCAATGGCTAAACCCAGGATTCTCCTCGTACTTTCCAGAGACTAAGAAAACAAAACAAAACAACAAAAAGTTATAGCATTACAAAGTAGGCAGAAAAAGTCTGATCACAGACTGTATTTATTATGCAATACCATAAAATTTTTTTTTCTACCAGATACTCTTTAAGAGAAGCTTTACATGGTGGAGTTAATGGGTTCACAAAATATAGTGTTGGTACATAGACATCTAAGTATATTATTACACAGACATTAAGAAATTATTAAAGCCAGGCATGGTGGCACATGCCTTTAATCCCAGCACTCTGGAGGCAGAGGTAGGAGGATTGCTGTGAGTTCAAGGCCATCCTGAGGCTATATAGTGAATTCAAGTCAGCCTGGGCTAGAGCAAGACCCTACCTCAAAAAAGAAAAAAAAATTAAATTAGCAGGGCGTGGTGGCACACGTCTTTAATTCCAGCACTCAGGAGGCAGAGGTAGGAGGATTGCCATGAGTTTGAGGCCACCCTAAGATTACACAGTGAATTCCAGGTTAGCCTGGGCTATAGTGAGATCCTACCTTGAAAAACCATTTAAAAAATTATTAAAGAGCTAGAATGCTACTTTCAGAAGTAGCTATTAAGTAATAACCTGCTTTTAAAAAAGTCAAAAAATCATGAGCCAGGTGTGGTGGTGCAAGCCTTTAATCCCAGCATTCAGCAGGCAGAAGTAGGAGAATCATTGTGAGTTGGAGGCCACCCAGAGACTACATGGATTCCAGGTCAACTAGGCTAGAGTGAGACCCTACCTTGAAAAAACAAAAACAAACAAAATCATACAATTTTCATCTTTTTTGTTTGTTTTTTCGAGGTAGGGTCTCACTCTAACCCATCTTAGACTGACCTGGAAGTCACTCTGTACTTCCAGGCTGGCCTAGAACTCACAGCAATCCTCCTATCTCTGCCTCCCGAGTGCTAGGACTAAAGGCATGCACCACCATGCCTGGCTAATTTCCATTTTTTGGTGAGTTTTTTGTTTTTTTTTAAGTGGGGGGAGAGCCAGCAATGGCACAAGAGACAAATGCATTCTTTGATACAAAGGGACCAGGAAGGGGCCAAGATAATCTCTAAGAAGACCCCCTCATTTCTCCATGGTGAAAAAGGAAATAGAACTAGTCCATTATTCTTATCTAATTAAAACAGTTACCTCATCAGTAATTTGGTGAGCCCTCAGCTGAATTTCTTCTGGTGACAGATTATCCATGATGAATCAAAACTCTACCAGGCACAGAAGTGAAAATGTAGATGTTCTAGAATAAGGATGCACAAAAGTTTGAGCAAAAGGGTAAATTTATCTTGCCAGGCGTGGTGGAACACAACTTTAATCCTAGCACTCGAGAGGCAGAGGTAGGAGGATCACTGAGAGTTCGAGGCCACCCTGAGATTACACAGTGAATTCCAGGTCATCTTGGACTAAAGTGAGACCCTACCTTGAAAAAAAAAACAAAACTAACTAACTAAATAAATCCAGGTAAATTTATGGAATTGAGGTACTTATCAAGAAAATAGGATGTGGTGGTTTGATTCAGGTGTCTTCCATAAACTCAGGTCTTCTGCATGCCCAGTCCCCAGCTGATGGAAATTTTGGGAATTGAAGCCTCCTGGAGGCAGTGTATTGTTGGGGGCAAGCTTATGGGTATTACAGCCAGCTTCTTCATGCCAGTGTTTGCCACACTCTCCTGTTGCTGTTGTCCATCTTATGTTGGCCAGAAGGTGATATCCTCCCTCTGCGCATGCCATCATTTTCCCCTGCCACCATGGAGCTTCCCTTCAGATCTGTAATCCATATTAAACCCTTTTTACCCCACAAGCTGCTCTTGATTTGGTGTTTTCTGCCAGTAATGCAAGCCTGACTGTAACAATGGATAAAACAACTGATCTGATTTATATACAACAGGGAAAATAAACAGACACTTAATGCTATTTAATAATAAAAAGTGAACCTTGGGCTAGAGGGATGGCTTAGCAGCTAAGGCATTTGCCTGCAAAGCCTAAGGATCCAGGTTCCATTCCCAGCACCCATATAAGCCAGATGCACAAGAGGGCGCATGCGTCTAGAGTTCTTTTGCAGGGACTGGATGCCCTGGTGCACCTTTTTTTTGGTTTTCTGAGGCAGGGTCTCACTCTAGCCCAGGCTGACCTAGAATTCACTGTGTAGTCTCAGGGTGGCCTCCAACTCACAGCTATCCTCCTACCTCTGCCTCCTGAGTGCTGGGATTAAAGGCATGTGCTACCATGCCTGGCCTGGTACACCCATTCTTTCTTTCTCCCTCTCTCTCTCTCAAAATGGATAATTTAAAAAATGTAAAAAGAAAAAATGTGAATCTTTTTTAAAAAATATTTTATTTATTTATCTGACAGAGAAAGGGAGATTGAGAGAGAGAGAGAAAAAACGGGCATGCCAGGGCCTCCAGCCACTGCAAATGAACTCCAGACACATGCGCCCTCTTGTGCATCTGGCTAACGTGGGTCCTGGGGAATCGAACCTGGGTCCTTTAGCTTTGCAGGCAAATGCCTTAACCACTAAGCCATCCCTCCAGCCCGTGAACCTTTTTTTAATCCCAACACTCAGGAGGCAGAAGTAGCAGGATTGCTGAGAGTTCCATGCCAATCTGAGACTACATGGTTAATTCCAGGTCATACTGGGCTAAAACACCACCACCACCACCACCAACAACAACAACAACAAAAACAGACACGAGCTCAGATATGGGATTTGCGTTTGAACCTCATAAAATAAAACTGTGTACACTATCACACATCTTTTTAAAAGTGTGGTGGCACATGTCTATAATCCCAGCATGCAAGAGGTTGAGACAAGAGGATTGGGTGTGTGTGGCTACAAGCAAGTCCTGAGGAGTTTGGGGAATAAGAAAGGGAGTTACTTTTTGGACCCTATCACCTCCACACTTCCTTTCTATAATATGCCCACCTGCCTACTCAGCTAGACTCAGACTTCCCTATCACTTCTTCAGATGTCAGTCAAAGCCTACCCTTCCTAAGAAGTACAAAGTCACCTTTTGTTAGTGTGTACTCCCAAATGCTCAACAGAGGGAAAAGTGACAAGAAAAATATTACACACTACTCATTTAGTTCCTGGAAACAGTATCCCTAGTCAGGTTTTTAGATACAGTATCCTGTGGGTAGGGAGACATTTGGAGATTAGAAAGACCTGCTCTCTCAAAATTGTACAACTTTGTAATTCTACTTATAGAGGTGGTTCTTGTAAAAACTCATGATTCTAAAAGTCCTGCCCTTTAAGTACAGGGAATTAAAAAAAAAAAAAAAGCAGATGTACTTGGAAGCTAGGTGAGTCAGGTGGTAGTGAGGTCATTTCTGTGAACTTCAGTTCTGCTTAGTCTTTGTTTTCCTATGCAGATGGTGTATTAACAGGAAGGGATGAAGAGACAAAGAGCCCTACTCCTCGGGCTCATACTGGCCCTTGCAAATCTGCTCCGAGTGCAATCTAGAGTTTACAATACAGATTTATCATAGTTGTTAGTTTTCTTATGCAACCAGGAGATGGTTCCTCATAAGATACAGAAGTGAACTGGTAAGGGACAGGTGAAAAACAAAACCAGGGCTGGAGAAACGACAGAGCGGTTAAGGTGCTTGCCTGTGAAGCCTAAGGACCCAGGTTCCATTCTCCAGGAACCATGTAAGCAAGATGCACAAGGTGATGCATGCGAGGCACATGATTAGTGTATTGAGTTCCCAGAAGTGATAGATAAAATCTGAGCAAAGTAAGTTTAATGGCATAAGGACAGGCAAGAGAACTGCCATGAATTTGAGGTCACCCTGAGACTACGTAGTGAATTCCAGGTGAACCTGGACTAGAGTGAGACCCTACTTTGAAAAAAGAAATGCTTCTAGGTATGGTGTCACATGCCTATAGCCTTAGTACTAAAGAGGAAACAGAAGGATCATGAACAGCTTGGTGAGACCTATCTAAAAAAAAAAAAAAATTAATCTAACAGGGTGAGCCACACAAAGCCATTAGCATGTTCATTTATTTGAGAGACAGACAGACAGAGAGACAGAAAGGCAAAGACTGAGATGTAAAATGCTAGAGCTACTACTTGGGGAACAGTCAGAAGATCGCTTAGAAAATTCAATATAGAGCTGGGCGTGGTGGCGAACACCTTTAGTCCCAGCATTCCATGGTAGGAGAAATGTAGTGAATTCCAGGTCAGCCTGGGCTAGAGTGAAACCCTATCCCCCCCCCCCAAAAAAAAAGCCAGGTGTAAGGCTGGAGAGATGGCTCAGCAGTTAAGGCACCTGCCTTCAAAACCTAATGACCTAATGAGTTTGATTGCCCAGGATCCATGTAAAGCCATGTGAACAAAAAGAATACATGCATTGGAGTTTGTTTGTAATGGCTAGAGGCCCAGTTGCACACATCCTCCCCCCTGCCCCGTCTCTCTCTGCTTGCAAATAAATTAAAAAAAAAAAAAAAAAAAAGCCAGAGGTGGTGGTGCACGTCTTTAATCCCAGCACTTGGGAGGCATCGCTGTGAGTTGGAGACCTCCCTGAGAATATAGAATGAATTCCAGGTCAGCCTGGGCTATAGTGAGACCCTACCTTGGGGAAAAAAAAAAAAAAAAAAAAAAAGCCAGGCTTTGTAGCACACACCTTTAATCCCAGCACTTGAGAGGCAGAGGTAGAAGGATCACTGTGAGTTAAAGGCCAGCCTGAGAATACATAGTGAATTCTAGGTCAGCCTGGCCTAAAGTGAAACTGTACCTCGAAAAACCAAAAAAAATAAATAAAATTAAACAAATAAATAAATAAGAACAACAACAACAAAAGATAGGCAAAAACATAGCAAAAAACATTTCTACCTGACAATAAAAAATTACTGGGCCAGAGAGATGGCTTAGAAGTTAAGGCGCATGCCTGCAAAGCCTAAGGACCCCAGTTCCATTCTCCAGGTCCCACGTAAGCCAGATGCACATGGTGGCACATGCATCTGGAGTTCGTTTGTAGTGACTAGAGTTCTTAGCGTGCCCATTCTCACGCTCTCTCCCTCTCTCTCTCTGTAATAAATAAACAAAAATAATTTTTTTTTAAAAATTACTATCATTTTACCAATACATCTGGATGGTCTTAAGGCAGCAGAGCAGATGAAGTAAGATCTCTCAAGAGCTGGGGAGATGGCTCATTGGTTAAAGGCACTTGCTTGCAAAGCCTGTCAGCTCAGGTTCAATTCCTTAGAATCCATGTAAAGCCTGATATAAAAAAGTGGCACACAAGGGCAGGAGGGATGGCTTAGTGGTTAAGGCATTTATCTGCAAAGCAAAAGAACCCAGGTTCAATTCCCCAGGACCCACGTAGGCCAGATGCACAAGGTGGTACATGCATCTGGAGTTGGCAATTTACAGTGGCTGAAGACCCTGGTGCACCCATTCTCTCTCTGCCTCTTTCTGTCAAATAAATAAATAGAATACATTTTTAAGTGGCACACAAGTCACATTTGTTTGCAGTGTGAAGAGATTATGGCATGCACGCACGCACACACACACACACACAAATGTTTAAAAGTTTTATTTTAGCCAGGCGTGATGGCACACACCTTTAATCCCAGCAGAGGTAGGAGGATCACTATGAGTTCAAGGCCACCCTGAGACTCCATATTGAAGTCCAGGTCAACCTGAGCTAGAGTGAGACCCTACCTCAAAAAACTTTTACTTTATTTTTTTATATTTTAATTATTTGAGAGAGAGAGTTAGCAAGAGAGAGAGAGAATAGGGGTAAGAGTGTGTCTAGCCCCTGCAAAACTCCAGATGCATGTGTCACCTTGTGCATCTGGCTTAAAGTACCTGGGTCTTCAGGCTTTGCAAGCAAGCACCTCAACCGCTAAGGCATCTCTTTAGCTCTATTTTATTTTTTTTTAAAACAACTCTTTCAATTATTAAAATATTTACTAGTAAGAAGCTACATCATTTTCCCACGATACAGAGCTCAGTGTCATAAAACTGCCAGTGTCCAAACACCCCTCTCTCAGTCACCATCCCCCTCCCCTGGCCCTAACCCACCCAAGGAGCTCTCACAAGCAATAAAAGAAAGAAGGAAATCTTATTTTCCAAACTTTGATTTAATTTTGTTTTCTCTACCACCTGTTTACCATTCCTAATACTGCAGAACAGTACTTTAAGCTCTCTCAAAAAAAATAAAAGAAAAGAAAAGGAAAAGCTGTCCCTCCCCTCTCCGTCCCTTTCACTAAGTGAACGAACTGTCCAAATTCGTTCATTTAGTGACCCTTTCTCTTTGTGTACGCCCGCGGAGAAGCCGCAGGGTAAGGATGAACTTTCCTAGACAGTAAAGGTTCACGCGGTGCCACGAGCCTGTCATTCTTCAGGTAACTCACAACTATCGGGTCACCACGCAGTGACAAGCACCCGGGAGAGGCTGGGGGTAGGGGCCTGGGCGCTGATCTTTGGTTTCGGCGAAGAGTCCAGGCGCAGCGTTCCGCACCTTCCTCGGGCGGCCTCCCCTCCATCTGCCAGCGCCTCGCGTCCTCAGGGCGGCCCGAACGGCCGGAGGGCCCCTTCTGGGCTCAGGCGCGACCCTACCAGCTTCTCCACCGTGCGCACGTGCGCGTGCTCCGCGGGGCAGCGTTCCAGGCCCCCGACCCCACCCTCCCCCAGGCCGGCTCCCTCAGCCCCACTCCTGAAGGCTCACCGAGCGGCTTCTTCCGGTCACTGCTCTCCTGCCCTCCCGCAGCTCAGTCTCTGCGAGACCGCAGCGGACCCGGCCGCAGGGCGCTTGTTGCGCCTGCGCGCGCCGGGCCGTGCGCCTGCGCACTTTGCCGAGCCGCGGCCGCCTACACCCCGGGTCCCGAGAGCCCCGGGCGGGCGCGGTGCTGGCGTTTAAATCTCCCCGCCACGCTGGCGGCGAGCGGGGACTCTCCCGTTCAGTGGCCGGAAGGTGGGAGGGGTTCACGCAGCACACCTCCCGGGAGGCAGGGGTGTGCCGCACGCTGCAGGGCGTCCGCGCCGAGGAAAAGGACGGGTACCTGGCCCGCAGCCATTTCTGACCCGTCTAAGCTGGGAGATAAACAGGGAAATCCATTACGGTGACTAGAACGCGGTCCAAGACACGCTGGGCTCACGATGAACAAAGCGCTGTGATGGGTGTCTGCGGGGTCGCTGGAGGAAGTTACGGTTCGAGTCTTGAAGGATAAGTAGGAGTTCCTCAGGAAGTCCGGGAGGGCAGGAGATAAGCTTTCCCAGGCTGTGGGAACAACCTACAGGAAGAGCGGCGTGTCGCCCTCCTGGGCAGTTCATCCCAGACCCTCTTGCGGAAGGGGAAAACCAGGGAGTGGCACCTCTCAGCTGTGCTCTCAGGACGTTTGGGCACCCGGGGGAGGGACAGAGGGAGGAGAGGGTGGGGACCAGGCCTAGACTATATAGTACATTGGGCTGGAGAGATGATTAGTGGTTATATTATATAGCACACTGGTACTTGTCTAGCGTATGGGACGCCCAGGATCATCAGGGTAGGTGATCTGAAGGGCAGGATGGGAATGGCCAGACTTGTGAAGGCCTTGAAAGGTATGAATCTTGAACCTAGATTTCATAGCTACGGAGAACTTTTTTTTTTTTTTCTCGAGGTAGGCTCTAGCCCTAGCCTAAACTGACTTGGAAGTCACTATGTAGCCTCAGGGTGGCCTCGAACTCAGTGATCTATCCACCTCTGCCTCCTGAAAGCTAGGATTCAAGGTGCGCATCAGCACTCCAGGCCACTGAGAACTATTGAGTTTTAAACCACTTGCCCCAGGAATCTCTAAAAGTAAAACAATGCTGGAAATTATGGGAGAAAAAGTATCTCACACTGTACTAAAACTGACAGAGCCCCTCCCTGAGGCAATTGTTTGTAGATCACTCTGAGCCTGTCTTGCTTTTTCTTTTTGGCTTTTCCAGGTAAGGTCTCGCTGTAGCACAGGCTTAACTGGAAGTCACTATGTAGTGTCTGGGTGGCCTCTCAAGTGCTGGGATTAAAGGCATGTGTCACCATGTCCAGCTTTTTTTTTTTTTTTTTTTTTCATGTATTTGAGAGAGAATGGGCATGCCAGGGCCAAAGATGTATGTGCCACTTTGCACATCTGGCTTACATGGGTTCCTGGGAATCAAACCTGGGTCCTTTGGCCGTGCAGATGAAGGGACCAAAGTGACACCGACACAGGCTTCAGTAAGGTGCCATCCCAACTAGGTCTAAGTTTCAGTTTCCCCCAGAGGCAGGCTACTAATCAACAGTGACCCTGACATGTGGCCAGAGAAGATAGCCTCCCAGGGGCTGAGTCAGTTCCTGGAGACATGTCCAAACACACCCAGACATGTCCCATTCATGCCTTTCATATCCCTTTCGCACCTTTCACCCCAACCAAACAAAGATGTACAACTGTAACTGCTGCTTGCCTAGCCAATCATTTTAAAAGGTTACCTATCTGGCCTGGAACTCCCTTAGTTGTGCTTAGAAGGGGCCTGCTGCTCCTCTTGGGGTCACCATTTTGTATGAATGGTTGACCCCCCACATGCTGGCTGATTCTACAGAATAAACGCTCTTTGTTTTTACATACTTTTTGAGTCTGGAGGGGGTCTTTTTACAGCGATTCTCAGACCCTTACATTTGGGGGTTCATCCAGGATCACTGAAGACTCCCCCAGACTCAGTAGTGGAGTGTTTCTAGAGGAGCAGTTGGTTCTCCGCTGATCTGTGAGTTTGGCCACCCCTCTGTACTGTGTGCCTTTGTTCTGCTCTGTTCCTTGTTTTTCAGGTAGATCTGGTATCCAGACACAATCTGGAGGACCACAAAGGTTGGGTGGATGTGCCAAGTAATGCCTCTGGGCCAGGGAGTTCTGAGGATGCTCCGGACCCCCATCTGTTGGAGCCCGAGAGCTCCAATCTGACTCTGGTTTTGATAAATACTGATGGGTTGTGCTCGTCTGGCGGAGACCGTTCATGGAATAGGCTGCCATCAGCATCGTTTTTGAAAATTTGTTTCTGTGTCTGTGTGTTTGTGTCTTCTTCATCTTCCCTTTTTTTTACTTTCTCCTGAGACACCATGGGACAGGTGGCAAGTTCCACCCCACTGGACCTAGTCCACAGTCACACTTCAAGGATTTCCAATGCCTGGCAGACAATCTAGGTTTAATAATACGGTTGGGAAAATTAACCATCTTTTACAGGAATGAATAGCCAACTTTCAGTGTGGGATGGCCAGAGGGAGGCACTGTCCACCTCCCCCCCCCCCCATTTACAACGTTAAAGGTATTGTGTATGGGAATCCTGGGCATCCTGACCATTGTCAGTCCACCAGGAATACCCCTCTCCCGCCAGCAAAGAATCCCCACTCCAGTGACTACCGACCCGTGCAGGATTTGAGGGACATTAATAAATGGGTGGAAGATATCCACCCCACAGTGCCGAACTTGTACACTCTGCTAAGCACCCTTCCACCTGAACACAATGTGCACATGGTGCTGGACCTTTAGGATGTATTCTTCAGCCTGCCACTGGCCCCTGCCAGCCAGCCCCTGTTTGCCTTTGAATGGAATGATCCACAACATGGATTCAACAGGCAATTAACATGGACCAGATTGTCACAAGGATTCAAGAACCTTCAAGGCCTTGCTGAGAGAATTGGACCACATGGCAAACCAAGTTTCAGCCAGAAAGACCCAGCTCTGCCAGAGGGAACTAATGTACCTTGGGCACATGTCTCAAGTCCACAAAAAGACAATCCTCAACATCCCCCCACTCCAAAACTCGGCGACAGGTACATGAGTTCTTGTGTTCGGTGGGGTTTTGTAGACTTTGGATACCCAGATTCACAGAAATTACCAAGCCTTTCTTTGAGGCCACAAGGGGATAAGAAGACTCCCTTGAATGGACCCCAGAAAGGGAAAAGGCCTTCCTCCAGTTGAAAAAGGCCCTCCTTGAAGCCCCCGCATTGGCTTTGCCAGACATCCACAGACCTTTCCATCTTTACGTTGGTGCGAACAGAGGCACAGCTAAAGGGGTACTGACTCAGACTCTCGGCCCTTGGAAGAGGCCGGTTGCTTGCTTATCAAAGAAATTAGACCCAGTGGCAATGGGATGGCCTCCATGCCTCCAAATAATTATAGCCACCATTTTATTGGTCAAAGACTCAGATAAACTGACTTTGGGCCAAACCCTGAGAGTGACTACACCTCACGCTATTGAAGGAGTGCTAAAGCAGCCCCCTGACAGTTAGCTGACCAATGCCAGACTGACTCATTACCAAGCTCTTTTTCTCAAGGACCCCCTCCCCCATGGTTTCAATTTGCTACCAGTCAGGCCCTCGATCCTGCAACGCTGTTACCCAATCCAGATCTGGACAGTCCATACATGACTGCTTGGAGATCTTGAGCAGTTTACAAGGGATCCAACCAGAGCTCAAGGACGTTCCCCTTAAAGAGGCAGAGCTGACCTGGTATAGACATGGTAGCAGCTTCCTTAGAGATGGTGTCTAGTACACAGGAGCTGCAGTGACAACTGAAAAGACAATTGTATGGTCAGAAGCCCTCCCTCCAGGTATGTCTGCCCAAAAGGCTGAATTGATAGCCCAGCCAAGGCCTTACAGCTAGGCCAAGGAAAGAGACTTAATATCTATACTGATAGCTTTTATGCCTTTGCAATGGTACATGTTCATGGGGCCATTTATAAAGAAAGGGGGCTGTTGACAGCAGAAGGAAAAGCCATTAAAAATAAACAGGAGATTTTAGACCTCCTGTAAGCTATATGGCTTCCCCAAAGAGATAGCAATCACACAGTGCCCTGGTCACCAGAAAGGGGAGGTTCCTACTTCTAAAGGGAACAACAGGGCTGACAAGGCAGCATGAGAGGCGGCCCTCCAGGTTGCTACCAGCCTGGTGGCAAAATTGCCTCCAATGGTGGCGCCAACCTTGTCAGAGAGACCAAACTATATTAACACAGAACAACAGAGGATTAAGACCTGTTATAGCAGCCTGTAAGGAACAAGGATGGTATAAGACACTCCCCCCATGGAAGGATCATCCTTCCATTGGACTTTGCTAGCCAACTCATTGGACAAATACACCAGAGTACTCATCTAGGTCAACAGAAGATTGAGGACTTATGTAGGCAGGCTCACCTTAAAGTTTTTGACTTGCAAAAGGCAGCAGAAGCCGTAGCCTGATGCCATGCCTGCTGCCTGGTAAATGCAAAAAGTGGAGTTTCTCAGTTGGGAATCGGAAAGAGGAATCCGACCAGGAGTAAATTGGGAAATTGACTTCACAGAGATAAAACCTTGTTTGTATGGATACAAGTATTTACTGGTATTTATAGACACCTTTTCAGGATGGACTGAGTCTTTTCCAACCAAGAATGAGACTGCCACAACTGTGGCCAAAAAACTATTGGATGATATTCCAAGGTATGGTTAACCCGTTTTTGGGAGGTGGTGGAAAGAATGTAAGAGCCAAAGGAAGGGTAGGACTCCATACAACGTGCTCCCTCCAGACATAAAATGGCCTGGATATCCATGATCCCTAGTGCCTGACATTACCTACACAAGACCATCATAAGAGGAGGGAAAGATCACCACATCAAGACAAAAGAGACTGATTGAGATGGGGAGGGGATATGATGGAGAATGGAATTTCAAAGGGGAAAGTGGGGGGAGGGAGAGTATTACCATGGGATATTTTTTATAATCATGGAAAATGTTTTAAAATTTGAGAAAAAGTAAAATAAGATTCTAAAAAAAAAAAAAAAAAAAAAAAAAGATAGACGGCATCCCAGCCTCAATACATCACTCACACGTGAAGCCTGTCGACCCACACGTGGATCTGGACTACAATGCACCTAAAGAGAAGCCAGGACTGTGGCGAGCTGTCACCCACCCACAAGATCCACTCAAATTGAGGATCCATAAGCTAGAGACTCAATAATGAAAAACTATGTCCACCTGATCCTTATGATAGCCCTGCTTGGTGTTTAGGTCACATCAGACACTAACCTGCACCGAGCTTTTACTACCAAATGGATACTTCTGGGCCCCAAGACTTCCCCGCAAGGCCTAGGGAGAGTAGTGCACACTTTGATGCTAACTGGTCCAGTTAGCCACTTTTTCCATATTCCACCTAGATCTTTGTGCCCTAGACCATTCCATATGGAGACATCCAAGTCCGAAGGGCAGTAATTGTCAGTCCTATCAAGACTGACAAAATGCCATGGCAACCTGCAGAGACAACTGCCAGGAATAAAAACTTGAAACTGTGCAATTTTATGTTTGCCCAGGGACAAATGACTATGGGATGTGTGGGGAAACGGGAAGTTTCTTTTGCTATAAATGGGGATGTGAGACCAATGCCTCCTGGGTAAAGAAAAATCGAGATCCTATCCAGATCAGTAGAGCAAAAAACCAGACATCACAGGGAAAGAGAAACCCCATTACCATCTCAGTGACAAACTAGCAGAAGATGGGAAGCCAGAAAAATATGGGGCTGAGGGTTATATGCGTCAGGGGATGGGGGTTCCTCTTTCAGATCCAGAAACAGGCTATCCTGGCAGGGCCTCCCCCCACCCCCATAGCTATAAGTCCAGGAGCTCCAGTTTTGCCCATTTTAAAACCCGTGGCACCGGTCTTAGTTTCAGGCACCTCCTGGTTAATCATGCCCCCACCCCATCCTGGGCCCCTGATTCGGCCATTTTATTTGGGTTACTCAATTTCAACTTTTAATTTCCTCAATTCTACCAGTAACCTCACCACAGAAGACTGGTGGTTCTGCTCAGACCCTAGGCCCCCATACTATACTGGCTGGGCTACCACAGGAAATCTGTCAGTGCCTTCAGAAAGCCCACTGAGCTGCTCTTGGGGAAGGTCCTCGGTCATTACCCTTCAAGCTGTACCTGGAAAAGGGCTATGGTGTGATAGGCACAGGGAGAAAACTAGATAGCTTCCCTCACCTTAAGCATCTCTGTAATCATACTGCACCGCAAATGCTGGTATGTCCTACATTGTGCCCCCTAACGGAACCTGGTTTGCATGCACCACTGGCTTAACCCCTTCCACCCACTGTTACTTCAGAATTCCAGCATGTGCGTTCTGGTAACACTGTTCCCCCAGGTTTAATACCTTCCCTTCAGCTCCTAATAGAAACAGTCCAAGACCACCACAGAGAAAAACAAGATTTTGGGGCCTCAGTGATCCTTCTCAAAGTGTTGGTTGGGGCTGGCATAGCTGCAGGAATTGGCACTGGTACAACGGCATTAATTAGAACAAATCAGACTTATCAGGCTCTAAGTAACCTTATAGACTCAGATCTTGCTCAATTAGAGAAGTCTATTCATCACCTAGAGTGATGACTGGACTCAATAGCTGAGGTCATATGGTAAAATAGAAGGGGATTAGACCTGCTCTTTCTACAGCAAGGAGGGCTTTGCCAGGTCCTAGGAGAATAATGCTGTTTTTATGTCAACAGATCAGGTGTTCTCAGAAACAGCCTAGCCATGGTCCACAAGAGGTTAGAAAAAATGGCTAAAATTAGACAGAAAAATCGAAAGTGGTATGAATCTTTGTTCAATGGGTCCCCTTGGTTAACAACCCTAATTTCTTCCCTGGCAGGTCTCTTGTTGCTGGCCCTCACCTGTGGGCCCTGCATTATTAATGCCTAGGTCAAATTTGTTAAGGATCACTTAGCCACCGTACAACTAATGGTTCTAAGGCAACAATACCGACCTTTATATACACCTCAAGGATTTGAGATGGGGCCATACTCAAAGGGAGAAGGAACAAAGGGACCAAACTGATGCCATGACAGGCTTCAGTAAGATGCATCCTAACTAGGCCCAAGTTTCAGTTTCCTGGAGAGGTAGGCAAGACTTCTGAGAAAGGGTGGGCTGTTAATCAACAGTGACCCTGACATATAGAGAAGATAACCACCCAGGGGCTGAGTCAGTTCCTGGAGACATGTCCCTTTCGCACCTTTCACAAGGCTTTCATGCCTTTCGCCCCAAGCAATCAAAGGCATACAACTGTAACTGCTATTTGCCTGGCCAATCATTTTAAAAGATTACCTAACCCACCTAGAATTCCCCTAGTTGTGCTTAAAAGGAGCCTGTGTGCTCCTCTTGAGATCGCAATTTTGTATGAATGGTTGACCCCCACATGCTGGCTCATTCTGCAGAATAAACGCTCTTTGCTTTTACATGCTATTTGAGTCCGGGGTTTTACTTCAGCGATTCTCAGACCCTTGCAGCAGGCAAGCACCTTAATTGCTAAGCCTGCCTGTCTGCTTTTCTGAGTTCTAACTTGAAAAGCAAAACTTTCCCCTTTCTCCTTTCCTATCTCTTTGTATCCTGACCAAAATCCCAAACTATGCTTGCCCAGACACTATGGGTTTCCCAATGTTTCTCTGAGCCTACCACAGCCCCATATAGCCAACCTCTTTTGCTGAACCTGCCTGCTTTCTGGATTTAATTCAAGAGCATTGGGTTGGAGGAATGGCTTAGTGGTTAAAGTATGTGCCTACAAAACCAAAGGACCCAGGTTTGATACCCCAGCACCCACATAAGGTAGATGCACAAAGTGGTCCATATGTCTGGAGTTTGTTTGCAGCGGCTGAAGGCCCTGCAGTACCCATTCTCTCTAGTCTGTCTATCTATCTACTTCTCTCTCTAAAATAATTAAAAATAAAAGATGTATTTTTAAAAATGCAGCACTCTTTTTTCCTACTATCCATCTCCCTTTTCCCAAAAGCCACCAAGACTTATAGCTAACTTACCCTGTGTTTTTTCTCGCAAAGGATCAATTTTGAAGCTTAAAAATATCAAAAATCTCTAAGAAAGAGTAGTTTGAAGCAGGGTGTGGTAGTGCACGCCTTTAATCCCAGCAATTTGGAGGCAAATGTGAGGGGATCTTTGTGAGTTCAAGGCCACCCTGAGACTACATAGTGAATTCCAGGTTAACCTGGGATAGAGTGAGACCCTGCCTCAAAAAAAAAAAAAAAAATCGCTCCTGTTAGATTATCTACCATCATGAAAACAAATGATCATAAATGCTGGCGGGGATGTGGAAAAAGAGGAACCCTTCTACACTGTTGGTGGGAGTGCAATCTGGTCCAGCCATTGTGGAAATCAGTGTGGAGTTTCCTAAGACAGCTAAAAATTGATCTACCATATGACCCAGCTGTAGCACTCCTAGGCATATATCCCACGTACTCATCCCATTTCCTTAGAAGTACATGCTCAACCATGTTTATTGTCGCTCAATTCATAATAGCTGGGAAATGGAACCAGCCTAGATGTCCCTCAACTGATGAGTGGATAATGAAGATGGGGCACATCTATACAATGGAGTTCTACTCAGTGGTAAAGAAAAATGAAGTTATGAAATTTGCAGGAAAATGGATGGATCTGGAAAGGATTATACTAAGTGAGGTAACCCAGGCCCAGAAAGCCAAGTGCCACATGTTCTCCTTCATATGTGGATCCTAGCTACAGATGTTTGGGCTTCTGCGTGAGAAGGAAAAAACTCAGTAGCAGAGACAAGTAAGTTAAAAGGAGATATCAAGGGAAGAAAAAGGAAGAGAGGAGGGTACCTAGTAGGTTGGTATTGTATCTATGTAAGTAGAAGAATAGATAAATGGGGGTGAAAAGGCCCAAAGTGTGCTCAGGGGAAGAGATTGAGTAAAGGAAAGGTGGAGGGAGGGCTAATCAAAATCTAAGAGTATATAAATAAATCATATGGAATCCTCCCGTTTTGGACAATGGAACACTCAGGAGCTATAGGTTGATGCTAGAAATTTTTCAGTGCCAGGTATGGGATACCTTTCAGTGAGTTGTTGGCCAGGAAGGTCCCTGATTCCCCCTAAACATTATAGGCCATTGCTGAGGCCCTTGACTTTCCACCAGGAATAGATGGTAAGACCTTATTGCTGAAGACTCCACATACTTGGGCTGCAAGGCCACTGAGAAATCCTGCTGGAACTGAGCTGATAACCCCCTCCATGTAGACCAGCTGCCAGAAAGCTTGAAAAAGCCATTCTACATGTAGTTCAAATGGGAGGAAGAGATACCACCAGTGAAGATACTCAGCAGTGGACACTGCAAGCCTTATAATTGGCCAGCCAGCCCAAATGAGCCAATGGGTACAATAGTGGCATTTCTGTCATAGTGGGAACCAACTGCCCTCCAATTAGACCAGAGGCCCGCTCCATGGGGGCAAACACATCCCTGATACTGAAAACTTAAAACAGGGGTAGTTATGAGCCCTAGTGGTGTAACGTCTGCTGATGTCGGGAAAAATGTATATCACTATGCTTATCAAACTGCCCAGTAAGCACTTCTCTTAATATTTATAGCCTTATGTTAATGCTACTCTCACTTTGGGTAGAGAATCTTCTCTTTTCCGATGGCAGTGACTTTGGGATGACTCAGAAGGTATCATAGTGCTGGAAAGAAGTGACTGGAGTACTGAGTAACATCTCGATCACACCTTCCAAGGCTCAGGGTCTAATGTGGAAGAGGTGGCAGAAGGAATGTAAGAGCCAAAGGAAGGATAGGACTCTGTACAACGTGCTCCCTCCAGATATAAAATGGCCTGGTTATCCATGACCTCATAGTGCCTGACACTACAAGACCATCATGAGAGGAGGAAAAGACCATGACATCAAAATAAAAGAGAGACTGATTGAGATGGGGAGGAGATATGATGGAGAATGGAATTTCAAAGGAGAAAGTGGAGAGGGGAGGGTATTACCATGGGATACATTTTATAATCACAGAAAATGTTAATAAAAATTGAGAAAAAAAAGTAAAAAATAAAAAATAAAAAGAAAGTATGAATGTAAAAAAAATTGAGAAAAAAAGCCAAAAAAATTTTTTTCTGAGTAAACTGTGACACTTAGCAATTTCCAGAATACTCATTGTTCAAAAAGTGTTATGAGCCACTAAAATAAAGTTGAAAAACTAAAAAAAAAAAAAAAAAAAAAAATTTTCAGTGCCAGGGATGGGATACTACCAGTGAGTTGTTGGCCAAGGAGGTGCCTGATGACCCCAAAACATTATAGGCCATTGCCGAGGCCCTTGGTTTCTCACTAGGAATAGATGGTAAGACCCTATTGCTAAGATTCCACATACTTGGGCTGTAAGGCCACTGAAAAATCCTGCTGGAACTGAGCTGATAACCTCTTCCATGTAGACCAGCTGACAGAAATCTTGAAAAAGCCATTCTATATGTAGTTCAATGGGAGAAAGAGATAACACCAGTGAAGATACTCAACAGTGGACACTGCAAGCCTTATAATTGGACAGCCAGGCCAAATGAGCCAATGGGTGCAATAGTGGCATGTCTGTCATGGTGGAAACCAACTGCCCTCCAATTGTGCTCCATGGAGGGAATACATCCCTGATACTGAAAACCTAAAACAGGGGTAGTCATGAGCCCTAGTGGTGTAACATCTGCTGATGTCTGGATAAGTGTATATACTATGCTTATCAAACTGCCTAGTAAGCATTTCTCTTAATATTCATACCTTTATATTAATGCTACTCTTACTTTGGATACAGAATTTTCTCTTTTTATATGGCAATGACCTTGAGATGACTCAGAAGGTATCATAGTGCTGGAAAGAAGTGACTGGAGTACTGAGAAACATCTCAATTATACCTTCCAAGGCTCAGGGTCTAATGTGGAAGAGGTGGTAGAAAGAATGTAAGAGCCAAAGGAAGGGTAGGACTCCTTACAACATGCTCCTCCAGACACAAAATGGCCTGGATATCCATGACCTCCCCGTGCCTGACACTACCTACAGAAGACCATCATAAAAGGAGGAAAAGATGATGACAACAAAATAAAAGAGAGATTGATTGAGATGGGGAGGGGATATGATAGAGAATGGAATTTCAAAGGGGAAAGTTGTAGAGCGGGTAAGGGAGGGTATTAAGGATTTTTTTGGTTGTTGTTATTTCAAGGTAGGGTCTCACTCTAGCTCAGGCTGATCTGTAATTCACTCTGTAGTCTCAGGGTGGCCTCAAACTCATGGCGACCCTCCTACCTCTTCCTCCCAAGTGCTGGGATTAAAGGCGTGCAACACCACACCCGGTCTTTTTCCTTTTTTTTCTTTTCTCAATTTTTAATAACATTTTCCATGATTATAAAAAAATCCCAGCCGAGCTTGGTGGTGCACGCCTTTAATCCCAGCACTGGGGAGGCAGAGGTAGGAGGATCACCATGAAATCAAGTCAACCCTGAGACTACAGAGTGAATTATAGGTCAGCCTAGACTAGAGTGAAACCCTACCTTGAAAAACCAGCAGGAAAAAAAAAAAAAAAAAAGAAAGAAACTGAAGAGAGAAGGTTTGGGTAGAAGACCCAACTAAGAACAAAAGTTGAATTAAAAAAAAAAAAAGACAAAAAAAATGCAGAGGAAAGTGTGCTTGGCATGGTAGTGCACTCCTTTTCTTTCTTTCTCTTTTGGTTTCTAGAGGTAAGGTTTTACTCTAGCCCTGGCTGACCTGGAATTCGCTACATTGTTTCAGGGTGGCCTCGAACTCATGGCGATCCTCCTACTTCTATTTCCTGAGTGCTGGGATTAAAGGCGTGCGCCACCACGCCCCGCTTAGTAGTACGCACCTTTAACCCCATTATTTAAGAGACAGAGGTAGGAGGATTGCCAGCCCAAGACTACATAGTGAATTCCAAGTCATCCTGGGCTAGAGCAGGATCCTACCTGGGGAGAAGGGGAGGGTAATTAATAAAAGATTTTGCATGGATTAGAATAGTCATGGAAAATGGAAGAAAGAGGGAGAAACTATCTTCACTTGTAAGAGGAAGTATTAGTAACCTTGCTTATTTAGTAACAGGAAGTTAAAGTTCTCTGTAAGGTCAGAGACTGATCCTCTGCTGATTAGAAAGGAGCTGGGCATTGAGAGTTTAAGGAAATCCCAAAGTTTCCAGATATTGTTGTTGAAGTTGTAGATAAAAGTGGGGGGAGGGCATGTTGGTAAACACCTTTAATCTTAGAATTTAGGAGAAAGAGGTAGGAGGTTTGCTGTGAGTTCAAGGCCAACCTGAGACTACAACAGTGAGTTCTAGGTCAGCCTGGGCTAGAGTGAAAACCTACCATGAAACACCAAAAAGAAAAAAAATAGTAGGGCTGGTAGGCCCTGTTGAAGGCTTGTTTATGTCTGGTAGAGGGGCTGGAGAGGTGGCTTAGTGGTTAAGGCACTTGCCTACGAAGCCTAAGGATTTAAATTCTGTTCCTTAGTACCTATGGTGGTACATGCATCTGGAGGTCGTTTATAGCAATTAGAGGTTCTGGCATGCCCATTCCCTCTCTCTCTGCCTCTCATAAATAAATAAATAAATAAAAGAGTGGTAGAATGAATTCAGTAATTTCTATGCAGTGTAGCTTCCTGAAGTAATAATCATTGTTGAGGGCAGGGATGAAGAAAATATATGGTTGAATTTATTTAAGGTTGGAATGGTGATGGATATGGTACCATCGTTCTCCATTAGTGACAGTTTTGCCCTCCAGGGGACATTTGGCATGGACTGGAGAGCTGCTGGAGTATTGTTGGCATCAAGTGTCCCAAGGATGTTGTTAAGCATCTTGAAATGTACAGGTGGCAGAGGTAGGAGGACTGCTGTGAGTTCAAGGTCAGCCTGAGACTACTACATAGTGAATTCCAGGTGTGCCTGGGCTAGAGTGAGACTACCTCAAAACACAAACAGGGTTGGAGAGAAGGTTTAGCACTTAAGTCATTTGTCTGTGAAGCCTAAGGACCCAGGTTTGATTCCCAAGTACCCATGTAAGCCAGATGCACAAGGAGGCACACTTGTCTGGAGTTCATTTGTAGTGGCTAGAGGCCCTGGCATGCCCATTCTCTATCTGCCTCTTCCCCTCTCTTTTTCTCTCCCCCTCTCACATAAATAAACAAATAAAATATATATTTTTAAAAAGTATAGGACATGATCTACTCAAAAATGGTGAAATTCCAGAGGCTAAAAAATCCTGATCCAACATTATCTTGGTGCTCACAAGTATCTCACCTCAGTCTTCCATGGGCTTTTCCTTGGCCTCTGGCTCTGAACTTACAGGGTAAAGCAAAGCAATTCTTCTGTTGTATGACTTAAGGAGAGTGGAATGAGCACAGCCTATCACAGACCTTGAGTGTTTCAAGGATTTATGATGTCACAAATACACAATAGGAAATTTCCTAAGCCTCTAGAAGGAAACCTGGATTCACACAGAAATGAAGCAGTTTTTTTTTTTTTTTTTCAAAGTAGGTGTCTCTCTAGCCCAGGTAGACCTGGAACTCACTCCGTAGTCTCAGGCTGGCCTCGAACTCATGGTGATCCTCTTAACCTTTTATCTCCCAAGTGCTGGGATTAAAGGTGCATACCACCACCCTTGGCTTAATGTAACTTTATGTTAGTTTCTAAAATAGCATCCTTGGGCTGGAGAGATGGCTTAGCGGTTAAGTGCTTGCCTGTGAAGCCTAAGAACCCCGGTTTGAGGCTCAATTCCCCAGGACCCACGTTAGCCAGATGCACAAGGGGGTGCACGCATCTGGAAAGTGTCTGCAGTGGCTGCAAGCCCTGGTGCACCCATTCTCTCTCTCTCTTTGCCTCTTTCTCTGTCTGTCACTCTCAAATAAATAAATAAAAATAAACCAAAAACATTAACAAAATAAAATAGCATCCTGAGGGAGTGGGGATGATGCAAGTTTAATAATACACTGTGACAAGTGCCTAAACTGAAGGACATAAGTGACTTCATATTGTGAACTTATTTATACAAGGAGGTTCAGCTTAGCTGGTACCTTAGGATATGGTCTCACCTACACTTGAACTTTATGCTTGGCTTGCTTTATTTTAACACAATAGGTCACCACAAGACAAGATGTTTTTCTCGCTGTTGCTAAATGCAGGTTTTAGTTTCTATATTAACTGGTGCTTGCTTGCAGTGGTAGGATAAGGAAAAAGCAGGGAGGGGAGATTCCAGAAAAGTTCCTTTTTTTTTTTTTTTTTTATATCAACTGAAGTTAACTCTTGGTTTTGTAAGATTATGATTACTGAACTTCTGAACTACAAAACTCAGATGTGACATCCTATAGATTTCTCCTATAAAAGGTGCCCTGAAATACAGCTTGGCACTGCATTCAGGCTCCTTTGAGTGGAGCTGGCCAGCTAATAAAGATTCTTTTCCTACTACTCTGCGTCCCTGTGGTCTTCCCTGGAGGTATTCAACAGAACACTTTAGGTCTGAATAACAATACGATCCCAGTTTTGATGCAATATCTGGTTTTTGATAGGTGACATTCATGGGTAGCAACATCCTATAAGATTTTATCCTACTTAACTCAGAAAATTTAAGTTCCAAGAAAACTTGTAATTTTCCCAAAGCCAAAAATTGCTAACTAAAAAAAAAAAATTAAGCTAAGATATGAACCCGGATCTATCTTATGTTTGTTTTGTTTTCAGAGTTAGAGTTTTATTTTCTAGTGCAGGCTGTCCTGGCACTTACTATGTAACAGTGTAGGCAGGTCTTGAACCTGCTTTTATTCTGTCTCTGCCTCCCAAGTGCGCAGATTCACTGGTGTGAACCTTCATGCCCTGCTTTGTATCTGTTTGTTGCAAACCTCTTGTTCCTTCCATTAAACTTCCTTCAACAAGTAAGGCGTGGTTTTGAAATCTATTCAAAACAGTTGTCACAACCTGTGACAGAGCGCTTACGGAGAGTAGAAAAGAAACTCAGAAAGAGCCAGAAGAATGAAAAAGGAGCCAGGAAGCCAGGCGTGGTGGTGCACGGAGGTAGGAGGTTCGCCGTGAGTTCAAGGCCACCCTGAGACTCCATAGAGACTTCCAGGCCAGCCTGGATTAGTGTGAGACCCTACCTCGAAAACCCCAAAACCAAAACCAAACAAACAAGCAAGCAAACAAACAAACAAACAAAAGGAGCCAGGCGTGGTGGCGCACGCCTTTAATTCCAGCACTTGGGAGGCAGGGGTTGGAGGATCACTGAGTTCAAGGCCTTCCTGAGAGACTACATAGTAAATTCCGGCTCAGCTAGAAAGAGCAAGACCCTACCTTGGGGGAAAAAAAAAAAGAAAAGAAAAAAGAAAAAGAAAAAGGTTCAGGCAGGCGGGCGCAGCTAAACTGACAACTGCAAATCTGCCCGCCTTGCTTCTTGCAAACGTTTTGAGCGAAGCCTCTCCCTGTGTCCGTTGTTCCTTCTGGTGTTCCAATAAAGCTAGGTGATTGAAGGAGAGGGAGCGGGCGGCGGCGTGCGCCTGCGCGCTGGCGGCGGCGTCTGTGCCCGGCGGGGAGCGGGTCCCGGACGGGCCGGGGGACCCGGAACTGGGTGGGGGTCGTGTGGGGCATCGGGGAGCTCCTCGCCGGGCTAGCGACGGCCCGATGGAGTAGAAGGGGTCGGCTGAGAACGTGAGTATCGCGGGCCGGCCTGCGGAGCGGGTCGCGGCCCCGGCGGTGCCCGCGGCTCGTGCGCCCGCAGGCTGCGACGCGGGTCCCGTCCCGGGCGTGCGGCGCGGCCTGCGGCGGCTCCCGGCGCGCCTGCTCGCGGGGGCCGCGACTCCCGCCGGCCGCGGGGCTGCGGGGCCTGACCTCGGCCAAGGTCGCCGGCCGCGCGGCCTCGGCTGGAAGGGTCTGCGCTGACCGCCGAGCTTTCGCCGGGGGCTCGGGCTCGGGCCTCGGCGTGGCGTGACGGACAACTTGGGGCGCTTCTTAACAATAGCAACTAGTTGCGGAAAACTTGGGACACTCCCGGTGCATGGCTGTGGAGAGGAAGTGCTTTGTGCCGCCCTCGCCTGTCGGCTCAGTTTAATCCTCGTTGAGTAAAATAAGCCATGTTGTTGGGAAGTTTGAAATTTCAGTGGCTGTTAACAAGTTGTGACCAGGTGGAGGAGTTTTTCTCTTCCCTACCAGATGCATGCGGTAACCTCATAATGGTTGCTGGAAGCCGCAGGTAACAGTTTTTACTAGGAGCCTAGGATTGTTTTAGGTATTTATTTGAGAGAGGGAGAGAGAAGGAGAGAAGGAGAGAATGGGCGTGCCAGGGCCTCCAGCTGCAAACCAACTGGAGATACAGACGCCACGTTGTGTATCTGGTTTACGTGGGTCCTGGGGAATTGAACTGGGGTCTTTTGGCTTTGCAGACAAGCGCCTTAACCGCTAAGCCATTTTCCAGACCCCTACGACTGTTTTAACTTTTACTGACTTTGATTTGAGAGACAGAAAGAATGACGTGCGCACTCCAGGGTCTCTAGCGCCTGCAAATGGACCTCCAGATGCATATGCCATCTCGTGTATCAGGTTGTACGTGGCTACTGGGGAATCGAACTTGAGTCCCTTAGACTTGGGAGGCAAGCGCCTCAACCACTGAGCCATCTTCTCTAGCACCCTCTCCTCACTTAAATATTTTTTTTTTTCCAGGCAGGCACGCACTCTAGCCCAAGCTGATCTGGCACTCACAGCAATCTTCCTACCCCTGCCTGGGATTAAAGGCCGGGCTCCCATAGTAAACTTTTTTTGTTGTTGTTTTTCCAGGTAGGGTCTCACTATAGCCCAGGCTGACCTGGAATTCACTATGTACTCTCAGTATGGCCTCGATCTCATGGCGATCCTCCTACCTCTGCTGGGGGATTAAAGGCATGTGACACCATGCCCTGCTGTTAGATAATCTTAAAGTTGATTATACGATCTGTTCTTTAATTTGGCTCAGAATAAAACTGGCAGGTAACATATTCAGATTCAAGTAGATTTACTTACCACCTCTTATAAGTGTGCCAAATATATGCAGGCCAGTCACACACACAAAACCCAAAAAACAACATCATGATTTTTTTTTTTTTCTTTTGAGGTAAGAGTCTTTAGGCTTAGGCTGACTTGGAACTTTGTAGGTCCAGGCTGTCCTCAAACCTACAATGATCATCCTGCCACAGATGTGCAGTACTGAGCAGACCATAATAAGCTTTGTAATGGCAGGTGATTTTTTTTTTTTTTTAACAGCACCTTTCAGATGAGGTCACTGAGAGCTAAAGATAATTTGCTTTTGCTGTGGGAACTAGTAAAATTCCTCTCAAGTTCCTAAGCTCATCTTTTTCTGTTACACTGTTATTTTAAGCATTTCTGTTAGGAACACAAACTGTTACAAATATGTCAACAGTTAACTTTTTTTTTTTTTTTTTTTTTTTTTTTTGGTATTTTCAACAGCAGGCTCTCACTGTGTAGTCACAGGCTGACCCAAACCATGAGTGCGGGATCAAAGGCATGCCTCTCTGCCCTGCAACAATTAACTTCTCTTTGTTTTTGTTTTTCGAGGTAGGGTTTCACTCTAGTCTAGGCTGACCTGAATTCACTATGCAGTCTGAGGGTGGCCTGGAACTCAAGACAATCCCCCTGTCTCTACCTCCTGAGTGCTGGGATTAAAGTGTGCACCACCACACCTGGTTTAGCAGTTAGCTTTTTTTTTTTCTTTTTGGTTTTTCGAGGTAGGGTCTCACTCTAGCCCAGACTGACCTGGAATTTACTATGTAGTCTCATGGTGGCCTCGAACTCATAGCGATCCTCCTACTTCTGCCTCCCTGCTGGGATAAAAGGCATGGGTGCCACCACGCCTGGCTCAGCAGTTAACTTTGGAGTTTAAAAAATTGCATGTTCAGGATTCCTTCTGTTTTAGCCTCCCCAGTTACTACAGGGGCTTACTACTCCCTCATTTTTTCATTTAGTTTCCAGTCAGAGGCTACATGTAATATTTTGTTATTATGTATCAAAGTCTCTTGAACTCTGGAGTTATTGGACCCTTTTAAAAAATTATTCCTGGATTTGTTGGAGAGACCTGGTTAGTTAAGTAGTTATATCTGATTGCTAAATTTGTTATAAGCTTGAAGCTAGAGTATAAGGATTGATTGGATTCAGGTTAAACACTTTGGTGACAATGTTGACCACACTGTATATTATAATTTTCTTGCTAATAGTGATACTGAGTTTGATTAATGAGCTTTGGTGGCAAGTTTAGCCTCCATTGTGGTTATTGTTTTGTTTTAATATTTATTTTAATGTTTTTTTTCTGTTTTTTTCAAGGTAGGGTCTTTCTTGCTCTAGCCCAGGCTGATATGCAATTCACTACTTAGTCTCAGGTTGATTGTGAACTCAGGGTAACTCTCTAACTTCAGCCTCCTGAATACTGGAACTAAAGATGTGTGCCACCATACCCAACTATTTTTTTTTTAATAAATTTATTAATTTGAGAAAGATTGAGAGAGAGAATGAGAATGAGAATATGGGCATGCCAGGGCCTCCAGCCACTGCAAAGAACTCCAGATGCATGTACCGCTTTGTGCATCTGGTTTACATGGGTCCTGGGGTATCAAACCTAGGTCCTTTGGCTTTGCAGGTAAATGCTTTAGCTGCTAAGCCATTTCTCCAGGGCCCTTCCCCACTTTTTTTTGTTAATATTTGATATAGAGACAGAGAAAGAGGAAGACAGACAGACAGACAGAGAGAAAAAATATACAGGTGCCCCACAGCCTTCTGACACTGCATATGAACTTCATATACATGTACCACTTGTGGCCGCTGGGAAATCGAACTTAGACCTTTAGGCTTTAAAAGCAGTGCTGACACACGTGAGTCTATCTTTATATAGGTACTGGAGAGTTGAACCCAGGCTGGCAGGTGCCATTACCTCTGAGCTTTCTCCCCAGCCTCTGTTATTCTTGATTTTTTTTTTTTGAGGTAGGTTCTCACTCTGGCCCAGGCCGACCTGGAATTCACTATGTAATCTCAGGCTGGCCTTGAACTCACAGCAGTCCTACTATCTCTGCCTCCTGAGTGCTGGGATTAAAGACATGTGCCACCATGCTTGGTGTAGGCATGGGTTCTCTTCCAGAGTGGGCCTCAAATCCAATGAGAGAACAGTTCGTTACTCCCATAATAGACAAGCCATTTGTGTATTAGTGTATTGACCTGGCTGGCCAGCTGTGCAGTTTGTAGGATCGACTGCTGTTTGAGACTTGATGACTTCCCCCAGCAGGTTTTATAGCACTGTCCTGCACTATGACAGCTAGTCAGCAGGGAGGAGGCTTCCAGCTCAATTTCTCAATGTCCTTGAGGCAGGATTCCTTTCTTTTTTAAGGTATTTTATTTTTATTTATTTGACAGAGAAAAAGGGGGAGAGAGAGAGAATGAGCATGCCAGGGCCTCCAGCCACTGCAGATGAACTCCACATGTGTGTGGCCCCTTGTGCATTTGGCTAACGTGGGTCCTAGGGAATCAAACCTGAGTTCTTAGGCTTCTCAGGCAAATGCCTTAACTGCTAAGCCATCCCTGCAGCCTGAGGCAAGATTTCTTGTTCATCACTACATGTGTTAGGCTAGTTGGCCTCAAGCTTCCAGGATTCTTTGTCTCTGCCTCTCATCTCATTGTGGTACTCTGGGATTACATGAACTCACACTACCTGTATAAAGCTTTAGCTTTATGAGGGTTCTGGGGATCTGCGTTCAGGCTGTCATGTTGTATATGCAGCATGTGTGTTTACACACCAAGCCCTTTTTCTAGCCCGAGACCTATTGTAGGTTTGAAATATTTGGAGTATCAGTAAGTCAGGATAGATCCATGCAGTATGGTATCTGTAATTATCCAGTTTGAAAGGTTAAAATATATGCTAGGCATGATGGCACACATCTGTAATGACGGTACCTCTGTAGGCTGAGGTAAGAGAGTTGACAGGAGTAGTTGGATGCCAGTCCAGGCAACTGAGTAAGACCTAGTCTCAAAAATCAAAGCAAGGGCTGGAGGATGGCCTAGTGGATACGGTGCATGCCTGCAAAGCCTGAGGACCCACATTTGATTTCCCAATACTGATATAAACCATAAACTAAAATAAAAAAAAAATACAAGGAGAGCCAGGCTTGGTGGTGCATGCCTTTAATCTACCCTGAGACGACATAGTGCAATCCAGGTCAGCCTGGGCTAGAGTGAAGCCAAATAGATGTACAAGAAAAAGCCCTATATGGTGGCATAGACCCTTTTCTTCTCTCTTCCTTTTCTCTTTGTATCTCATCTCTTTCTGGTTTTATGTGGTAGGGTCTTGCTCTAGCCCAGGCTGACCTGGATTTCACTATGTAGTCTTAAAGTGGCCTTGAACTCAGATGATCTTCCTCTGCCTCCCAGGTGTTGGGTCTAAAGTTGTACACCACCATGCCAGGCTGCATAGGCGTTTAATCCTAGCACTAAGGAGGTTGAGGTAAGGATCATGTATAATACAGAGTGAGCTAGCTCCAGGTTAGCCTGGGCTAGAGTGTGACCCTCCTCAAAACAACAACAAAAAAGATAAAAGTAAAACCTGCTTTAACCACTGAACGATCTGTCTACCCACGGTCTTGGTTCTTAGACCTAAGGTTTTGTTTATTTTTGTTTTTTGAGGCATAGTCTTGCTTTGTAGCCTAGGCTGGCTGCCTTAAATTCAATATTATCCTACCTTGGGTTTCTGAGTGCTGGCATTACAGACATGCACCACCATGCCCAAGATGTTCTTATGCTACTTTCTAAAGTCCTAGGTGGTGTTCACATAGATGAAAAAATATATTCTTATGTTTTATAATTATTTGAGCTTAGAACTGGCACACTTTTTTTCCATATACACACAGTAATTTGTTTATTTATTTGACAGTGACAGAGAGAGAAAGAGGCAGATAGACAGAAAGAGAGGGAATGGCCACGCCAGGGCCTCCAGCCACTGCAAACGAACTCTAGACACATGCGCCCCTTGTGCATCTGACTAACGTGGGTCCTGGGGAATCGAGCCTTGAACCAGGGTCCTTAGGTTTCACAGGCAAGTGCTTAACAGCTAAGCCATCCCTCCAACCCCACAGTAACTTTTTGAATATATATATATATATATATATATATATATATATATATATAAATTTTTTTTTTTTTTGCGCTCAAGCCATTTTATTAGACGGGAAGGTGGGCAGGGGCCCAAGACATCAGCGGAGTGCCATGTCCTTCGCAGCGGCGACCTCCACGTCCCCCTCGTCGCCGAAAGGAATATATATTTTACTTTATTCATTTGTATATTTGAGGGAGAGAGAAAAAAAAAAAAAGGCAGAGAGAGGAGAGAGAGAGAGAGAGAAATGGTGTGCCACAGCGTTTGGTTGCAGCAAACAAACGCCAGACGCATGCACCACCTTTTGCATCTGGCTTACGTGGGGGCTGGGGAATTGAACCTGGGCCCTTAGGCTTTGCAGGCAAGCATCTTAACTGCTAAGCCATTTCTCCAGCCCAAATCAAGGCTTTGTGCATGCTAGTCAAGCACTCTACCACTGAGATCTTTTTCTTAACTGGTTGTGGTGGTGCACGCCTTTAGTTCCAGCACTTGGAAGGCAGAGGTGAAGATCACCATGGGTTCAAGGCCACCCCTGAGATGACATAGTAAATTGTAGGTCACCCTGGGCTAGAGTAAAGCCCTACCTTGAAAAATCAGAAACAAAAACATCAAAACAAAAAAAGATCTTTTTCTTTTACTTGTGTGTGTGACATGGTGTATGTGTGGTGCGCATCGTGCGTGTGCCCATGTGGCACCTCATGTGCTCGCCTGTCTGCTCTTCCACCTGCTCTTGTCTGAGCCGGAGTCCCCTACTGTTCCCAGAGCTTGCCATGTTTTTCATAAGCTCCAGCAATTCTCTGGTCTCTACTCCCCTACAGGTGGTGTTAGAGAGGTGTGTGGCAATGCATAGCTTTGTGTGTGTGTGTTGTGTGCGTGTGTGTACACATGTACCTTAAGAATCAAACCTGAGGGGCTGGAGAGATGGCTTAGTGGTTAAGAGCTTGCCTGTGAAGCCTAAGGACCCCAGTTTGAGGCTCGATTCCCCAGGACCCACGTAAGCCAGATGCATGCATCTGGAGTTCATTTGCAGTGGCTGGAGGTCCTGGTGCACTCATTTTCTCTCTGTCTCTGCCTCTTTCTCTCTCTGTCTGTCACTCTCAAATAAATAAATAAAAATAACAACAAAAGAATCAAACCTGAGCAGTGACTTCTCAGGCTTCTTCAGGCCCTTATACTTACAGAGAAAGTAGGCTTAACCACTGGGCTGTCCCCCCCCCCCCCAAATATCTTTACAGATGAAAACTCCTCAAGTTTGTATGGTCTCTTTTAATCCTTCTTGGACCTTGTCATGCTTATTGAATCTTACAATTTATGCCTTTCACCAAGTTTGGTCAATTTGTAGCCATTATATTTTTATTTTTTTCCCTAGTCTTTGTTCTTTCCCCTCCTAGGATTCCATTTGCATGTTTTTTTTTTTTGTCTTTTTGTTTGTTTGGAGTGGGGGTTTAGGATAGGGTTTCACTCTAGCCCACGCTGGCCTGGAACTTTTAATGTTGCCCTCAAATCATTACAGATTTATATCTTTTCTCCTAAAATAAACTTTCCCTTTTTTTAGTAATATTTTATTTATTTATTTATTTGACAGAGAAAGAGGGAGAGAGAGAGAGAATGGATGCATCAGGGCCTCCAGCCACTGCAGACGTACTCCAGATGCGTATGACCCCTTGTGCATCTGGGTAACATGGGTCCTGACGAATCGAACCTGCATCCTTTGGCTTTGCAGGCAAATGCCTTAACCATTAAGCTATTCAGCCCCCTCCCCCTTTTTTGAGGTAAGGTCTTGCTCTAGCCCAGGCTGACATGGAATTCACTATGTAACAGTCTCAGGGTGGCCTTGGACTTACAAGGATCCTCCTACCTCAACCTCCTGAGTGCTGAGTGCTGGGATTAAAGGCATGTGTCACCACGCCTGGCCAGCCTGGGTTTGATTTCCCCAGTACCCGTGTAAAGCCAGATGAACAAGGTGGCATATATGGCTAGAATTTGTGTTTGTTTACAGTAACACTGGGCCCTGGCACACCCATTCTCATTATCTCTCTGGTTGCAAATAAATAAAAAAACCCATTCTTTTAGGGGTTAGATAGCTTAGCAGTTAAGGTCAAGTTTGGAGTTAGTTGCTGTGGTAAGACCATGGTGTCCCAATTTTCTCACGTTTGCATGCTCTCTTGTAAAAAAAATATATATTTTTTTAAAAAAGAAATAATATAGAGATATTAGGTAATGTAATGAAATGTGTTCAAATAGTAAGAACACTGTTGAACCACTAGAAATGTGTTGAACAAACTGTGGCCTCTTTCATTGGTCTTTCTGATATGTTGTCAAGAAGTAGCATATAAACTTATCATTGTGTTAGGGTTTTCAAATCTCCTAAAGAATGAATCCCATGTGAGGAAAGCAGATGTTTATTAGAGCTTGTGGTTGGGTAGAGATAAGAAAGAATGCTTCTTGGGGAGTAGGTTTTAGGTCTTATGAAGAGCATGGGACGCAGAGTATGAATAGGGCTGGAGGGATAGTACCATGGAAAACCTTTTGTTGCTTCAAACCCCAGCAGTCCCCCAACTGTCTATCTCACACTGAGTAGTCCATGGAATTAAGTACATACTTATGAATGGCCCACAGTGTACCTAATTTCAATAACTATAGTGTGATAAAGATATACAAAGTCCTAAATTTCATAGAACTTTAGTTTTTCTTTTTTTCCAAGGTAGAGTTTCACTCTAGCCCAGGCTGACCTAGAATTCACATTTAAAAAATATTTATTTATTTGAGAGGGAGAGAGGCAGATAGAGAGAAAGAGAGAATGGGTGCACCAGGGCCTTTAGCCACTGTAAACGAACTCCTGACACATGTGCCCCCTTGTGCACCTGGCTTATGTGGGTCCTGGGGATTTGAACCGGGGTCCTTAGGCCTCACAGGCAAATTCCTTAACTGCTAAGCCATCTCTCCAGCCCACATTTTTTTTTTGTTTTTTGAGGTAGTTTCACGCTAGCTCAAGTTGGCCCCAAACTCATTGCAATCCTGCCTCTGTCTCATGAGTGCTGGGACTCAAGGTGTCTACCACCATCCCTGACCTAGAAATTTAGTTTTCATTGGAGGAAACAAAGAATCAATGCTGGACTGGAGAGATGGCTTAGTGGCTAAGTGCACTTGCTGCATAAATATGAATACCTGAGACTGCCCAAGTTCAAATATGCAGATCCTACATAAAACAGCTGGGTGTGGCCATGTGCACCTGTAACCTGCATCCTGCAGGGGAGCAGAGACCTGAGTCTGAGAATTGATGGAGCCCTGCAAGCTCTAGAAACAGTGGTCACCATGGCTCAAAACAAGCCCAGGTAGAAGAGCGACAGAGTGGGATACCTGACATTCTACTCCAGCCTCCACTGGAGAGCGCACGGGCTGCCACAAGGTTATATACACATTCATACACTAGCACACAAGCAACAAACAAACAAACAAAAAACTTCCAGGCCTGGGGCTACAGAGTGAGTTCCAGGTCAGCTCCAGCTAGAGTGAGCCCTGCTTTGAAAAACCAACCATACAAAAAGAATAAATAGCCAGGCTTGGTGGCACATGCCTTTAGTCCCAATACTCAGGAGGTAGAGATAGGAGGATCCTTGTGAGTTCAAGGCCACCCTGAGACTACTTAGCCTGGCCTAGAGTGAGACCGTACCTTGAAAAACCAAAATAAATAATAATAATAAAAGAATAGAGCTGTGCGTGGTGCTGCACGCCTTTAATCCCAGCACTTGGGAGGCAGAGGTAGGATCACGTGAGTTTGAGGCCACCCTGAGACTACACAGTGAATTCCAGATCAGCCTGGGCTAGACTGAGACCCTACCTCAAAAAACCAAAAAATAAAATTAAATTAAATTAAAAAAAAATAAAAAAAATATTCGCCACATCATGCACTAGAAGGTACGTGTTTTCAGATACTTTGTTCTGTAACCCCAAATTTATTGGTTTAAAACAAGTATCTTATCATTTTTTGCAGTTTTGTGGGTTGAAAAGATAACTCACAGTGATACTCCTACCTCTGCCTCCCAAGCACTGGGATTAAAGGAGTGTGCTACCACGTCTGGCCAAAAAGAACTTTCTTTATCTGTGACTGATGGTCATGTATTAGTCTTGCTTGGAGTCTGCTGTGCTGTTGGATGCTCAGGAGGACCTTACTTGTTTACCACTTGTTCTCTTCCTCTGTTTTGAAGTGCTTATAGGGAGGGTTAATTTGGGCAAAGGTAGAAGCTGTAGATTTTTGAAGGCTTAGCCTCAAGTTACACAACATTATCACCTTCTATTGGTTAAATGATTCATAGAAGAGGAAAACTGGCTGGCTTTGAGTGGATGATGAAAGATCACATGGCAAAAGAACTTATGGGGTCAGGTATGGTGGTGCATGCTATTAATCCAGCACTTGGTAGGCAGAGGTAGGAGGATCATCGTGAGTTCAAGGTCACCCTGAGATGACATAGTGAATTCCCAGTAGCCCGAGCTAGAGTGAGACCCTACCTGGGGGTGGGGGAGGTGGAGGTATTGTTTTGATTATCTGTAGAAACATGATCAACTCATTGTCATGAAAACATTAAGCAGGTTAATAGGAAACTAGAAGAATGAGGGAGAATGAACAGAACAATTATATAGAGGCTCAGGGGGGACCTCCCCAATGAATGACATTTTTAGATACCTGATAGAAATGTGAATCATGAAAATCATAACAGCATCTTAAGGAAGATTATTTCAGGCACAGAGAACAGGTAATTTAGAAGCACTAAGTTAAGTTCGTAAAGAAACTGCCTGGTTTGATCAGGGAACAGCAAGGAGGGCAATGTGAATGATTTAGAATAATAGAGTGAGGATGTTGTGCTATGGCATTTGAGAGGGAAACAGGCTACCTTTGAGTGGGTGGTGTAGTCATGACAAGAACTTAGAATTTTCTTTGTGAGGGCTGGAGAGATGGCTTAGAAGTTAAGGCATTTGCCTGCGAAGCCTAAGAATCCAGATTTCTTTTTTTTTTTTTTTTTTTTTTTTAGTTTTTCGAGGTAGGGTCTCACTCTAGCCCAGGCTGACCTGGAATTCACTATGGAGTCTTAGGGTGACCTCGAACTCATGGCGATCCTCCTACCTCTGCCTCCCGAGTGCTGGGATTAAAGGCGTGTGCCACCATGCCCGGCTAAGAATCCAGATTTGATTTTCCAGTAGCCTCATAAACCAGATACACAAGGTGGCTAGAGGCCCTGGTATACCCATTCTCTATCTGCCTCTCTTTCTCAAGTAACAAATAAGTAATAAAATATTTAAAGCTAGAATTTTTTTAATGAGATGGGAAGCCACTGGAAAGGTTCTAAGGAGAGATATGACATGACCTAATTTAAATTTTACACAGATTTTGTTCTGAGATGTCTTTGGCTATAGTTTAGAGAAAAGGGCTAGAAAAGAATGCATGGAGTGGACAGGCTAATGCTTTATGGGTAATGATATGTATGCAAGGCAGTGACAATTTGCATGCTTTTCAAGATAGCACTGATAGGGTTTGTTGATGAGCATGAATGTGCAGTGAAAAAGAGAGATCAAGGGTGATATTTATAGGCACTTGCAAAGTTAGAATTTTTATTTATTGAAATGGGAAGGTGGGAGAAAAGCAGGGGAGAGGAAGGGTAGATTGACTTGTAATTTTGGCTATGTTAAGGTAAATTAAAGGTATGTGGGAGGATAAGGTTACTAAATGTTACCTTCTCATTGTAGGTGTGACATTGAGTGCTTCAGATCTGGTCACGATGGTACGAGAACGAAAATGCATATTGTGCAACATTGCATATGGCTCAAAAAAGGTAATAATAGAAGAGGGAGACTAATGGTTTATGACATTCTTTTTCAGAGGCATTCTGTTAATACATGGGTAAAAACTTCTTTCGTAAACTACTAGTCTTAATCCATGGCTTTTGTTGGTGTTGTTTTGTTTTTTCAAAGTAGGGTCTTGCTGTAGCCCAGGCTGACCTGGAATTGACTATGTAGTCTCAGGCTGGTCTCAAACTCATAGTGATTCTCCTACCACTAACTCTAGAGTGCTGTGATTAAAGGCATGTGCCACCATGCCTGGTTTATATTTTTATTTTATTACTGTCTTACGAAAACCAGTTATTACTGGGCTAGAGAGATGGTTTAGTGGTTAAGGTACTTGCCTGTGAAACCTAAGGACCCAAGTTCAGTTCTCTAGTACCCACATAAGCCAGATGCACAAGGTGGCATGTGCATCTGGATTTTGTTTGCAATTGCTAGAGGGCCTGGTGTACCCATTCTCTCTGTTTCTCAATTTCACTGGATACAGATAAGGATCAGTTGGTACACTGCTTGCCTAGCATGCACAATGCCCTGCGTTCAATCTCCAGCTCCATCTAAAACCAAGTATGCAGGTCTGTACCAGTAATCCCAACATTCTGGTGCTAGAAAGAGAACAATCAAAAGTTCAATGTCAAGCTAAGGGAGATGGCTTAGTGGGCAAAGGCACTTGTTTGCAAAGCCTGCAAGCTCTGGTTTGATTTCCCAGTACCAACATAAAACCAGATGTACAGAGTGGCACATGTATCTGGAATTCATTTGCAGTGGTAAGAGCCACTGATGTACCAATTCTTTCCCTTTCTTTCCTTCCTGCTTGCAAAGAAACAAGAAAACAAAAGAAAAACAACTAAATAAATCAAAAAAACAGAATTTACTTTTACCTCAGAGAAATTTGTCAAAATTTGTATTAGCCTTTTCTTACCTTTATTTTTTCCTTTCAAAATAGTGCTGCTAGTTTAAGTACTGAGGATATATTAATTATTATTATTATTATTATTATTATTATTTTTTTTTTTTGAGGTAGAGTCTCACTCTAGCCCAGACCGACCTGGAATTCACTATGTAGCTCAGGGTGGCCTTGAACTCAGGCCAGACCTACTACCTCTGCCTCCCGAGTGCTGGGATTAAAGGCATGCCTGGCTAATTTATTTATTTTTGAGGTAAGGTTTCACTGTAGTTCAGGCTGAGTAGGAATTTACCCTTGCAGTCCATGCTGCCCTGAACTCAAGGCATTCCTCCTGCCTCCCCCTCAAGTGCTGGAATTAAAGGTGTCTGCCACCATGCCCAGATTATTTGCTATTTTTTAAAAGTGTTCTCAATTGTTATTTAAAATTTAAGAACTGGAAAAATCATGGGCTAAGTTATGGAGGAAGGCGTGAATCTAGATATCTAGGAGTGAGACAGTTTTTAAGTGAAATAAAGAAGATACACTTTAAGTGGAAAAGCAGTGTGAGCACAAGATAGAGAGTTGGAATGGAGTTCACAGTTGTAGGCAGAAGTGAAAAGGGTTATCCAGTTAAAACAACAGTATTTGGACAAGTGAGACTATAACTTGTAATAGAAGTTAAGGCAGGAGTAAGCAATGTTGAGTGTTCCAGAGCGTATGTTTTTCTTTTTGCCTATTCAGGATTTAGTTTTAAAGTTTTAGGTCAGAGTTGGACTGAGGATATAGCTCAGTTTGTAGAATGTTGGCCTACCATACATGAAGCCCTAGCTTCAATCCTCAATGCCACATCAAATTGGTAAACACACTCAGTAGATGGTGACAAGAAGGATCAGGAACTCAAGTGGGCTTGGAGAGATGGCTCAGGGGTTAAGGCACTTGCCTGTAAAACCTAAGGACTAGAGTTTGATTACCAAGTACCCATGTAAAGCCAGACGCATAAGGTGATACATTGGTCTGGAGTTTGTTTGCAGTTGCTGGAGGCCCTAATGCACCAATCTCTCCCCCTTCTTCCTCTTTCTGTAACACTCTCAAAAAAATAATTTAGAAAGAGTTCAATTAAAAAGAAGAAAAAAAGAACTGGGTGTGGTGGTACATGCCTTTAATCTCAGCACTCTGGAGGCAGAGGTAGGAAGGAATGCCATGAATTCGAGGCCACCCTGAAACTACATAGTGAATTCCAGGAGGTCAGCCAGGGCTAGAGTGAAACCCTACCAAAAAAAAAAAAAAAAAACATGGTCAGACTCCCAGAACTTGAGAGGCAGAGGAGGGAGGATCATTGAGAGTTCGAGGCCACCCTGAGACTACATAGTTAATTCCAGGTCAGCCTGGACCAGAGTGAGACCTTACCTTGAAAAACCAAAAAAAAAAAAAAAAGAGTTCAAGTTTATTCTTAGCTGCTTAGTGAATTTAGTGCCAGCCTGAGCTACATGAGAGCCTGCCTACCTCACAACAGATAAAGGCTGGAGAGATGGCTCAGGGTTAAAGGATTGCTTGCAAAGCCTGACAATCAAGGTTTAATTCTCCAGTACCCATGTAAAGCCAGGCACACAAAGTGGCACCTGGATCTGGAGTTTGTAGTGATAAGAGGCTTTGTTCCACCCATTCTCTCTCTTTCTTTCTCTCAAATAAATAAAAAAAAAAAAATTGAAAAAAACCAATATTAAAATGGTTAAGAGTTTGTGAAAATTGCCAATATATCAAAATGCCTTACGAGATTTCCCCCTTCTCCAAAAGATGGGGTAAATGAAGTAGATAGAGCAGGCAGTGTTCTAAGGTGTGATATATCAGGTTTTTGTAGAAAAATAGTTCTACAGTATGATGCTGTGATTTTGCCATTTTAAATCTTTCTGACATTACTTCCTTCTCTGGTTTAAAATAGGTTTTCATCTCCACACTTTCCCTTGATCATAAGGAAGTTAAATCAAGGACTGGAATAAGTCATTCTTGTCTAGGGAAAGCCAATTGTATGTTAAGTAAGGAGATGGCATGATATAACTTAAGAAATTAACAGAATAGAATGTTGAGCATGGAGATACATCACTGTAATCCTGGCACTTGGAAGATGAAGGTAGGGTGCTCAGGAGTTCAAGGACATTCTCAGTTACAGTCAGTTTGAAGCCACCTGGGCTACATGAGAACCTGTTTCAAACCCCCTCCTTCGGCTGGAGAGATGGCTTAACTGCTAAGGGGTGTGCCTACAAAGCCAAAGGATCCCAGTTTGATTCTGCAGGCCCCATGTAAGCCAGCACAAGGGGGTACACACATCTATACATCTGCTGCCAACTTTGAAGTAAAACATGTTTAGTTTTTTATTTACTTTTACTTTTTTTGTGTCTGGCTCTGTGTGTGTATTAGAGAATCAAATACAAGCACAGACTTTACAACTAAGTGCCTTTATCACTGAGTGATCGCCCAGCCCCCGCTCTTTTTTTTTTTTTTTTTTTGAAGTAGGGTTTCACACTAGCCCAGGCTGACCTGGAATGCACTATATAGTCTCAGGATGGCCTCGAACTCATGGTGATCCTCCTACCTCTGCTTCATGAGTGTTTGGATTAAAGTTACTCACCACCAGATCCAGCTTTTTTTTTTAATATTTATTTTTTATTATTTATTTATTTATTTGAGAGCAACAGACACAAAGAAGGACAGATAGAGGGAGAGAGAATGGGTGCGCCAGGGCTTCCAGCCTCTGCAAACGAACTCCAGAAGTGTGCGCCCCCTTGTGCATCTGGCTAACGTGGGACCTGGGGAACCGAGCCTGGAACCGGAGTCCTTAGGCTTCACAGGCAAGCGCTTAACCACTAAGCCATCTCTCCAGCCCAGATCCAGCTTTTTATTGTTTTTAGTGTGTGTTTGGTTTTGTTTTTCAAGGTAGGGTCTCACTGTAACCCAGGCTGACTTGGAATTTACTCTGTAGTCTCAGTGTGGCCTTGAACCCACAGTGATTCTTCTGCCTCTGCCTCCCAAGTGCTGGGTTAAAAGCATTTGTCACTATACCTGGCTTCACTTAGTTTTTAATTTTACAAGTATTAATTCTAGTTGATGGCCAATCATTTATGCCTAGAAAGGATAACATGTAAACCTCTGTCAAATGAAACATTTGTAGAATTAGAAAAGAAGTAGGCATCCATAAAATTTCCATTTTAAGGAAGTAAGTTATTTGCATCACAATCTTGTTTATCAGACTGTAGAAAATAAAGTAACAATAGATTATTACACTTTTTCTGACAAATGAAACCATATATGATTAAAAAAACAAACCAACTGGGGCCACCCATGGTGGTCACTCCCTTAATCCCAGTACTTTGGAGGCAGGGATAGGAGGATCACTGTGAGTTTGAGGCCACCCTGATACTACATAGTGAATACCAGGTCATCATGGACTAGAGTTGAGATCCCTACCCTAAAAAAACCAAAAAAAACAAAACAAAAAAAAACCCCACAAAACCCAAAAAAAAACCCACCCAAAACAAAACAATAACAACAAAAAACAGGGCTGGAGATATGGCTTAGTGGCTAAGGTGCTTCCCTGCAAAGCCTAAAGACTCATGGTCGACTGTACAGGTCCCACATAAGCCAGACTCACAGTGATGCAATTGGGCAAGGTTGCACGTATGCACAAGGGGCCGTAGGCATCTGGAGTTCAGTTGCAGTGGTTGGAAGCCCTAGCCTGCCAGTTTTCTCTCTGTCTCTCTCTTAGCCTCGCCTTAAAAAAAAAAAAAAAGTCAGGGCTGGAGAGATGGCTTAGTGGTTAATGGGCTCCTGTGAAACCAGGACCCAGGTTTTATTCCACAGCACCCACATAAGCCAACTGCATAAGGTGGTGCATGCTTTGGAATTTGTTTACGTGACTGAAGGCCCTGGCACACCCATTCTTTCTCTCTGCCTCTTTTTCTGTCTCTCTCTCTCTCAAACAAAATATTTTTTTTCTCAATTTTTATTAACATTTTCCATGATTATAAAAAGTGTCCCATGGTAATACCCTCCCTCTCCCCCTGCCACTTTCCCCTTTGAAATTCCATTCTCCATCATATTCCCTCCCCATTTCAATCAGTCTCTCTTTTATTTTGATGTCATGGTCTTTTTCCTCCTCTTACGATGGTCTTGTGAAGGTAGTGTCAGGCATTATGAGGTCATGGATATCCAGGCCATTTTATGTCTCGAGGGTTTTTTTTTTTTTAAACAGGCAGTCCGTTCAGTTTGCCTCCAAAAACCAACCAACCAAAATGCATTAGATGCTTCTAGTGTAACATGGTGTTTGAATCCTTGTTTTTGATATTGGACGTGCCTGAATTTGCCATTGTGACCACTTGATTATCTGAGAGGCACCTTTTCACATTTAGTGCCTAGCAGGTATGCTTGGAACACTTGAGAAACAGTCAGTGACTGAAGGAGTTAAATTCTTTGCATTTTTATGCTTGTTTATTTTGTGGTTTATGTAATGAAGTGAGGCACCTAGCACTAGTGTATATAGCAATGCTCAAGAGTTGTATCCTTTTACCTAGCACTAGTGTATATAGCAATGCTCAAGAGTTGTATCCTTTTATTACCATGCGTGTATACAACCATTCACTAATTATGGCATGCTAGCTGTATGTACTTTGGAGTGACAAAGGGAATTGTTTGTGTATGTGTCCCTCCTCTTTTTCTTCTCTCTTTTTATTGAAACAGTAAGGTTCTTGTTATTTAGCTATTAAGCTGTCCTCAAACTCAATAGCCTTTCCTTCCGGAATGCTGGTGTATAGGCATATGCCACCATGTTTAGCTCTATGTTGCTATGCCTGTTGCGTTACCATGCTTGTCTGTGTGAATGTTTTAAAATGAAAGCTTTTCAGCCAAGCGTGGTGGCTCGCACCTTTAATCCCAGCACTCAGGAGGCAGAGTTAGGATCACTGTGAGGCTACCCTGAGACTACATAGTGAATTCTAGGTCAGCCTGAGCTAGAGTGAGACCCTACCTTGAAAAAAAAAAAAAAAAGTAAGAAAAAAAATGACCAGGCAGAACCTAGCAGAAGTTAAAACTTTACATTAGGCATAAACAAATCACTTGAGAAGTGGAGACGTGGGTAGTCAAGGTGGATGTCAGTGATTGAGCTGCTAAGGATCCAGGTTTCATTTCTCAGTACCCACATAAGCAAGATACACAAGAGGATGCATGCTTCTGGAGTTCATTTGTAAGGACTGGATGCCCTGGTGTACCCACTTTTTTTTTTTGGTTTTCAAGGTAGGGTTTCACTCTAGTCCAGGCTGACCTGGAATTCACCATGTAGTCTTGGTTGTCTTGAACTCTCGGCAGTCCTCCTATTTCTGCCTCCCCAAGTGCTGGGATTAAAGTTGAGCACCACCATACCCAGCCACTTTTTTTGGTTTTTCGAGGTAGGGTCTCTCTCCAACCCAGGTTGACCCAGAATTCACTACGTAGTCTCAGGATGGCCTCAAACTCCCGGCGATCCTCCTACCTCTGCCTTCTAGACATGTGCCACCACTCCTTTAATCCCAGCACTCAGCAGTCAGAGGTAGGAGGATCACCATGAGTTCAAAGCCACCCTGAGAGTACGTAATGAATTCTGGGTCAGCCTGGACTAGAATGAGACCCTACCTCAAGAAAAAAAAAAAAAAAAATCTCTGTATTTGCAAGCAGATAAAGAGACAGAGAATAGACATGCCAGGGCCTCTAATTGCTCCAGATGGACTCTAGATGTTTGCACCACTTTGTGCATCTGGTTTAACATGGGTACTGGGGAATTAAACTCTGCCTGTTAGGCTTTGCAGGTAAGTACCTTAGCTACTAAGCTATCTCTCCAGCCCCTGGCCTTGAACTCTCTCCCTGACCCAGGTAGGGTTTCACTCTAGCCCAGGCTGACCTGGAATTCACTGTGTAGTCTCAGGTTGCCCTTGAACTCACGGTGATCCTCCCACCTCTGCCTCCTATGTGCTGGGTTAAAGGCGTGTGCCACCATGCCTGCCTGGCCTTGAACTCTTGATTGGCCTACGTCTATCTCTCCAGTGCTGGTACGAGTGGTGTACACAACAGAACAAGCTATGTTGGAAGTACTGTGTTTGTTTCTTTTGAGGCAGGGTCTTACTGTAGCCCAGTATAGTCTTGAACTCACACCAGTCCTTCTATATTAGCCTCATAAGTGGTGGTAAAGTTTGTTTTCTTTTTTTAAATTTTAGAGAGAAACTGGGGTTGGGAAAATGACTAAGCAGTTAAAGATTTGCCTGTGAAACCTAAGGACCTTGGTTCTTTACCCCAGGACCCACGTAAGCCAGATGTACAAGAAGGCACAGGTGTCTTGAGTTTGTTTGCAGTGGCTGGCGGACCTGGTGTACCCATTCTCTGTATCTGCCTCTTTCTGTCTGCCTCTCTCTCAAATAAATAAATAAATAAATAAAAAAACAGAGAGAGAAAGAATGGGTACACTAGGGCCTCAGCCACTGAAATCGAACTCCAGACACTTGTGCTACCTAGTGGGCATGTGCAACCTTGCGCTTACCTCACCCTTGTGCATCTGGTTAAGTGGGATCTGGAGAGTGGAACTCTAGCTCTGGTAAAGTTTTGTTTATTTGGTTTTTCAAGGTAGGGTCTCACCATTCTAGCTCAGGCTGACCTGGAATTCACTGTGTAGTCTCAGGGTGGCCTTGAACTCATGGTGACCCTCCTATCTTGCCTCCTGAGTGCTGGGATTAAAGATGTCCACTACCATGCCCGGCTGGTAAAGTGATTTTTAAATCTCCAACAGAGAGATTCTTATTTTAAAACTGTTCTCTGTAAGGTTCCGAAATGACCAAGACCACGCAGACCACTCTGAGGCAAAGATGAAAGCTTTTATTTGGGAAAAGCACAAGCTGCCAGGACTGACTCTCAAGAGCACAGTCAACACTGATAGTGGGCTATGTAGAGCTCTTCAGTTGGGGAAGGTGAGGAAGGGAAAATAACTACTTTGTTCTTTACCTTAGCCATTTCAAATAGCCAGGGTGTGAGACCAGAAGTGACCAGGTGACCTGGGAGATAAGGTGGCAGAAAACCTAGACCTTGGGCATTGTTAGGCAAGGGAGGGATAATGGCTGGGTGGTTCCTTGAGGAATGTGGATGATCCACTATTTATGTCTGTCGCCCTCCTGCTGTCCTTGGTGACTCCAGTTTTTGGGAGCCTGGCTTGACCTAACATTCCAGCCTTTTTGATGTGTCCATACATATTCATTTAACAAATGTTTACCTCAGGCTATGCCAAACCATAAGTAAGTTGTAGCTTATGATTGAGAAACTTTCAGTTGAGTAAATAAAAATAGCCAAATAGTTAAAAAGTTAAGTGATTTGAGAGATTTTTTTGGGGGGGATTTTTAAAAATATATTTTTTAAATTTTTTGTTCATTTTTATTTATTTTGAGAGCAATAGACAGAGAGAGAAAGAGGCAGATAGAGAGAGAGAGAGAATGAGAGAGAGAGAATGAGAATGGACGTGCCAGGGCCTCCGGCCACTGCAAACGAACTCCAGACACGTGCGCCCCCTTGTGCATCTGGCTAATATGGGTCCTGGGGAATTGAGCCTCGAACCGTGGTCCTTTGGCTTCATGGGCAAGCGCTTAACTGCTAAGCCATCTCTCCATCCCTAAAAATATTTTTATTTTTCTTTATTTATTTGGGAGAGAGAATGGGCTTACCAGGGCCTTCAGCCACTGCAAATTCCAGACCCATATGTCACCATGTACATCTGGCTTATTTGGATTCTGGGGAATCGAACCTGGGTCCTTAAGCTTGTAAAAAAGCACCTTAACTGCTAAGCTATCTCTCCACCGTTGTTTTTTTTTTTTTTTTAATTTTTCATGTGGCTGTGGCTGCCACTGCCCTGGAATTTCCTGTATAAAGCAGGCTACCCTCAAACTTAAAGCGATCCTCCTCTCCCTTCTGAATGCTAGCACTATGCCTAGATGGTAGATGATTCGATGGTTACAGGTGCTTGTTTGCAAAGCCTGATGACCCATGTTCAAGTCCCCAGCATTCACAAAATGCATCTGGTGTTTATTTGCAGTGGCAGGTGGTTCTGTTACACCCATTCATGCTCTGTTTCTTAGTATCTGTGTGTGTGTCTCCTTCTCAGATAAAATAAAAAAAACAATGAGAATTCATTCCGTTTAAATAGGAGGACTGGCCAGATATGGTGGCACATACCTTAAATCCCAGCACTCAGGCAGAGGTTGGAGAATTGCTATGAGTTCAAGGCCAGCCTAGATTATCCTGGTCAGCCTGGACTAGAGGGAGACCCTACCTTGAAAAAAAAAAAAAAAGCTGGGCATGTAAGCTAATTAAAAAATATATATATGATTAAGCCAGGTGTGGTGGCATACTCCTTTAATCCCAGCACTGGGGAGGCAAAGATAGGAGGACTGCTGAGAGTTCAAGGCCACCCTGAGACTACATAGTGAATTCCAGGTCAGCCTGGGTTAAAGTAAAACCTTTCTTATAAAAGCCAAAATAAATAAATAAATAAATAATAAATAAGTAAGTAAGTAAGTAAGTAAGTAAAGAGGGCTTGAGAGATAGCTTAGTGGTTATGGCTCTTGCCTGCTAACTGTCCAGGTCCCTCCTAAGCTAGACAGTGACACAAGCACGTAAGGTTGCACATGCGCACCAGGAGACACCCGTCTGGAGTTGGATTGGAGTAGCTGGAGGCCCTGGCCACCAGTTCTTGATCTCTCTTGCGCGTGCTCTCTCTCTCTTCCTCCCTCCCTCTCTCTCCCTCTCTCTCCCTCTCTCCCCCCCCCTCTCTCTCTCTCTCTCTCTCTCTCTCTCTCTCGCATACACATACACTCACACTAAAAAAATAAATAAATAAGGCCAGCCTGTTGGGCTTCCTTAAAAAATTCAATAAAAATTATAAAACTTTACTTTTTCCTTTTGAGGCCAGTTTGTGTCTACATAGTGAATTCCAGGTCAGCCTGGGCTAGAGTGACACCCTATCTCAAAAAAAAAAAAAAAAAAAATCCCTACTAGTCTTTTCCTAAATTTTCCTAAATTCAAATGCAAAATTATTTCCTATCATTTCTCTCAAAAAAAAAAAACAAAAAAAGCACAAAAAAGAAATTTATTATTTATTTAAGAGAGAATGGTCATACCAGGGCCTCTAGCCACTCCCCCCCCCCCGAAATTTTTATTAACAACTTCCATGATTACAAAGAATACCCCATGGTAATACCCTTCCTCCCTCCACTTTCCCCTTTGAAACTCCAATCTCCATCATACCCTCTCCCCATCTCAATCAGTCTCTCTTTTAATTTTGATGTCATGATCTTTCCTGATGATCTTGTGCAGGTAATGTCAGGCACTGTGAGGCCATGAATATCTAGGCCATTTTGTGTCTGGAGGGAGCATGTTATATGGAGTCCTACCCTTCTTTTGGCTCTTACATTCCTTCCGTTACCTTTCTGCATTAGACCCTGAGCCTTGGAAGGTGTGATAGAAATATTGCAGTACTGAGCACTGCAGTCACTTCTTTCCATCACCATTATACCTTCTGAGTCATCCCAAGGTCACTGCTTTCTGAAAAGAGAAGATTCTCTATCCAAAGTGAGAGTAGCATTAATATAAGGGTATGAACATTAACGGAAGTGCTTACTGGACAGTTTGATAAGCATAGTATATACATTTAGCCAGACAGCAGCAGACGTTACACCCCTAGGGCTCATGACTACCCCTGGTTTAGGATTTTAGTATCAGGAATGTATTCTATCTCATGGAGTGGTCCTCTAGTCCAATTAGAGGGCAGTTGGTTTCCACCATGACAGACATGCCACTATTGCACCCGTTGGCTCATTTGGCCTGACTGGCCAAATATAAGGCTTGCAGTGTCCACTGTTGAGTATCTTCACTGGCGATTTCTCTTTCTTCCATTGAACTGCATGCAGAATGGCTTCTTCTAGCTTTCTGTCAGCTGGTCTACATGGAGGAGGTCATCAGTTTAGTTCCAGCAGGGTTTCTCAGTGCTCTAGCCACTTTTTTTTTTCTTTTAATTTTATTTATTTATTTATTTATTTGAGAGCGACAGACACAGAGAAAGACAGATAGAGGGAGAGAGAGAATGGGCGCGCCAGGGCTTCCAGCCTCTGCAAACGAACTCCAGATGCGTGCGCCCCCTTGTGCATCTGGCTAACGTGGGACCTGGGGAACCGAGCCTCTAACTGGGGTCCTTAGGCTTCACAGGCAAGCGCTTAACCGCTAAGCCATCTCTCCAGCCCTCTAGCCACTTTTTAGCAAACTCCATACACATGTGCCTCCTTGTACATCTGGCTTATGTTGGTTCTGGGGAATCAAACCTGCATCCTTAGGCTTTATAGGCAAGTGTCTTAACCGCTAAGCCAACTCTCCAGCCCACTACCTTTATTTTTATAGCTTTTTTTTCTTTTATGTGTGTGTTTGTGTGTGTGTGTGTATGTGGATGGGCACACCAGGTCTCTTGCTGATGCAAATGAATGCCAGATGCTTATGCCATGTTTTGCATCTGGCTTTATGTGCATGTTGGGGAACAGAATCTGGCCCAGTAAATTTGCAAGTGTTTAGCCACTGACTCATCTCTCCATCCCCCTTTTTTACTTTTCCACTCATGGGTCTCTGATCTGGTGACCCTCTCTCCATTTCTGGGTATTTTCCCCACTATCTTGGGGGTCTTTTTTTTTTTTTAATATGTTTTCTAATTCCCATTTGCTTTTAAAATAAAAACACACAAAAGAAAATATTGACAAAGAATTATTTAATATGAAACTGATGTCAGTATTAAATTGGGATGAATAATCACAAATGTCTGTGGCACAAAGAACTTAAACCCTAAATGTTAATTGAATGCTAACAAAGGAGGTTCCTTTCCCCACAGAGCAATCTCCCTTAATCTGCTCTCTTTAATTTTGAAGGAGATGGACGAACACATGCGGAGCATGTTGCATCACAGGGAACTTGAGAACCTGAAGGGCAGGTATGAGAATGGATGTCTTCAGTAAACTTGTGAATGTGGAAATCTGAGTGCTACAGTTCATTTTATAATCACTCAGCATGATGAATGTTGTCTTATGGCATTGAACTACTATTTAGAATTCATAACAATAGATTTCTGGCATTCAAAAGAGATTAAACCTTCATATCTTCATACATCTCAAATGGGTAGGCTGGTAGAATTCACAGCAACTTGGGCAGGTAGACTGTAACAGGTGAGTTGGGATGAGCTAGCTCTCTTACTAGTAAGCTGACTTATTCCTGTATAAGAACCTTATAACTAGAACATTTCATATGTTTGCATTAGCAAAATTATTGCATATAATAGACCTGTAGTGTGGTGGGAGTTGTTTGGGAAGTCCAAACACTGCTAAACTATATTGACTCTCAGTGTTAATGTTAACATTTCTTGAGGAGACAGATACAAACATCAGTTCATTCCAGATAGTACTCAGACAATAGGCCAAAGTAATGATTGCATCAAAACCCAATTTTTGTGAACCAGTGACTTTATTGAGGTTATTTAAAAGAGACTAGGTGATTCAAAGGCAACTATATTATGGAGTCCCTGTCCAGGTAACCTACTTCCAACATAATATAAGTGTCTCCCAAGATCATTTGCAGCTGGAATAATGGGATAAAATCCCAGTTGAAGGCCTTGTGGCCCTCCCCTCTTCCATCTACTAGGTAGTGTTGATAGCTGTATTACTGTGGTCATACAGATGGCTATCACTGTTGTTCCATGCCAAAATTATCATGGCTTCCAGAGCAAAGCATTGTCCACTCCAAGATGGTATCATGTTATGCTGCCTGGAGGACAAATGCCAGACAAGTTTGGAAAATCAAACTATTGATGTATTTAAGAATGACCTTTTGTGATGTAAAGCTTGAAATGTTTGACAAAAGAAATCAAATAAGAAAATAGATTTGAAAAATAATGTGGCATGTGTAATATATCCCATGTCTTTTTCTTCATGTGTGGCTCCTTTTTGGGGGGTTTTGACTTCTGTGAATTTGAAGTTTAGAGACTGGATAAATGGTAGTTTCTGTTAAGCTGACATCTTAAGTAATTCATTATTAAGGTATTAAGTTTATTATAACTTGTACAGTCGTATCTTTTATTCCATGTCTTCATGTATTTATGATCAAAACTTCTACTTAGTTCCTAGCTGAAGTCTTTTGGGAGTTGGAGCCTTGCAGGAAGAGGTGTCATTGGGGGTGGGCCTTGAGGTTTGTTAGTCCAGCCCCACTGGGTGTTTGGGGCTGGCTTACTTGGATAATTCCCTGCTGAGGATATGTGATGATGTGAGTCAGCTTCTTGCTTGTCTGACCATGATACAACTTCCCCTCAAAACTGTAAGCAGAATATTGGGTATGGTGATGCAGGCCTTTAATCCCAGCACTAGAGAGGCAAAAGTAGGAGGATCACTGAGTGTTTAAGGCCAGCTGGAACTACAGAGTGAGTTCCAGGTTAGCCTGGGATAGAGTGAGACCCTACCTTTGGAGGGGGGGGTACTGTAAGGAAAAATAAACTCCTTCCTCCCCTAAGCTGCTTCTGGCCTTTTGTTTTGTTCCAGTAGTGAGGAGGTAACTTATTGATGTGATAAACCTGACAATGTGGTTCTTGGTCTTTTAGAGCTAGTTTGTGGATAGAAGGGGAGGCTGTGGAAGGATTTGGAACTTTGAAGCCTTGCAGTTCTGTAAACAGAGCTTGATGGGCCATTCTGGTGAGAGTTTATAAGACCTAAATACAGAGAGAAGTATGGATTGTGAGGGCTTGGCTTGTGTGGTGGTTTGATTCAGATGTTTGTCATAAACTTAGGCATTCTGAATGCTAGGTTCCCAACTGATGAGGGTAGGCTTATGAGTATTACAGCCAGTTTCCCCTTGCCAGTGTTTGGCATACTCTCCTGTTGCTATTGACCACCATACGTTGACTAGGGGGTGATGTCCACTCTCTGTTCATGCCATCATTTTCCCCTGCCATCCTGGAGCTTCCCCTCAAGACTGTATGCCAAAATAAACCCTTCTTTTCCCCCAAAGCTGCTCTTGGTCGGGATGATTTCTGCCAGCAAAGTGAACCTGACTGCAAAAGTAATGTTGATACCAAGAGTGGTGTTGCTGCTAGACACCTAACTGTGTGGCTTTGGCTCTTGGGGGCTGATTTTCAAGAGGAATGTGGAGGAATTTGAAACCTTTGCCTAAGAGATGCCTTGCAGTGCTGTAAGTAACATATTGATGGACTATTCTGGTCAGCGTTGAAAGACTTGAATGCGGTAAGAACTATGAACTGTGAGGTGTGGCTTGTGATGGTTAGAAAGAGCTTTGTCTGGACTGGGCTAGAAGCAGTTTGTGTGAGAGGTTTACTGTTAGGCCCATGTCCTGAGAACTTATTCAGGGTTGCTTTACATAGAAATGGACTGGTGTGAGCAAAGGGATATGGCACAGAAATGAAATCTTTGGGTGAACTGCTGCCTGTTCAGTTGCAATAATGTGAGATTACAACCTTTGAGATTGGGACAGCTGAGCTCCAGTGGGCAACAGGAAGAATGAATGCTCAAGGAGTGTCCTGTTCAAAGTCTGCTTTATTCCCTCTGGATTAACAAATTGGCACCCCATCTGGTATTATTGTGTATAGAAATAAGAGGGTCATTGAATTTGCAATTCAGTCCTGTGTTTTGGAAATGGCCATGGGCAGTGTGAAGCAGGTTTGCTGGATGCTTGCACGGAGAGATTCCATGGAGCTGTGAGGATGGACCGTGGGTTGCAGTGGTTACCCCAGTATTTTGGAGATGCCAGGACTATGGAACAGCCACAAAACAAAACAAAACAAAACAAAAAACTTAAGAAAATAAAAATGCTGAGTGACTCAATTAGAGTTTGCCTGGAAAGTCACCTATGCCTTTTAGAGCCCAGAGGATTTCATCATGAGTCCCTCGTGTCCAAAATTGAACAGCAGGGTTTGATGTTTACTTACTTCTTTTTGTTTTGTTTTGTTGTGTTTTGTTTTCCAAGGTAGGGTCTGATTCTAGCACAAGATGACCTGGAATTCACTATGTAGTCTCAGGGTGGCCTCCAACCCATGGCCATTTTCTTAACTCTGTTCTTCCACATGCTAGGAATAAAGGAATGTACCACCTCATCCAGCATTTTTTTTTTTTTTTTTTTTTTGGAAGCAGATTCTCATACTAACCCAAGATGACCTGGAACATACTCTTGTAATGCCAGGCTGGCCTCAAATTTATGGCATGCCTCCTATCTCCACCTGAGTGCTTGAACTAAAGATGTGTGACACCATACCCAGATAATCCCTGATTATTTTCTATTTTACATTAGTTAAATCTTTCCTTGCTATGCCTAGTTTATATAGTGGGAATGTTTGTGCCATGTGTAGAAAGTATGTAACCTGTGTTTTGATGTTATGGGGCTTTCAATTAGGAGATTGTCTTGAGTCTCAGGTGATACTTTGGACTTTTTAAAAACTATTTTTTATTGAGCAGGGTGTGGTGGTGCATGCCTTTAATCTCATCACTTGGGAGGCAGAGGTGGGATCTCTATAAGTTCGAGGCCACCCTGAGACACCATAGTGAATTCCAGGTCAGTTAGTCTCTCTTATTTTGATGTTACTGTCTTTTTCTCCTATTCTCCTATTGCTTGGCACTGGGCAGTAATAGATGTCGAGGCCAATTTCTGTTTGGGCAGTTTGCTTTGTAAGGAGTGGTGTCCTTCTTTTGGCTCTTACATTCTTTCTGCCACCCCTTGCACAGTGGGCCCTGAGTCTTGGAGGGTGTGGTAGAGATGTTTCAGTGCTGAGCACTCCTAAAGTTTTTTTTTTATTTTGGCTTACAGTCTCAAGGGGAAGCTTCATGAGGGGAAAACATGGCCTGAGCAAAGGCTGGACATCACCTCTATATAGCAGGTGGGAAACAGCAACAGGAGAATGAGCCAACTCTGGCAGTGGGGAGCTGGCTATATAATATCCCTAAGCCCACCCACAGCAACACACCTCCTCCAGCAAGGCTCCACATCTCAAATTTCCATCAGCTGGGGACTAAGCATCTGGAACTCATGAGTTTATGGAAGACATCTAATTCAAAGCACCATGGTGGACTTTGAGGTTTGTTAATACAGCCCTCTGGGTGTTCAGAGCTGGCTCACTCAGATAATTCCTCCCTGCTGAGGATCAATGATGTGAGTCAGCTTCCTACTTAAACTCTTTGCTCCTATGACTTGCTTCTGGCTAAGTGGCATTATTTATATATATGTATATATGTATATTTTTTTTGGGGGGGGAGAAGGGGTAACATTCAAGTTTACAGATCCAGAGATGTTCCATCAATGGTGGAAGAAGCTGGTACCCTTTCATAGATCCAAGAGAGAGAAAAACCACCACTAGCCAGCAAACACCAAAAAGCAGCAAGAAGCAAGGACCCCTTCCAGCACTCACTGCTCTACACACCATTGGGCTGGATCCCATGATATGCTCCCTGTGACACCTCTTCCAGCCAGGCTGGAGACCCAAGGTACAAGCTTAATAAAACACCTTACGGGGACTGGAGAGATGCCTTAGCGTTTAAGGCATTTGCCTGCAAGCCCAAAGATCCAGGTTCGATTCTCTAGAACCCACATAAGCCAGAGCATAAGGGGGCACATGCATCTGGAGTTCATTTGCAGTGGCTGGAAGCCCTGGCAAGCCCCATTCTCTCTCTCTCTCTCTCTCTCTCTTTTTCTCCTCCTCCCTCCCTCTCCCTCTTTCTCTCTCAAATAAAATATATATATAAAAAAAACAAAACCAAAACACCTTATGGGCTTGGTGGCACAAGCCTTTAATCCCAGCACTCAGGAGGCAGAGGTGGGATCGCTGTGAGATTGAGGCTAGCCTTGGACTACAGAGTGAGTTTTAGATCACTCTAGGCTAGAGCAAGACTATTTCAAAAAACCAAAAAACAAACAACAAAAACAAAAACCACCAGTGTCCGTGGGGGGCATACACTCACACTTCATCTACCACAGCATGGGTGACTGAAAGGCAGCTGCATCACTGCAGAGTCCCAGCCCATCCCTGATGGTGACCTAATGGGAGCCACGTCATGGAGGACCCCCATTTATTTTTTTGTACAGGGTCCCATGTGTCACATGCTGCCTTGAATTTTCTATGTAGCCAAAGATGACCTTGATCTCCTGCTCTGCTCCTGTGGTTACAGGGAACGGTCACACAGAGATGGTACCAATGGTAAAGAATCAGAAAATGTATTCATGCCACATGGACTCGGGAATAACTTCCAAAGCCTGAGTCCTGAGCTCTAATAGCTCAGAGGTTTTTTTTAGTGTTTTTATTTATTTATTTATTTTTGAGCCGCGTGCACACACATGCACACACACACACACAGAGGCAGATAGAGTGGGTGCGCCAGGGCCTTCAGCCACAGCAAATGAATTCCAGATGCCTGCACCACCTTGTGCATATGGCTTACGTGGGTCCTGGGAAATCAAACCTGGGTCCTTTGGCTTTACAGGCAAGTGTCTTAACTGCTAAGCCATCTCTCCAGCCCAGCTCAGAGTTTTTAGTATAGCAGGCAATCTGACATCACCTTGAATTCTTTACACTCTTGGTGGGTTAAAAGTTTCTCAGTTCAGATGGGCATGGTGGCTTCTTTAATGCCAGAACTTGGGAGGCAGATGTAGGAGGATTGCTGTGAGTTCCAGGTCACCCTGAGACTACATAATGAATTCCAGGTTAGCCTGGGCTAGAGCGAGACTCTTTCTCAAAAAAACAACAACAACAAAAGTTTCTGAGATTACATTATTTTGGGACACAAACAGAAGGTTTCCTAGCAATAAATCAGCAAAACACCTTAGCAACAAGAAATTACAAATGTAGAACAGAAAGCTATTTGTTCATGGGTGTTTGGGTCATTGGCTGCAGTAACCAGACAACACACAAGCAGGTACAGCTCCCTGGTAAAGCTTGTGCAATAGAAGCTGTGTTCAGAGTGTCATCTGGGTTTGGTTTCTTTGTTAAGTTTCTTCCACCACCCTACTGTCTACATTTCTTGTGGTGGGATACAGATGTGTGCCACTGGCACGGTTCATGTGGTGATCAAACCCAGGGCATTGTGCATGCAAGGCAAGCACTCTATCAGCTGAGTGTTATCTCTAGCCCTAAAAGTAACTTTATTTATTTAATTTTTACTTTTTTGTTTTTTTAGAGAGAGTGAGCAAGAGACAGAGTTGGTGTGCCAGGGCCTCAGCTACTGCTGTCGAGCTCCAGACACGTTCGTCACCTAGTGGGCATGCATGACCTTGCGCTTGCCTCACCTTTGTGTGTCTGTCCTGGAGAGTCAAACATGGGTCGTTAGGCTGCACAGGCAAGCACCTAAACCATTAAGCCATCTCTCCAGGCGCTCCCCTGTTTCAAGTGAATGATTTTATTTGAGAGAGAGAATGTGCATGCCAAAGCCTTCAGCAGCTGCAAACAAACTCCAGACACATGCACCACCTTGTGCATCTGGCTTATGTGGGTCCTGGGCAATTGAACCTGGGTCTTTTGGCTTTGCAGGCAAACACCTTAAGTGCTAAGCCATCCTTCCAGCCTTTATTTATTTATTTTTTTATTCAGTGGAAACCTGGTGTGGACATATCAAGTATTGGTACCATCATTTCCCTCCTCCCTGCTCTGATTCCACTGAGGCTCCTCCTCAGTGGGATTGCTGGTATTCACTATGGGGTTGTGAGTTATGAGTTGTGAGAGCAGCAGTCAGTTATTGAGGGGTAGCTGGGGGGCAATACCTCTGGATATTCCCTCCCATCTAACTTTCTGAGAAAAAGTTTTATGGAAGATTCATTCTATGAATGCAGAATCATAAAAAGTAAAAGAAACTAAAAGTGTTTAGCCTGGCCCATGTTTAATTCCATTTTATCTCAGAGGAGAGTCAGTTGATAGTTTGGAATATATCTACCCAGACCTCTTTCTATGTGTTTATGTAAATTTAGGTATATGTATGTATGTTTGTGTGTGTGTGTGTGTGTGTGTGTATGTATGTATATGTCTACACAACATTTTGTTTTGTCTTAAATAACTGGACCACATTCCATTTTGTGTGTTTTATAGCTTTTTTTGTGTGTGTGCGTGTTTTTTCAAGGTAGGTTCTTGTTCTCGCCCAGGCTGAACTGAAATTCAGTATGTAGTCTCAGGTTGGCCTCAAATTCACAGTGATCCACCAACATCTGCCTCCTGAGTGCTGGCATTAAAGGTGTGTGCCATCATGCCTAGTTTAGCTAATTTTTTTCTTTCATACTCACCAACCTAAGTATGCCATGGAGATTTTATGGGCCATTTTCAGTTATTTAAATCCAAAATAATTGGGCTGCATCTGAATTGCCAATGTAGATATCATTTTACACATACTATTTTAATTTATTTACTTGAGAGAGAAAGAGGCAGACACAGAGAGAGAATGGGCAGGCCAGGACCTCTAGCCATTGGAAACGAATTCCAGATGCATGTGCCACCTTGTGCATTCAACTTTCGTGGGTTCTGTGGAGTCGAACCAAGGTCCTTTGGCTTTGCAGGCAAACACCTTAACTGCTAAACTATCTCTCTAGCCCACACATACTATTTTAGAGAAGTGCACATTAGTACCAATTTCCTCATGTTAAATTCAGTGCTAACAATTTCATAGCCCTTAACAAATAGAGAAGGCAGCCACCAGCAAAAAAATTATAAACTATGTTGGGCTGGTGAAATGGCTTGGCGATTAAGGTTTATGTGTTTATGTAAATTTGTGTGTGTGTGTGTGTGTGTGTGTATGTGTGTGTATGTATATGCTTACACAACATTTTGTTTTGGCAAAGCCAAAGGAACCAAGTTCAGTATACCAGGATCAACATAAGGCAGATGCAGAAGGTGGCACAAGCGTCTGGTGTTTGTTGTGGCTGGAGACCCTGACACACCCATTGTCTCTATTTGCCTCTTTCTCTCTCTCTCAAATAAATAAAAGTAACTATTTTAAAAACCTATCTTAAAAATATAATAGCACATAAAGTTTTGAAAATCATTTATTAAAAAGCCAGGCATGGTGGTGCATTCCTTTAATCCCAACACTCGGGAGGCAGAGGTAGGAGGATTTGTGAGTTCGAGGCCACCTTGAGACTGCATAGTGAATTCCAGGTCAGTCTGGGCTAGAGCAACAATCTACCTTGAAAAACCAAAAAATAAAATAAATAAAATAAGTTTATTTATTTATTTATTTATTTTTTTTTTTCTTGTTTCTGAGGTAGGGTCTCAGTCTAGCTCAGGCTAGAATTCACTATATAATCTCAGGGTGGCTTTGAACTCACAGCAATCCTCCTACTTCTGCCTCTCTCTCAAGTGCTGGGATTAAAGATGTGCACCACCACACCTGGCTTGATGTTGTGAGGTTTTATTTTAATTTTTAAAATTTTATTTATTTGCAAGGAGAGAGATAAAATGAATGAGATTGGGCGCACCATGGCCTCTTGCTGCTGCAAATAAACTCCACAAACTAGCACCACTTTGTGCATCTAGCTTTACATGGGTACTGGTGAACTGAACTCAAGCCGTCAGTCTTTGCAAGCAAGCACCTGAACTGCTAAGCCATCTCTCCAGCCCTTTATGATTTTTTTTGTTTTTGTTTGTCTTTGTTTTTTGGAGGTAGAGTCTCACTCTAGCTCAGGCTGACCTGGAACTCACTCTGTAATCCCAGTGTGGCCTCTTAACTCACAGTGATTCTCCTACCTTTGCCTCCAGTGGTAGGATTAAATGCATGAGCCACCATACCCAGCTATAGCCTGTTCCCCCTTGCCAGAGATCTCATTCTATTTCTGCTGTTTTCCACATACTGTGACAGAGGTGATGTCCTTTGCTCATGTCATGCTTTCTCTTGTTTTGTGAAGCTTCTATAAGGCAAAATAAAAATTTCCTCTCATCAGCTGCTTTTGGTTGGGTGCTTTGCCCCAGCAACACGAAGGTAACTCTAACAGTTGACTCAGAGCATTATTGTAAGGCCAGTCATCACTTGTTTGTGCCATTAGAACAAATAGTCATCAATTATTCCTATTCCCTACTTTCCTCAGTGTATGACTATTTCATTTGGATTTCATGTTTAATTATTGGCTCTCTGATGTTTCGGATTTCTGCATACTTTTGTATATATATATGTATATTTTGTTGTTATCTAATCAAAAATTTTAAAATATGCCCCGTGTGGTGGCGCATGCCTTTAATCCCAGCACTTGGGAGGCAGAGGTAGGAGGATTGCCGTGGGTTCAAGGCCACCCTGAGATTACAGTGAGTTTCAGGTCAGCCTGAGCTAGAGTGAGACCCTACCTCGAAAGACCAAAATAAATAAATAAATAAATAATTTAAAAAAAGAATCACAAAATATGCTGGGTGTGGTGGCACATGCCTTTAATCCCAGCACTGGGGATCAGCCCGAGCTAGAGCGAGACCCTACCTTGAAAACCAAAGAATTAAAAAAAAAATTGTAAAATCTGTTGTTAAATTTTAAATGCCTGTTTGAGAAGTAATTTGTCCTCTTTGGTTCATAATTATGTACATCTGTTTAGATATGTGATATATAAGTAGTTTCTCTAGATAGAAGCTGTTAGAAAGCCTCAAATCTTTATTTGCCAAGCAGCTGTTGTGGTTTAGTTAGAGCAAGCTTAATAAGGAAAAGCTTATGCAGAGAGTATCTTAAGACAGCCTTTCACACATGAGAGGAAATAGTTTGGTAACCGGATGAAGCTAATTTAGGCCTTTCAAACACCCTGTGGAAAATTATTGCCTTCATTAGCCATGAAGCAAAAGTAGTACATTTTACCTATAATTATGTGTTTACATAAAATATTTAAACCAATTACTGAATAAGAGTTGAAAAGAGGGATTTTGTAAAAATATTTTTTATGTTTTTCAAGTTAGGGTCTCACTGTAGTCCAGGCAGATCTGGAATTCATTCTCCAGGCTGGCCTTGAACTCTGAAAATTCACAGTGACCTCAGCTTTCTTAGTGCTGGGATTAAAGATATGCACCACCACGCCCAGCCAAAAAAATTTATATATATATATATTTTTTTATATTTATTTCTTTGAGGTAGGGGAGAGAGAGAATGTGTGTGTTCTAGGACCTCTTGCCACTGTAATCAAACTCCAGACACATGTCACTTTGGGGATACTGGGGAATTGAACCCCAGTCATCAGGCTTTACAAATCTCCCTAGCCCAAGTGCTTTGATTATTGGCATTCACTGACCTGTCAGACTAGGAAGAGGGATTTTGATGGTTTGAACATGAGAAAAGCAGTATTCAGATTAACATTCTATAAGGTTTTAGGCAAACAATATTTGTCTATGACTAAGACATTTTCCATGGTTTCAGACTTTGCAAATTTGAATTTTTGTTATAATACAAATAACATCTTTCATTTGTTATTAAATGTTGAAAACATGGTTTCCAAAACACCATATGTAGAAGCATGATCAACTGTTGTGTTTTAACAGATTTTATGGTTGCTTATGATATTGAATTTTTAGAAGTAGCTGTCTTGTTTCACATGAAGTTTATCTTATTTTAAAATTAGATTCCAAGGCTGGGTAGATGGCTCAGTGGATAAAGTTGCTACTTGCAAAGCTTGTTGGCCTGGGTTCCACTCCCCATACCCACATAAAACTAGGGGTACAAAGTGGTATATGCACCTGGAATTGATTTACAGTGGCAAGAAGGTCCTGGTATACTTACGAGTCTAGTGCTTGTGCTGTAGCCCTTTCTCTCTCTCTTTTTCTCTCTCTGCTAGCAAGTAAATAAATTTTTTTTTAAATTTTTATTTATTTATTTGAGAGCGACAGAGAAAGAGGCAGAGAGAGAGAGAGAATGGGTGCCCCAGGGCTTCCAGCCACTGCAGACTAACTCCAGACATGTGCGCCCCCTTGTGCATCTGACTAACATAGGTCCTAGGGAATCAAGCCTCCAACTGGGGTCCTTAGGCTTCACAGGCAAGTGCTTAACTGCTAAGCCATCTCTCCAGCCCATAAATAAAAATATTTTAACTGGGCATGGTGACACACACCTTTGATCCAAGTATTGGAGAGCCAGAGAGGCAAGAGGGTCACTGTGAGTTCATGTCCACCTTGGGACCAGAGAATGAGTTGCAGGTCAGCCTGGGCTAGAGTGAGACCCTCCCTTAAATTTTTTTTTTCTTAAAGCACTAGATTCCATTAATAAGAAAAATATTAAGGGATTTTTTTGCTTTTTTTGTTTTTTTGAGATAGGGTCTCAACCTAGCCCAGGTTGACCTAGAATTCACTCTGTACGCAGGGTGACCTTGAATACATGGCAATTCTCCTACCTCTGCCTCCCAAGCGCTGGGATGAAAGGCATGCACCATCACACCAGGCTAAATTAACGGATTTCTAAAAGCCAGGCATGGTGGCTTACTCCTTTAATCCTTGCCTCTGAAGGTGGAAGCAGCCTGGGCTACAGAGTTCCAGGTCAGTCTGAGCTAGAGTGAGACCCTGGCATAAAAAAGTACAAGATTTGCGACAGGGAAAATGGGAGAGGCGAGGGAATTATGATTTATTGTATAAGTATGGAAGCTGTCAATTAAAAAGTTTAAAAGCAGGGAGTGGTGGTTCACACCTTTAATCTCAGTACTTGGGAGGGAGATGTGGAAGGATCACCGTGAGTTTGAGGCTACCCTGAGACTACATAGTAAATTCTAGGTCAACCTGAGCTAGAATGAAACCCTATCTCAAAAAACCATCTCTTCAGCCCAGAATCTTTTTTTTCTTATGAGGTAGGGTCTCATTTTAGCCCAGGCTTACAGTGAACCTACTAAGTGCTGAGATCAAAGATGTGTACCACCAAGAATGGCAGAAGATTTTTCAAAACCTCTTACATTGTGCTTGACATCTGAAGTCTCTTCTGGTTCATTTATGTGAATTCTGGGTACATAAGAAGATGGAGCAGAGATGCTTGTACGTGGGTGTTTCTGACTGTTGGGCCAAAGGCATCATGTCCTTTTATGTTGCTTTTTTAAAAAATGCAGATTGACATAAAAACTGTGAAAAAAACAATCAAGTACTGGGCTCCCAGCAGAGGATCAAGACAGACAATTTCTTGTGTCCAAAGTTTTATTTAGTGTCCGAAGAGACCAGTGGAATCCAAAGCAAAAGGAAAGGAAGGAGGAGGCAGACAGAATACCAGGGGAAACTGGCAGGTGGCAGCAAGGAGGGAAGTCTTAGCAGCCCAGGAAGGGGAGGGAGAACTTCACTTAAGGGAAGAGGCAATGCCAGCCTCTGCGATGGGCTGTTCCTTTTCTGGGTCTGGATTTTATGGCCGCCTATTAGGAGTCTCCGTAGTGCCAGCCTGCCGGAGCTTCCCTCTGAAGTGAGGTTTGGCTTGCCACATCCCCACTGGGGTCACAGGTAGCTAGCTGCTGGGAAATTTCATTCTTTTTTTTTTCTTTTCTTTGAGGTCAGGCTGACTTAGAATTCCCTATGTAGTCTCAGGCTGGCCTTAAACTAATGGCAATCCTTCTACCTCTGCCTCCCAACTGCTGGAATTAATCACCACCCCCCTGTAAGGCCTAGTCCATTTTCTTAGCAGTACATAGAGATTATCTGGTCCTGGACACACCTGTTGGGAGGGGGTAGACACAAGAGGCAGCTTTCCTAAAATCTAACACACAAAAAAAAATCAAACCCATCTACCCAGTTTAACAAAAACCTTGTTTTGTTTCTCTCTGTAGCATTTTCTGAAACTTGAGTAAAAACATTTGCCTAATACAGCTGTTAACTTCCTGCAAGTGAAATGCTTTCCACTCCCTTTGAAATAAGCCCTGCTGAAGCCGAATGTAGATCCTGTGTATCATCCAGACCAAAAAAGTTTGCTGGGACCGCTGTCATTTGCTGGCAGAGCTCCAGCTGTTCGCTTTAGTTACAGGTTTGAGATTGGCCACTCAGGCTTCTCCTTTCTCCACTCTCAGCTTTGACTGGAGGAAGGCCCTGGAGCTGGAGATTAAAGGGAGGCCCTGTTCCCAAGCTTTCTGAGTGCAGCTGGCGCCATGGGTGTGCTCCAGAGCAGCTTCTGTTTGCTCTGAGCCGCTCTCTGCCTCCCTTTCACCATGTTTCCTCTGGCAAGGTTTTAAGTTCAGCAATTTAAGAAGATTTCTCCTCCTCAAGCACATTAATATGAAGTTTGTTGCCTCTTGATTGCTGGAACAAAACCTAAAATTCATCTCAAAAGTAACTTATGAACAAACTTACTAAAAGTGATGAAAGGAGCATTAGAATTGATTAGCAGGAATTTTTCACTGTGTCAGTTGTGCAGTGTCTGTCAGAGGAAACTAGAGCAGATCTGGTGAGGGTGCCATGCCAGTGGGGAGAATTCAATGTCCCTCGTCTCCCTCTTTTCCTAGGGACAGTAGTCATGAGTGCCGCGTGTGCGGGGTCACAGAAGTGGGTCTCTCTGCATATGCAAAGCACATTTCTGGCCAGTTGCACAAAGATAAGGTTGATGCCCAGGAAAGAGAAGTTGATGGGGAGGAAGAAGAAGAGGAAGAAGATTATTTTGACAAGGAACTTGTTCAGTTAATAAAACAAAGAAAAGAGCAAAGTCGGTAAGTAATGATTTGTTTTTGTTTTGATACTGGATCTCTTGTAGCCCAGGCTAATCTTTTTTTTTTTTTTTTAAGGTTTAAGAGCAATAGTTTTATTAGGAAAATAAAGATGACTATTGTATTTTAGTTGTAGGACCTGAAAATTCCTATCTTCGTTTTTGGAAGGGTTTGACTCCTTTCTCTTCATCTTGCTTATTCACCAAACACGAAGTTTAACATTCAGGGCCATCTACATGCATATTCTCACTTCATTCAAGCTCCAGGCTAATTTTGAAATTGATACTTAGCTGAGGATGACCTTGAATTTCTGACCTTCCTGCATACACCTCCCAAGTGCTAGAATTATAGGCATGTGCCACCATTTCCAGTTTATTGGAACTAAGAATGGAACCCCAGGGCTTTGTGCATACTAGGCAAGCATTCTACCAACCTAGCCATATGCCCACTCCAGTGATTGTGATTTTTAAAAACAAGCCTATTTTTAAAAGCCTATGGCATTTAAACTTAATTACAAAGTTTAAGTTGTGTCTTAGGAATAAAGAACAGTGAAATGCTTTCTTGAACTACTATACTACGTACTCTAAAAAAATGAGCCTTGTCTTTAGATAATCCATGTATAGCTATAAATTGGAAAATATAATGTTGGTAGCTATATTTGGAATTGTGTCTATTAGTATCCAAATTTTCTAGTAGAAAGTTGCTAGAATATAAGCATCATAGACTATGTTAGATTTTTTTTTTTTACTGCCAAAACTATCTCTAGGAACAAAAAATTTTTAACACAGTGCTTCTGCCAAATTTCATTTCTCTTTGAGTTTCTCGTGATTGCCACAGTGCTTGGTTTATTTTTAAGCACTTCTATAAGTATTTTACTAAGTAAATATGTTAAATTTGACAGTGTCAAGATCATTTGAACAATATAAGTTCCCTAGTTACTACTGAATTCTTTCATAACTGCATTTATCTATCAGATGTTAGACATTTATGATTTTACTTAATTTCTTGCATGGCCTAAAGAATATACATGTGCATAGTTTTAAAATATATTTTGTTATTATTGGGTCTCTCTCTTTCTCTCTCTCTCTCTCTCTCTCTCTCTCTCTCTCTCTCTCTGTGTGTGTGTGTGTGTGTGTGTGTGTGTGTGTGTGTAGGTCAGAGGATGACTTGGGTGTTGGTTCTCACTTTCTACCTCCTTTTTTTTTTTTTTTCCCCTTTTTTCTGTTTATTTGTTTTTCAAGGTAGGGTTTTGTTATAGCCCAGACTGACCTGGACTTCCTACGTTGTCTCAGGGTGGCCTCGAACTCACAGTGATCATTCTACCTCTGCCTCCCGAGTGCTGGGATTAAAGGCGTGCGCAACCATGCTCAGCGCTTTCTACCTCCTTTAATGTAGGGTCTCACATTGTTCTCCACTGCTTTCATCAGGCTAGCTGCTCCCTGAGCTTCTAGCAGATTCTTGTATCTCTGCCTCCCCTTTTGTAGTCATGTTCGGGATTATCAGCTCCTATCAGTGTCCAGCTTTTTACATGGGTACCAGGGTCCCAAAATCAGGTAGTCATACTTCCACAGCAAGCACTTCCTCCACTGAGCCAGCTCCCCACCAGCCAACCACCCATATATCCATATAAAATTTTGAGCCAGGGTCTCATGTAGCTCTGGCTGGCCTTGAACTTGCTCAGGGTGACAGTGAATTCTTGACCCTCTTGCCTCTCTCAAGTGCCACTCTGCCTGGGTTAGGCCTAAATAATTTATTTAATGAGGCAGAAAATTTATGTGCCTGAGAATCAGTGAGATATTTATTTTTTAATTTTTTAATTTTTTTGTATTTTTATTTATTTATTTAAGAGCTACAGACATAGAGGCAAAGAGAGAGAGAGAGAGAGAGAGAGAGAGACAGAATATGGGTACGCCAGGGCCTCCAGCCACTGCAAATGATCTGCAGGCGTGTGCGCCCCCTTGTGCATCTGGCTAATGTGGGTCCTGGGGAATCGAGCCTCCAACCAGGGTCCTTAAGCTTCACAGGCAAACGCTTAACTGCTAAGCCATCTCTCCAGCCCAATGTGTGAGATATTTTTAAGTCCTAATATATGATGAGAAAATTTCAAGTTCCAAAATAAAAATACTAGTTATACCTGGCACTCACTTTTTTATAGGCTATTGATTTGAATATAGATAGGAAGTTTGTAGTTTTTCTTTGTATATTAGGAATTTGTTGTTGTTGTTGTTCTGTTCTGTTCTGTTTTGTTTTTGGAGGCAGAGTTTTACTCTAGCCCAGAGTGACCTGGAATTCACTATGTAGTCTCAGGGTAGTCTCGAACTCATGGCAATCCTCCTACCTCTGTCTCTCAAGTGCTGGGATTAAAGGCATGTGCCACCATGCCCAACCTCTTATTACTTTAACTACAGGTATGGTTTACTCTTTTCTGTTTCAGAAGTTGAGTGAATAGGACACTAACTTCTGCTTTGCTCTTACATATCAGAGCTATTATTAGCTTGGCTGTGTAAATGATTAAACATTTTTAAAGGGTGAGAAGTATCTTAGACTAGACATTGATGTCATACTGCTCTTACACTCTTAATTACCTTCATGATAACTCATATATGAAATCTACTTATTCTGAGCTGGGAGGCAGAGGTAGGAGGATTGCCGTGAGTTCAAGGCCACCCTGACAATACATAGTGAATTTCAGGTCAACCTGAGCTAAGTGAAAAACCCTACCTCAAAAAAAAAAAAAAAAAAAAAAGAAGAAGAAGAAGCTGCCGGGCCTGGTGGCACATGCCTTTAATCCCAGCACTTGGGAGGCAGAGGTAGGAGGATCTCCATGACTTCGAGGCCACCCTGAGACTACATAGTAATTGCTGGTCAGCCTGAGCCAGAGAGAGGCCCTACTGCAAATGAATACCTGTTCTATTTTATGAAGTTTGCTGAAAATGAACCCAGGCCAGCAGGCTTTACAAGCAAATGTGTTTAACAGCTGAGTCATCTCCTCAGCCTAATATTTCTTCCTTTTAATTAATTAGTTTTTTGATTGATTAAGGCAGGGTTTTATTATGTAGCCTACTCATGTACCTCTTGCCCCTGCCTTCCTATATTCTAGGATTATAAGCAAGTGATAGCCTGTATATATTAACTTTGTTTTGTTCTATTGAGGTAGGTCTGATCTCTGAACTAGAACTCATTTTGTAGCTCTAGGCTGGCCTCAAACTCATAGTGGTCTTCCTACTTCAGCCTCCTGAGTGCTGGGATTTTAGGTATGTGCCACTGTGCCCAGCAATATTAACTTTTAGTTCTATCTAGTGAAAAAATAAAGAATTCCAATTTGTGTCCAAAGTAATATAGATATTGAAAGTCAATTAAAGTCATTACTGATTTTTAATATTTAATTCAGATTTAGGGAGAGGAGCTCAACTATGGAAATTCAGAAACTGTGTGTGTGTTTCTGTGTGTGTATACATGGATGTGCTCTGTGTTGGTGACCAGAGCAAGGCACAAGGTGTTCTTTTCTGCCTTATTTTTCTGAGACAGCATATCTCAGTAAACCTGGAGCTCACCATTTTTTGGCTGGCTAACCAGTGTACCCCAGTAGCCTTCCTATCTCTGCTTCATCAGCACTGGGGTTGCAGGCTGGGAGCAAGCTCGGGTTCTTGTACCTGTATGGCAAGTGCTCCTACCTATTGGGCCATCTCCCCAGCCCTTGAGAGTTTCATTTTATTTTGGCCCAGATGGTTAATATTAAGGTCTGCAGTCAAGGTTCAGGTCCTTGCTAACCATTCTGGTGGTTCTCTAATTCTACTAGTCTCCTAACCTCTGAAATCTTCAGTTCCTTCATTTAAAAAAGTGGGGATGGCTAGATTTGGTGGCTCACACTTTTAATATCAGCACTTGGGAGGCTGAGGTAAGATCACTGTGAGTTCGAGGCCAGCCTGAAACTACATAGTGAATTTCAGGTCAGCCTGGGCTACAGCAAGATCCTACCTTGAAAAACAAACAAAAAATGAGGATGTAAGAATATTTGCCCCCATATTTTAAAAATTAGATATGGTAATCTACATAACATTCTTAGCATTAATACCTGATAGCAGATACTCAGTAAGTTTTAGCTAGTATTATTACTTAATATTTTGAGTACTTACCACATGCTAAGTATTGTTAGACACATCATAAGTAGATTGTAGAGGAAAATGATTTTACACTTTTTGTCATGGTATTTAAATTTATTCAAGTTTCAGAAGAGTCTTTAACATGAACAGTTCAAATAGCTGTGGCTTCTTTATAAAACCTTTGAACACTTTATAGCACTTACTATAAATAGCATTATTTAGTATGTGTTATTTTACTCCTGTTTGTGAGCTATTTTCTTAGCTCAGTTCTAAGCCTAACACAAAACAGAAAGTTTACATAAAGTTTTCTTATACTACTAAAATCATTGAGTAGGTTCTTGATACAAGTGTTGATTGATGCAAAGTATAATCTTAGTTACCATCTAAAGTAGAATAAGAAACTGGATTTTCAGAAGAAAAAAAAGTGCAACTAGAGAAACCATGTGTTAAGGTTGTTAAATAAATATAAAATTGGATTATCAATAATCATAACTACAAAATCTAATTGTTCTACAAAAATAAGAGGATAATGGGTACAAAATTCTCACACATGGCAAGGAAAATAAAATCAGGAGAGGGAGGATGGTGAACATACTGTTATTTTGGGGATGATGGGAAAAAGTAGTAAGTTAAAGGTATGAAAACATTTTTCTTTAAACTTTAAATCCCTAATATAAAATGTTTCTCTTCCAGACAAGACAAACCTTCCAATAGCAGCCAAGAAAATGCAGATGACAGGCAACCTCAGAGGAGACGAGAAGATCGAGTCCCTTACCAAGACAGAGAGAGCTACAGTCAGCCAGCAAGGCACCATCGTGGACCTCCACAACGAGATTGGAAATGGGAAAAAGATGGTTTTAATAATACTAGAAAAAGTAACTTTTCACATTCTTTAAGAAATGGTGGTGGGCCAAGAGGGAGTTCTGGGTGGCATAAAGGTGCTACAAGAGGCTCTTCACCTTGGTTTCACAACCATAATAATTCTGGAGGTGGTTGGCATTCAAAGAATGGGATGGTGGATTGGAATTATAATGGTACAGGAAGGAATTCCAGTTGGCATGCTGAAGGAACAGGTGGCTTTTCCAGCTGGCACATGAACAACAGTAACGGAAACTGGACATCCAATGTACGTGGTACAAATAGTTGGAATTACAATGGTCCTGGAGACAAATTTCAATCTGGCAGAAACAGAAATTCTAACTATCAAATGGAAGACAAGAGTATGACTTGGAAGAAGAAGTGTAATAAGCCAGGCATATACAATCAGGAGAGATATAAATGGCAATGGCAAGACAAAGATAAAGGTGGTAAATACAGAAATTCTTCTGAAGGATTTACAAGTGATAAATTTCCTTCGGAAGGCCTACTTGAATTCAATTTTGAACAGCCAGAAAGCCAAACCACTAAACAGACAGATACTACAGCTTCAAAACCTCATGGAAAGAATGGCAGTACCTCAAGGGAGAAGTTCCATCGCTGGGCTCCTTACCCTTCTCAGAAGACTCTGGATTTACAGTCAGCTTGGAAAGAAGTTGCTAGTAACAAGTCAGAAGTGACAGAAAAACCTCTCTTTAATTTTAGCTTGATAACTGTAGGAATGCAGGATCCAGCGGATAAAATAACTAATTCTGCAATACTAAAAACACAAAAAGAAATACATACTGGGTCTCTTAAGTGTAAAGCCACTTCTGGTAGCCCTGCTTCCAATGGGGCAGTGAGAGATGGCCCCACTGCAGAACAGTCTGAACCAGACCATAACTCAAATAAGGTGCCATTACTAAAATCCCCACTCCTTCCACTTCCAGCAACTAAATCAGGTCCTCAAAAGCAGTATTCAAAAAACAAGCAAAGAAATTCTTTTTCTCCTGAAAAACACTCAAATCACTCGAACAAACCCACTTTAGAAGGTAACCGAGGTTCTTCCTACATGTCTAAAAGGCATAGTTTATATCCTCGTGTTTTAAAAGGAAATAAAGCTACATCTGGCCTTCAAAAGGAACCTGAGCAGAATTTAAATGATGTATTGCAAAAAGCCCAAGAGGTGCCACAGTGTCATGAGACACTGCAAAATCCACTTAGCACTTCTAAAAGGCCTGGGAACCAGGCAAAAGCAAGTAGAGATGTAGACGAGCCTGCAAAAGGATCATTGAAGATCAAGTTTCAAGAACACCCATTCGAAAATCAAAGTGATGGAGACACATCTGATACAGAAAAACAGGGAGCAAAAATTGAAACTGTGGATCCTGCAAATACAGAAGGTATATCCTGCAGTACTCATTCTGTTGATGAGAAAGAAGGGAATGAGCAGATCTCGAAAACATCTAAGCTTTCCACCTCCCCATGTAGTCCCACAGTTCACCAGAAAGAGTCAGAGTTACAATTGACATCTGCGTGCAGTCCACACTCTGGCTTATTGATAGACGTGAAAACCACTCTAGAAGATGCACAAGGGGACAGCAATCCTGTTAAATCTCATGTACCTTTTGAAGCAGAAGGTTTTGAGGGCACTACCTTGGACTCAGAGCTTCAAAAAACTGATCTGAGTCAGCCCTCAGGCACTCTACTGCCTGAACTAAGTAAGCTTGGTTTTCCTGCCTCACTGCAGAGAGATCTAACCCGCCACATTAGCTTAAAGAGCAAAACTGGAGCACATCTTCCAGAGCCGAACCTCAACAGTGCTCGGCGCATTCGCAATATAAGTGGTCATCGAAAGAATGAAACAGAGAAAGAGTCTGGACTTAAGCCTACCCTACGACAGATTCTAAATGCATCACGGAGAAATGTCAACTGGGAACAGGTCATTCAACAAGTAACCAAGAAAAAGCAAGAGCTGGGCAAAGGTTTACCCAGGTGTGTGTCTCTTTCTCATATCTGCTGTTCTTTCATGCTTTCTTTAAAGTTAGTCTTTGATCTTGAACAAGAGAATTCTATTTATTCCTTTCATTAAATGCTTGTCAAAAATATTCATTGTAGATGTCTGGTTTAATTTAATATAAAACTGATTGTTACTATGTGAATATGACAAATGGAATAGTCTGTCCCAGAGAGGGTATAGGTTAAAGTGGAAGCATACCTTCTGATAAACTCATTGTGGACATGTGAAAAAACTCATCAGAAATCCATGCTTGGGTTTAAAGGGTCTAGAAGTTGATAATCTAGATACGCATGTATATAAATTTGTATCTTTCTCTGTAAATTTTAGAATGAGTGGACAATTTCTTTCTCTTTTTGGTTTTTTACTCTAGCCCAGGCTGACCTAGAATTCATATGTAGTCTCAGGGTGACCTGGAACTCACAGTGATTCTCCTACCTCTGCCTCCCAAGTGCTGGGATTGAAGGCATGTTCCACTAGGACCAGCCAATTTCTTTTTACATAGAATTGCATATAATTACTTTTTTTTGTTTATTTATTTATTTGAAAGTGACAGAGAGAGAAAGTGGGAGAGGGAGGGAGGGAGGGAGAGAGAGAGAAAGAGAGAAAGAGTATGGGCATGCCAGGGCCTCTAGCCACTACAAACGAACTCCAGAAGCGTGTGCCCCCTTGTGCATCTGGCTAACGTGGGTCCTGGGGAATCGAGCCTCGAACCGGGGTCCTTAGGCTTCACAGGCAAGTGCTTAACTGCTAAGCCATCTTTCTAGCCCATATAATTACTTTTCTATATGCACTCTGGGTATCATTTAGAATTGAAAAATGTTTTCTCTTAAGCTCTTTTATAGTAATTTGGCTGTTCATCTTATGTTGAGGTACTTTTCTGAGTGGTGAAGGAGTTTCAACATAGATTTACTACCTGAAAACCACAGTTCTGCAGCATTATTCTATAGAGTCCTCCTTGCTCAAAGTTGAAATAATAGATTTTCCTGTCTCAGATCTTGTGAGTAGTACTTGACGCACTATATAGAAAGCTGTTAGAGTAGTGCCTGGCACATGTGAATGCTCAGCAACTTTAGGTTGGTTTGGTTTGTTAGCTTTAAAAAATTATTTATTTTAGAGTTCCATTTAAAATGAAACCAACAGGCATGGTTGTGCACACCTTTAATTGCAGCACTCAGGAGGCAGAAGTAGGAAGATTGTAGTGAGTTCCAGGCCAGCCTGAAACTACATAGTGAATTCTAGGTCAGCCTATTCTAGAGTGAGACCCTAGCTCAAAAACAAAACAAAACAAAACCCTCAGCTTTTAGTCTCACGTGTATTCTTATAGTTATATGCAAATTTAATGCCTGTGACATTTTACTGTTTATAGTATGTTTATGTCTGAATCACTTACCAGACTTAACTCCTTGACAGCAGGATTACAAAAGTGCTTACTTGTGTACTTTTGTAATCTCTGCTTAACAGAGCCTGGCACATTAAATAGTGTACCTCCCCAACCATGTCTGATGATTTTTGTTTTTTCTTTCTTTTTTAAGATTTGGCATAGAAATGGTACCATTGGTTCAAAATGAACAGGAGGTGTTGGATTTAGATGAGGAGCCTGATCTGTCCAGTCTAGAAGGATTCCAGTGGGAAGGCATTTCCATTTCCTCATCCTCTGGGCTGACAAGAAAGCGAAGCCTTTCTGAGAGCAGTGTTGTCATGGACAGGACTCCTGTGTACAGCTTCTACAGTGAGGAAAGCACCGGCAAGGAAAACGAGCCCCAGCAGATTGTTTCACCTAGCAACACGCTGAGTGTTGCACAGAGTCAAAAAACAACCATGTACCTTAAACAGGAAGTGGAACCTCTGGCTACCTCCCTCAGAACAGGTGAAAGGGCTGGAGTCATTCCTACCCAAAGACGGCATAGTGCACAATTACCATCTGATCATATAATGCCTGTAATGCGGTCAGCTAGAGACCTGAGCAGCCAAGAGAGATCTACACCACCGTCAGAGCATCAGAACACTCAGGACAGTAATGGAGAAGGCCACTGTCTCTCATCAAATCCATCTTCGGTCCTTGCAGTGTCCAGCTTAGCAGATGCAGCCACTGATAGTAGCTGTACTTCTGGTGCAGAGCAAAATGATGGCCACAGCGTTAGAAAGAAACGAAGAGCCACTGGAGTGAGTATGATTGCCTGTGCTTATTCATTCATTTATTTATTTCTGGTTTTTCAAGGTAGGGCCTTGCTCTAGTCCAGGCTGACCTGGAATTCACTATGTAGTCTCTGGGTGGTCTCGAACTCACAGCAATCCTCATACGCCTGCCTCCTGAGTGCTGGGATTATAGGCATGTGCTACTAGTGCCTGGCCTGTCCTTTTTATAAAATATCTCATGTGGTGACTTGGTTGTTAATAAGAAAGATTTCACTGTTTATTTTTCTTGGGTATCTGGAGTTTTGGTTTTCTTTGCAGTTGAACAAAGGAATTGTGAGGCTCTTTTGTTAATTCCGTAGTTTCTTTCCCTGACTAGCTCTACTAAATTAGATGTGATATAATATGAATGTACAGTACCAGGAAAATGTGAAGTCATCTCTAAAACTAGTCTCTAACTCAGTGTAGTTCTTTATATCACCTGACTAAGGATAAGTCACATCTTCAGCTGTAACTTAATCTGTTTTCATAGAGGCACTCTGTACTACTACTGAAGAAAGGCACTCTTTTGTAGTATTTGTGGGGCATATGTGATTATTAGTTTCAGAACTGGAAGGCTAACACTAAAGTTGTTTGATGGTATTAGAGTGCATGTAACATAGCAATATGTTTAGTCTTTATACGTCTGCCTTTTGCCTGATCCTTGAGAATCTTTTCCTTCATTGATAGGGTGCCCCTGTGCTCTTATAGCTAGCAGCCCATCACTAATGTTGTTTAGGCATACCAGGATTCCTTTCTGAAAACAAAGAGTTGCTGGTGGTGATGCCATCTGAAATCTGTCACCTTGAGATAATTGTCTGTTTCCTTTAAAGCTGAGGCAATAATTTTATTTTTTCTAGCCTAGGCTGAGCTGAAGCTCTCTGTGTAGCCTCAGGCTAGGCTAGTCTTAGGCCCCTCCTTCTTCAGCATTCCTAGTGCTGGGACTGAAAGCATACAATACCATGCTGGGCCCTATATCTGTTCTTTTGAGCCAGAGAAGCTGTCTTGAGTTTTGTCTTGTTGATGGTTTAGTTTTAGTTTTTTCTTTTTTTTTTTTAATTGTTTTTACTAATCTGGAACTATTTAGAGACTCTCTTTTTAAAAAAATATATGAATTATGAGTTTTTTCTTTTCAAAATTTTTTTAATTAACAACTTCCATGATTAAAAAATATATCCCATGGTAATACCCTCCCTCCCCTCACTTTCCTCTTTGAAATTCCATCATATACCCTGCCCCTCTCAGTCTCTTATTTTGATGTCATGATCTTTTCCTCCTATTATGATGGTCTTGTGTAGGTAGTGTCAGGCACTTTGAGGTCATGGATATCCAGGCCATTTTGTGTCTGGGGGAGCATGTTGTAAGGAGTCCTACCCTTCCTTTGGCTCTTACATTCTTTCTGCTCCCTCTTCTGCATATACCCTGAGCCTTGGAAGGTGTGATAGAGGTATTACAGTACTGAGCACTCCTGTCACTTCTTCCCAGTACCATGATGCCTTCTGAGTCATTCCAAGGTCCTAAAAGAGGAGATTCTCTACCAAAAGTGAGAGTAGCATTAATATAAGGGTATGAACATCAAGAGAAGTGCTTACTGGGCAGTTTGATGAGCATAGTATATACATTTAGTCAGATACCAGCAGATACACTCCTAGGGCTCATGACTACCCCTGTTTTAAGTTTTTAGAATTAGGGATATGTTCCCTCCCATGGAGCGGGTCTCTAGTCCAATTAGAGGGCAGTTGGTTTCCACCATGACAGATGTGCCACTATTGTACCCGTTGGCTCATTTGGCCTGGTTGGCCAAATATAAGGCTTGCATTGTCCACTGTTGTGTATCTTTACTGGTGGTTTCTCTTTCTCCCATTGAACTGCATGCAGAATGGCTTTTTTTTGGTGTGTGTGGGGGGGAAGAGGTACTTTAGATCCAGGGAAGAGGTTAGCTGAAAGACTCAAGGTAGATAGTTCTTGCCTGGCTGGAAAGAAGGAGGGAGAAAGGAGAGAGAGGCAAATCTCCAGGGGAGAAGTCTGGAGAGGGCACATAAACATACACATGGAAAGCAAAAGATGAATGCTCAGACTCTTTACCTTCCCATACGGGGTCAGAAAAGGCTAAAGAGATGATAGCGACAGTCCTAGAGCATAGATTATGCATGTAGTCTTTCTGAGACTGGCAACATATGATTAGTAGGATTGTCTCCAGTTGCCTTCATTTTTCTGAAACTTCTTTCTTCTTCAAGGCTGGAAAACACCACATTTTCCTTATACAATTCTTTGTTGTTGGATGTTGTTATGGGGTTTGGTGTCGCACAAGTAAGACCATCGATTCACGGAATGTGAGGAAAGGTTTTATTGGGTAAAAAAGAAAGAAGAAGAAAGTCTGGTATATCAGGTCTCCATCCCAGAATCTCAGAGTGCATCCTTGAACTGTTTGGAGTGTCAATTTTTTAATTAGTTAATTAATTTGAGAGAGGGAAAGAGACAGAGAGAGAGAGAAAGGGTGCACCAGGGCTTCCAGCCATTGGAAACAAACTCCAGATGCATGTACCACATTGTGCATCTGGCTTATATGGGTCCTGGAGAATTGAACTGAGGTCCTTTGGCTTTGCAGGCAAGCGCTTTAACTGCTAAGCCATCTCTCCAGCCCATGGAGCGTCAGGTTTTATGGAAAAGAAATAGGATGGGAGTTAAGCCATAAATCACATTTCACATGTGACAGTTACATTCATAAAAATTTAAAAAAGGAACTGTATATAGGTCTGTTGGTCAGTTACAGGAAGCCCAGGGGGTGTGCACGGTAGGCCTGTGACAATGCGGGCCCTAAGAAATGCTATTCAGACCAGCAGAGCCCTGCCGAGGGTGTCCAAGATGAACTGTAAACCGCTTATCTGCCCTTAAGGGTTTTGCTCAAGATTGCAGGCCTGTGGTAACGCTATTCAGACCAGCCGAGCATCCTGTTTATCTACTATCCCCATCTGCTTAAACAAGTTTTTTATTCCATTTTTTTTATGAGCACCTACAAGGAAGTGACTTCTATTTTTCTCTAAGCTAGTTATAAAGAAATGTAAAGAAATAAAACATTTTGTTCACTTTACAATATCTGGGTTGGTTCTGTAATTTAGCTGTTGTGACCAGTACTCCAGTAAACTTAATGTACAAAATATTCACATGTGTTATGTTGACTTGAAATCCTTCAGGTAAATACCCAAGGTAAGGTAGATCTTTTTTTAGTGTTTTGAGAAACTGCCATACTGATTTCCACAGACACTAGACTAGAGACTAATTTCCATTCCCACCAGTAGAATATAAGGATTTGCTCCCTTTGGTCCATATTTGTGCCAGCATTTAGTGTTGGCTTAGCTTCTTGTTGTAAAGGTTTTCTTTGGAAATTTAAAGTGGAAACTATGCCAATATGACATCAGAGTAAATGTTACTGGCTCGATCTGTTCTTCAGCATATGTGTTACTTCACCATGCTAGAGGGTGTTACCTGAGGCCCATGGGAATTGCACAAGGTTCTGAAACTTGGACATTTACTTATTTATGCTTTAATTTTTTTAAATTTTATTATTATTTATTTGAGGGGGGAGAGAATGGGCACACCAGGGCCTCCAGCCACTGCAAATGAACTCCAGCTGCCTGTGCTCCCTTGTGCATCTGGCTTACATTGAACCGAACGAAGTCCTTTGGCTTTGCAGGCAAACACCTTAACTGCTAAGCCATCTCTCCAGCCCTGTATATTTACTTTTTGCTAGATAAATTCATTCAATTAATGTTTGAGTTATGCACAAGACTCCTTCTTTCTTGTTAGAGGTGATATTAATAGCTAAGGACAATGAATGACTAGATTAAAATTTATTCCTGCCTGGTGTGCTGGGGTGGCACATACCTTTAATCCCAGCACTCAGGAGGAAGAGGTAGGAGGGTTGCTGTGAGTTTGAAGCCAGCCTGAGAATTAAAGAGAGAAAGAAAGAAATTAAGATCGGGGGAAAAAAAAAAACAGTTCTTTTTTTCTTTTAGATAATAGCCTTTATGTATTTAATATTATTCAGTTGTCTTTATCTCTTTAGGATGGATCATCTCCTGAACTCCCAAGTCTTGAAAGAAAAAATAAAAGAAGGAAAATTAAAGGAAAGAAAGGTATGATACAGAATATTATAGCAGAAATGCATTTTGTTTTTGCAGTGCTAGTGATCATCCCCAGACTCCACACACATGAGCCATTTTATGCATCTGGCTTTATGTGGGTACTGGGGAATCGAACTAGAGTTGTTAGACTTTGCATGTAAATGCCTTTGACCATTTAACCATATGTCCTGTCTGTGTGTCAGTCTTTTGAGGAGGTATTTTACTAAAGGAAACTCTCCATTTTTTTTCTCAATTTTTATTAACATTTTCCATGATTATAAAAAATATCTCATGGTAATACCCTCCCCCCCACTTTCCCCTTTGAAATTCCATTCTCCATCATATCCTCTCCCCATCTCAATCATTCTACTTACATATATACAATACTACCCTATTAAGTACCCTCCTCCCTTTCTTTCTCTTCCCTTTATATCTCCTTTTTAATTTACTGGCCTCTGCTACTGAGTTTTTTCCGTCTCACGCAGAAGCCCAATCATCTGTAGCTAGGATCCACATATGAGGGAGAACATGTGGCGCTTGGCTTTCTGGGCCTGGGTTACCTCACTTAGTATAATCCTTTCCAGATCCATCCATTTTTTTCTGCAAATTTCATAAGTTCATTTTTCTTTACTGCTGAGTAGAACTCCATTATAAATATTTTATAAATGTATTATAAATGTGCCATATCTTCATTATCTACTCATCAGTTGAGGGACATCTAGGCTGGTTCCATTTTCCAGCTATTATAAATTGAGCATCAATAAACATGGTTGAGCACGTACTTCTAAGGAAATGTGATGAGTACTTAGATATAAGCCTAGGAGTGCTATAGCTGGGTCATATGGTAAATCAATCTTTAGATGTTTTAGGAACTTCCATACTGATTTCCATAATGGCTGGACCAGATTGCATTCCTACCAGCAGTGTAGAAGGGTTCTTCTTTTTCCACATCCCCGCCAACATTTATGATCATTTGTTTTCATGATGGTAGCCAATCTGACAGGAGTGGAAACTCTCCATTATTAATTGAAGCCTTGTGATTCCTTTTGGTAGAACGTTCTCAGGTTGACCAACTACTGAACATTTCCTTAAGAGAGGAGGAGCTGAGCAAATCACTGCAGTGCATGGACAACAACCTTTTGCAAGCCAGGGCGGCCCTGCAGACGGCTTATATGGAAGTTCAGAGGCTGCTCATGCTCAAGCAGCAGGTAACAGCACATAGATGGCCTGATGAAAACTGACCATCACCCTGGAAGCTAAATTTCAGAATGCCTAACAGAATATTTTCCTTTTAGATCACCGTGGAGATGAGTGCATTGAGGACTCATAGAATACAAATTCTCCAGGGATTACAAGGTATTCAGAGAATGTCTTATGAACTAGACTCCTTCCCTTACTACTTTTTATTTATTTTATTTTATTTGAGAGAGAAAGAGAGAAATAGGCAGGTATATATAGAGAGAATGAGCACACCAGGGCCTTCAGCTGCTGCAAGTGAACTCCAGATGCATGTGCCATTCTTGCATCTGGCTTATGTGAGTTCTAGAGAATTGAACCTGGGTCCTTGGCTTTGCAGGCAAGTGCCTTAACCACTAAGCCATCTTTCCAGCTCACCCCCTCTCCACTACTTTTTGTTCTTTCTATAGGGGAAAAGAAAAATATTCATGCAAATGTCTTTGATTTCTTTCATGTCTCCTTGGTTTCATCTTGTGACAAGTCCTGTAGACTATACAGCTCAAAAGTATAACGGAGCAGGGCCTGATGTCACAGGCTTGTCTTCTAGCTGATGGGGAAACTAATGTAGTAGGGTTGCGAGTTCAAGGCCAGTCTGATCCTGTCTCAAAATTAGAAAAGAAGACTAGAGGCCAGGCATGGTGTCACAAGCCTACAGTCACTGCACTTGGGAGGCAGAGGTGGGAGGATCACCATGAGTTCGAGGCCAACCTTAGACTACATAGTGAATTCTAGGTCAGCCTGGGCTAGAGTAAGACCCTACCTCGAAAAACCACAAAATAATAATACTAGAAATGGAAGCTAATTATAGATCACTTACTTAGCATGGGCAGGACTTTAGGTTCAATTTTCAATATGGATTGGGGGTGGATGGCATGAAGGTTATATGGAGAACAACAGAAAGCAGTAGCTATGGGCTAGAAATCAAAAGATTTGGGTTCACCCAGTTGTGGTGGCACACATCTTTAACCCTAGCACTCAGGAGGTAGGAGGACCACTGTGAGTTCAAGGCCTGACTGAGACTACATAGTGAATTCCAGGTGAGCATGCACTAGAGTGAGACCCCTGCCTCAAAAAAACAAAAAACAGAACAACAACAACAACAAAAAAGATTTGCGTAAGTCACTTAAAATTTCTCAAGTTGAAAATTTTATTTATTTTTACTTATTTGAGAGAGAGAATGGGAATGGATTCACCAGGGCCTCTTGCTATTGCAAATGAATGTCTTTTGTGCATCTGGTTCTAAGTGGGTTCTGGGGAAGAGAACCCCTGCCAGCTGGCTTTGCAAGCAAATGTCTTTAATCACTGAGCTGTCTCCCCAGGCCCAGAAGTTGAAGTTTTGTTTATTTGTGGAGGCATACTGTTAATGTCTTGCCCAGGTTGTCTTCAAGCTCATGGTGATTCTCCTGTCTCAGCCTCCCAAGTAGACTACTCATCCAGCTTGAAAAATGACATATTGATACCTGTTTCATCTGCTATCCCTTGGCAGTTGTATAGATTACATGACATTTTATTTTGAAGAATTGTGACAGTAAGCTAATACTTGGTTAATTTTTTTTTAGACAGGATTTCAGGTAGCCCAAGTTAACATTGAATTGCCATATAGCTGAGGATGACCCTCCAGTCCCAAGTGTACCAACACACTTAAATTATGTTGTAATTTTTTTTTGTTGTTTATTTATTTGAGAATGACAGAGAGAAAGAGGGGGGAGAGAGAGAGAGAGAATGGGCACGCCAGGGCCTCCAGCTACTGCAAATGAAACTCCAGATATGTGTGCCCCCTTGCACACCAGGCTAACGTGGGTCCTGGGGAATTGAGCCTCAAACCGAGGTCCTTAGGCTTCACAGGCAAGTGCTTAACCGCTAAGCCATCTCTCCAGCCCTTATGTTCTAATCTTTAAAGTACAATTCAGTCAGAAATGAGCTACTTACTATATAACATTCTTGCATTTGTATGTGTGTATGTATGTTTCCTGTTCTAGAAACATATGAACCTTCTGAGTACCCTGCCCAGGCTCTCTGTAACATCACAACACGAGAACAAAGGAACAGTAAATCGCAAGCAGCTGCCGAAACCACAGTGCTGCCGACTTCCATTTTCTCAGTGTTTCTGGAGCCACCGACTTCCCATGTGTCTCCATCATTCATTGGAAGCCCTCTCCAAGTAACCACATCTTCTACTTTCCCAGTCCATGGGACTGCCCCTGACTCTTCGGTTCAGATTAAACAAGAGCCCATGTCTCCTGAACAAGAAGGGAATGAAAACGCGGTGGTGTTACATGGCTCTGCTTGCAGCGGGTCCAAGGAGTTATTGCAGCCTAATGGTGAGTAAGCTTTTCTCTGGATTTGGGGCATCCCTGCAGTGGGACTAGGACAGTTGTATATCAGTGTGTAAAGCCATAATTGTCCACTAAAACAAAAAAGCTATTGCAGTTAATTTTTTTTGATACTTTATTCATTTACTTAAGAGAGAAAGAGAGGCAGATAGAGTGAATGGGGGCCAGGACCTGTAGCCACTGCAAAAAAAAACCCAAAAAAATCCCAGATGCATGTGCCACCTTGTGCATCTGGTTTATGTGGGTACTGGGGAATCCTGTCTGGGTCCTTAGGCTTCACAGGCAAGTGCTTTAACTGCTAACCATCTCTCCAGTCCTATTGTAGTTAATTTTTAAATGAAATGTCCTTCATATTGGGAAGTAAAATATTTCAGAGAATATGATTTAAATATCCCTAACTTTCTCTTAATGTTAGTGAGTTGACAAGTATTGATACCTCTAAAAAGTTTAATTTATTAGGTTAGTCCCTATAATAGATGGTTAAAAATAGTTCTGCCACATTTCTTGACGTATATGCTCCGATTTCCTGAGCACTTCACTGTCCTTATCACTTCAACTAAAATCCAGGACTGATTTAAAAAAAAGAAAAGAAAAGAAACCTGAGCCAGCTGTGGTGGCACACACCTTGAATCCTAGCACTCGGAGGCAAAGTTAGGAAGATTGCCATGAGTTCGAGGCCAGCCTGAGCTAGAGTGAGACCTTACCTTGAAAAATTAAAACAAAAAAACCTCAAAGGGGCAGGTGGCCACGATGAGGAACTTAGGTGGGCTTGAGAAATGGCCGTGGGTCTTAATACTTGCCTGGTTGACATTTGAGAATAGGTTCTTGAGTATTTAATCTCCTGTTACAAGTTTTCATAACCACAATAGTGTTGTATTGAAAATAAGTCCAAGAAATGTACTGGCAGTTTGATTCTTTGAACAAAACAATCTGAAAAAAATTAGTTTTATTTTTTTCCTTACTTTCTTTTGATTTTTCAAGGTAGGATCTTGCTATAGTCAAGGCTAACCTAGAATTCACTTGGAAGTCTCACGGTGGCCTTGAACTCTTGGTGATCTTCCTACCTCTGCCTCCCAAGTGCTAAGATTAAAGGAATGAACCACCAGGACTGGCTGGATTTTATTTTTATTTTAAAATATTTTATTTATTTATTTGAGAGAGAGGCAGATAGAGAGAATGGGCACAACAGGGCCTCTAGCCACTGCAAATGAACTCCAGATGCATGCACCACTTTGTGCATCTGGCTTTACATAGATACTGGGGAATCAAATCTGGGTCCTTAGGCTTCAGAGGCAAGCACCTCAACCATTAAGTGATCTCGTCAACTCGTATTTAGGATTTTTAAATAATTAAAATGATGCCTCTAATCCCCGCACTTGGGAGGCAGAGATAAGAGGATCTCTATGACTTCCAGGCCAGCCTAGGACTACATAGTGAATTCCAGGTCAACCTGGTTTAGAGAGACCCTACCTTGAAACGAAAACAAAAAATCAACAATAAAGATTAGAGATTAAAAATAAAAAATTATAAGAATTAGAGTTGAGTATTAAAGCTGTTTAATAGACCAAAAATAAAAGTCTATTATTAGAGGTTGGAGAGATAGTTTAGCAGTTAAGGTGCGTGGCTACAAAGCCTGAAGGCCCAGGTTTGATTCTCCAGGTCCCATGTAAGCCAGATGCACATGGTGGTGCATGCATCTGGAGTTCATTTGCAGTGGCTAGAGGCCCTCGTGCCTCCATTCTCACTCTCTATATATCTCTTTCCCTCTCTGTCTCTAATAAATAAATAAAAATTTAAAACGCCTATTTTTAAGCATATTTTCCTGATCCCTAATTTGTGTTTATTGTAAAAAGTAGGAAAACCATAAAAATATGGATGTTATTTTGTTACATATTTTATTCAGGGGGGCGGTGGGGACTGGAAATTGCATTTTAGGTCAGCTCTCTACCACTGAAATACATTTCCATCCCATATTTCAATCCATATTAAATTATAAATATGCTGGTTAAATGTAGACTTTATACAAAAGACAAACCATACTTAACCCAAACTTTTGCACTAAATATATAATTTTCCTATGGCTTTAAAATTATCTAAAAACTTTTTTCAGCTGACTTTTTAAACTTTTATTGACAGCCTTCATACATAAAGGCAATATACCATAGTCATGATTCCCCTTCCACCATCTTCCTTTTTCCCACTCCCTTATCTCCCTCCCCTGAATTCTTTTTTTACAACTACTTCCTCTTCAATTGGATGTCATCACTTGTTCCACTGTTATCAGGCAGTTCGTGTAGGTAATCACTGTGAGGTCATGAGTGCCTCAGCCACTTCATGTCCGGAAGACAGTATTGTAAAGCACTTCTAGCCTTCCTTTGGCTCTTACATTCTTTCTGCCACCTCTTTCTCCATGGCCTCTCACTCAACTTTGGAGGGTGTGAGAGAGGTCTTATTGTCAGCTGACTTTTTTTTTTTTTTTTTTTTTGAGTTAGGGTCTCGCTCTAGCCCAGGCTGACCTGAAACTTACTAGGTAGTCTCAGGGTGGCCTTGAACTCACAGTGATCCTCCTACCTCTGCCTCCCGAGTGCTGAGATTAAAGGCATGCATCACCATGCCTGGCTCAGCTGACTTAAAAAAAGAAGTATTATATTTGTTTATTTTAATTTTTTGCAGTTTTTAAATGTTCCATTCTATTTATTTTTTTCCAAGCCATTTATTTATTTATTTTTATTAACAACTTTCATGATTATAAACTATTCCATGGTAATGCCCTCCCTCCCCCAACATTTCCCTTGAAACTATTCTCCATCATATCACCTCCCCCTCTCTCTTTTATTTTGTTGTCGTCATCATTTCCTCCTATTATGATGGTCTTGTGTAGATAGTGTCAGGCACTGTGAGGTCATGGATATCCAGGCCATTTGGTGTCTGGAGGAGCACGTTGTAAGGAATCCTACCCTTCCTTTGGCTCTTACATTATTTCTGCTACCTCTTCTGCAATAGACCCTGAGCCTTGGAAGGTGTGATAGAGATATTACAGTACTGAGCACTCCTGTCACTTCTTCCCAGCACCATGATGCCTTCTGAGTCATCCCAAGGTCACTGCCATCTGAAAAGAGAAGATTCTCTACCAAAAGTGAGAGTAGCATTAATATATGGGTATGAATGTTAAGAGAAGTACTACCTGGTAGTTTGATGAGCATAGTATGTACATTTAGCCAGATAGCAGCAGGGCTCATGACTATACCCCTGGTTTAGGATTTTAGTATCAGGGATGTAGTCCCTCCCATTGAGTGGCTATATTTTGTTTATTTCCAAGTAGAGAGAGATAGAGAATGGGTAAACCAGGACCTCCTAGTCACTGCAAACAAGCTCCAGATTCATGAGCTATCTTGTGCATCTAGCTTTATATCAGTACTGGGGAACCAAACTCTAGGTTGTTAGGCTCTACATGCAAGCACCTTAACCCCTGAGCAATCTCTCCAACCCTCAGATGACTTTTTAAAATTATTGACAACTTCCAAAATTATAGACAATAAACCATGATAACTCCCTCCCCCTTACTTTCTTTTCTCCTTCACAACTCCACTCTCTATCATGTCCTCCTCCCCAGTCAGTTTGTCTTTCATATTACTGTCATCATCATCTATTATACTGGTTTTGTCAGATGACATTTTTGGTTTTGTGAGGTAGGGTTTCACTCTAGCCCAGGCTAACCTAGAATTCACTATGTAGTCTCAGGATGGCCTCAAACTCACAGTGATCCTATCTCTGCCTCCTGAGTGCTGGAATTAAAGGCATACACCACCATGCCTGGCTTCAGGTGACTTTTAAACTACTATTGAGTAGTGAATTTGACAGTCTGTAGATAAATGTTAAAAGCGAAAATTCTCATTCTTTTCTTTTTTCCTTTTTTTGAGACAGGGTCTCATTACATATAGTGTAGGCTTATCTCCTGCCTCAGCATTCCAAATGCTGAAATTACATTTGTAAGCCACTACACCCACCTTCTAATAAAAACTTAAATAAAAGTGAAAGTTAAGGTTGTGATTTATCTCAGTGATGTATAGTGCTTGCTGAGGCCCTAGAGAAAAGATTGATGGAGAAACAATCTCAATTCGTAGTAAATTGATTTTTTGTTTGATTTTGGGGGATGAGGTCTGAGGGATTACTAAGATTTGAGGTTTAACAAGGGCTTCATGCATGCTAGGCAAAGACTGTCACTGAGCTACATACCCCTGGCTGCACAAAGAGCTCTTATATTCAGTAAGACATGTCTGGTTTCTTGAAATTAATGTAAGGCAAAGGGTAAGAACTGATGTAAGTGGTAGATTATGAGAGTCAAATTAGTACTGGTAGCAAAAACTAGGGTAATTTTTCAGATGGCTTTTGCTCAAGGAGTAATGCAATGCCAGTTTGTTTCTCTAACTTCACCTGGCTGACTCTGCAGAGCAGGTTAGCGGCAGTGACAGCTGGGGTTTTGTGAACACTTCACTGGAACGTTATTTGGTAGCACCCCAGTCAGCGGCACATAATTGGAAGTCTATGACTATAAACGGAAAACATAAGTTCTTCTTTTCACTTCAGGAGAGGTCAGTGACAGTTGTCCAGTTGAAGCAGCCGTCACTGCAGCAGCATTGACCATATCTGAGCCAACAGAGCATTGCCACAAGCCCAGCCAAGATCTGAGCTTTTCTGTGGAGCAAGGAAATGACAGAGGCCAAGAAAATTCAACCCCCTCTCAGTCCCCTGGCCTTCCCAACACGAACAAAGATGAAGAGTTGACCCGAGGCAACAGTGGCTCTGAAGCCTGTAGCGGTTCTTTGCTAAGGTCATCTTTTGCTTCAGAAACCCCTTTGGAGAAGGAACCTCAGTCTCCAGCTGATCAGCCTGAGCAACAGGCAGAGTCTACTCTGACATCAGCTGAAAGTAGAAGAAACAAGAAAAAGAAGAAGCTTCGGAAGAAGAAATCGCTACGGGCAGCCCATGTTCCTGAGAACAGTGACACCGAACAGGATGTGTTCACTGCTAAACCTATAAGAAAAGTAAAAACTGGAAAATTAACTAAAGGAGGGAAGGTAACAACCTCCACCTGGGAAGACAGCAGAGTTGAGCAGGAGCAAAAGTCTGTCAGAGATGAACCTGGGAGTGACTCATCTCTGGAAGTACTAGAAATCCCTAACCCTCAGTTAGAAGTAGTGGCTGTTGATTCTTTTGAATCAGGAGAGGAGAAACCAGACAGCCCATCTAAAAAAGATACTTGGAACTCCTCTGAGCAAAACCCAATAGAAACTTCTCGTTCTGGTTGTGACGAAGTTAGCTCTACCAGTGAGATTGGCACTCGATACAAGGATGGCATTCCTGTAAGGTAAGGATGTTGTATTGGTCCAATCAACAACTTTCACCAGTTATCTATTTATTTCAAGTAAAACTAAGTTTCTACTTTAATTTATTTAAAAACTGAAATTTATGTGAACAAGATTATGAATATGGAAGATTCAAATCTTAGAGATTATCTGCTTTCTCTTTGGGCTGTTGTAAATATTCATTTCTTTTTATTTCTCACATAAAAGTTTCAGATAGAAAAAGTGTTTTCTTGAATCATTGCTATATTCCCTATTATTATGAAAAATCTCTGGTGCATACCTTTAATCCCAGTACTCAGGAGGCAGAGGTAGGAGGATTGCTGTGAGTTCAAGGCCACCCTGAGACTACATAGTAAATTTCAGGTCAGCCTGAGCTACAGCGTGACCCTCCCTCAAAATATAGAAAAACAAACAAACAAAATAACCCTTGGTATGAAGGCCTGACTTCATTCTAGCCCAGACTGATGGGAAGCTTACTCTTGGCTAGCTGGTAATCCTCCTACCACAGCCTCCAGAGTGCTGGGATTAAAGGTGTGCACCACCATGTGCTGGGCAAGAAAAATCAATCAATCTCTCTCTCTCTCTCTCCCTCCACACACACACACTCTTGCGAGAAATTTTTTGTTGTTGTTGCTTTTTGTTTTTCCTAAGGTAGGGTCTCACTCTAGCCCAGGCTGACCTGGAATTCACTATGTAGTCTCAGGGTGGCCTTGAACTGACACATGGTGATCCTCCTATCTCTGCCTCCTGAGTGCTGGGATTAAAGGCCTGTGCCACCACACCTGGCTTTTGGTGAAAAAAAATTTTTTTGAGTTAAAAGTTTTTGTTTTGCTTTCTGCCCTGTTCTCACAGATGTTGAGCTGTCTGCTTTTTCTTTTGTAGTGTGGCAGAAACTCAGACTGTAATCTCCTCCATAAAAGGATCAAAGAACTCTTCAGGTAAGTAGTGTTCTATGTTGAAATTAATCACAGGAAAGGGGGCTTAGAAATGTAGATCCAGAGTTTAAATTTTACCGAAGATGAGGTGAGTGAGGAGTAGCACTGAGAGGGTTGCCTTCTTTGGTACTAAATCTTCAAGTCCTGGCCTTTCCAAGTTTCCTTCTCTCTTCTGTTTGTCTTAGATGGCTCTTTTTGTCTGTTCACCTAATTAGTTACTATTAAGGTTTCCTTGGTTACAGTGATTTTTGCTTCGAGAAGAAACTGCATAAAGATTAACCCCTTTCTCAAATAACTGGAAGGAGAGAAGGCAGTGTGTAGATGGGGACCTTCCAGGTATCACATTGTCACAGAGATGCTTCGTCTATAAGGATCTTTTTTTCCAAGTGACTTTCCTTATCTGTCCGTTCTCCCTCCCTCCCTCTTCTTATTTCCTCCCTGCCTGACTCTTTCTCTCTCTTGTTCTCCCCCCCTTTTTCTGTAATTGTAGTACTAGAGATTAAACCTGTGGCTTTGTGCATGTGACATAAACATTATGCCACTGAGGTACATCTTCAGCCCTCTTTAAATTTGAGCCAGAGTCTCATCAAGTTACACATGTTGGCTTTGAATTTGCCATCCTCCTGTCTCAGCCTTCTGAGTGGCTTGGATTACAGGCCCAGCTCACAAAGCTGCCCAGTGTATTGTTTCTGTTTTTATTTATTTATTTATTTATTTGAGAGTGACAGAGAGAGAGAAAGAAGCAGAGAGAGAGAGAATAAGTGCACCAGGGCCTCTAGCCACTGCAAATGAACTCCAGATGCATGTGCCCCCTTGTGTATCTGGCTTATGTGGGTCCTGGGCGATCGAGCCTCAAACTGGGGTCCTTAGGCTTCACAGGCAAGCGCTTAACCAATAAGTCATTTCTCTAGTCCCTCCTTTCCTTTTTTATTATGGAATCTTCACAGAGAACTTTGAAAATGGTGACATTCTGCTAGGGAGCTAAAATTTAAAGAAATTGTTTTGGTTGATTCTGGAACCAGTGTATAGCATACTGGTTTTGATCTTTTCAGATCTATATCTTTTCAGAATATAGGAGCTATGTCTTTATTCTTGTTTTCTAGAAATATCTTCAGAGCCAGGAGATGATGATGAACCCACAGAAGGAAGCTTTGATGGGCACCAAGCTGCAGTGAATGCAATTCAGATATTTGGAAACTTGCTATATACTTGTTCAGCAGATACAACTGTCCGAGTTTATAATCTTGTGGTGGGTGTAACATCCTTAATGTGTTTGGTTGCAGGTTTTACAAACTCACTTATACTTTTTTTCTTATTAAAGATTTGTTTACAAGCAGAGAGAGAGAGAGAGAGACAGACAGACAGAGAATAGGTATACCAGGGCCTCCAGTCTCTGCAAACAAACTCCACATACATGGTCACTTTATGTATCTGACTTTATGTGGGTACTGGGTAATCGAATCTGGGTTGTTAGGCTTTGAAGGCATGTACCTTAACACTGTGCCATCTCTCCAGGGAATCTACTGACTTTTCATACTGGAGGCTTAGGCTGACCTTACATGTACTTAATCCTCTGTCAGCAGAATCACTAGGGACTTTCTTGTTCTCTTTCAGTCCTGTCTTCTTGACTGTCATCAAATCTGAAATGTTGTTTTGTAGTTGCCTCTAGGGTTTCTTTTCCCTCTCACCGCCAGAAAAGGTTCTGTGCACTGCTGTTTGAAACCTTGGCACAGAGGATGGGTGTCTAGGCTAGGGCTAGTCAGATTCCATCTCTGGATTAGTGGTAGGGGTCATTGCATAGCTGCTGTGTATTTTTTTCTGATACTCATTATTTTCACAAGAACAAAAATACTTTTTGTTATAAAAAATTTATTCTGGGATGGAGAGATGGTTTACCAGTTAAAGCACTTGCTAGCAATGCTAAAGGACCTGGGTTTGATTTCCCCAGGACTCATATAAGCCAGAAGCACAAAGGTGGTGCATGCATCTGGAGTTTTTCTACAGCAGATGAAGGCCATGCTATGCCCATTCTCTCTTTCTCTCTCTCTCTCATATAAATAAAGTAAAATGTTTTTTTTAAAAGCCAAAAATTAATATCTAGGATATCAAGTTTAACTCTTATGTTGTAAGAAATGTGTGTAGGGATGTGTGTGTGTGTATATGTATGTACATTCCAAATCTTGGTATATGTATATGCACTGTGGTAACAATATAATTCTTGTGAAACTACTCCTGGACTTCTAGAACCTGTGATTATAATATTGTGAGGAGCATTCTCATAAGTTAATGATCAAATACACAACTTTTGTGGCTTTTTAGCGTTTGGATTTGCTAGGTACTTAGTCTATATCAGAGAATCTTTCTTTATTTACTTGCATTTTTCATGGTAGGGTCTCTAGCTCAGGTTGACCTGATACTCACTCTGTAGACCCAGGCTAGCCTTGAACTCAGTGTGATCCTCCTACCTCTGCCTCCTGAGGGCTAAGGTTAAAGGAATGTATCATGCCCAGCTATATTAGAGAATCTTTTTTGTGTTTTGGGTTTTTTTTTTTTGGTTTGTTTGTTTGTTTGTTTGTTTTTGGGGGGTAGGGTTTCACTCTAGCCCAGGCTGACCTGGAATTCACTATGTAGTCTCAGGGCGGCCTTGAACTCATGGTGATCCTCCTACCTCTGCCTCCCAAGTGCTGGGAATAAAGGTGTGTGCCACCATGCCCAGCTTAGAGAATTTTTTTCTTTCTTTCTTTTTTTGTTGTTACTATTATTTTTTTCTCAATTTTTATTAACATTTTCCATGATTATAAAAAATATCCCATGGTAATACCCTCATGGTGACCCTCCTACCTCTGTCTCCCTAGTGCTGGGATTAAAGGTGTGTGCCACCACACCCAGCTTAGAGAATCTTTTTTTGTTATTATTTTTATTTAATTGCGAGAGAAAGAGGCAGAGAGAGAGAGAGAGAATGGGCGCGCCAGGGCCTCTAGCCACTGCGAATGAACTCCAGATGCATGCGCCCCCCTTGTGTATCCAGCTAATGTGGGCCCTGGGGAATCGAGCCTCAAACCCGGGTCCTTAGGCTTCACAGGCAAGTGCTTAACTGCTAAGCCATCTCTCCAGTCCTTAGAGAATCTTTTTTTTTTTTTTTTGGTTTTTCGAGGTAGGGTCTCACTCTGGTCCAGGCTGACCTGGAATTAACTCTGTAGTCTCAGGGTGGCCTTGAACTCTCGGCGATCCTCCTACCTCTGCCTCCCGAGTGCTGGGATTAAAGGCGTGCGCCACCATGCCCGGCTGAGAATCTTTTTTAAAGAAAACATTTATTTATTGGAGAGAAAAAGAGAGACAGCTAAGAGAATGGGCATGCCAGGACCTCTAGCCACTGGAAATAAACTCTAGACATATGCACCACCTTGTGTATCTGGTTTATGTGAGTACTGGGGAATCAAACCTGGGTCCTTAGGCTTTGTAGGCAAGTGCCTTAACCCTAAGCTGTCCCTCCAGCCCTATATTAGAGCATCTTGACCTAGGCATTAATGAAAATGTTTCTCCTACCTTATAGTGCATTGCCTTAAGTATTTTTTTGGTGTGGCTTTGTTAATATATAATTGTAGATACCTAAGCACATGTGACTTTGCTGTACATTCAGTAAATAAATATTTATTGAAAACATCTTGTGTACCAGGTTAATAGTCTAGGTACTGATGCAGCAATGAACTGGAGGTCTTGCATGTTTTCTTTAAAATACTTGTTCATTTATTTGCAAGGAGAGAGAGAGAGTGAGAGAGAATATGAACATGGGCATGCCTGGGCCTTCTGCCATGCAAATAACTCCAGTTGCATGCACCACTTTGTGCATGTGGCTTTACGAGGGTACTGGATAATCGAATCCAGGCACTTAGGATTTGCCAGACAAGCACCTTTACCCACTGAGCCTTCTCTCCAGCCCTGTTAGCATGTCTTTTTTTTTTCTTTTCTTTTTTTGTTTTTTTTTGAGGTAGGGTCTCACTCTAGCTCAGGCTGACCTGGAATTCATTATGGAGTCTCAGGGTGGCCTTGAACTCATGGCGATCCTCCTACCTCTGCCTCCTGAGTGTTGGGAGTAAAGGCGTGCGCAACCATACCCTGCTTTGTTAGCCTGTTTTTATTGAGGAAAGACATTGTCTAATTCTTCTACATCCTATAAGTAATAATGTAATCTGTGTTTGACTCTAGAATCGGAAGTGTATTGGTGTCTTCGAGGGTCATTCTTCCAAAGTGAACTGCCTTCTGGTCACTTACACATCTGGGAAAAGTTCTGTGCTTTTCACTGGCTCCAGTGATCACACCATTCGCTGCTACAATGTTAAGGTAGGTGGGTCTAGAGAAATCACATTGGCAATATTGAGTCGGTGACCAAAGTTACTTACCAGTTATATTCTCATTTTTGCTTCTGACTCTACTTTAGCACATTGTTATCATCTTGGGTAGAATGAGACTTAGCATAAACTATATGTTCTGTCTTTCCATCAGAATTTGTTTCACAAAATATTTAGGAGAGAGTAATTTCTTACAATAATGGTGCAATTCCGTCCTTTCTCACAAACATTACTCTTATTTTCATACTATATGCCTACATAGAATAAAGAATAAAATGGGCTGGGTGTGGTGGCACATACCTTTAGTTCCAGCACTCAGGAGGCAAAGGTAGGAGGGTTGCTGTGAGTTCAAGGCCGCCCTGAGACTACATAGTAAATTCCAGGTCAGCCTGGGCTAGAGAGAAACCTTACCTTGAAAAACCAAAAAAGAAAAAGGATAATATGTTTAAAATTTTAAAACCTTTAGAATTAGAAACGAGCCAGGCATGGTGGCACACACCTTTAATCCCAGCACTTGGGAGGCAGAGGTAGGAGGATCACCGTGAGTTCAAAGCCATCCGGAGACTACATAATGAATTCCAGATCAGCCTGGGCTAGAGTGAGACCCTACCTTGGAAAGCCAAAGGGGGAAAAAAAAATTAGAAATGAGTATCTCTTCTGTAAAAGTTTTTTTAACTTAAATATATTGAAAGAAATGAGAGATAGAGGCTGTTGTTGCTGCAAAAGAGTCTGGCTGGCCGGGTATGGTGGCCCATATGTACATATGAATAAATGAAAAAATAAAAAAAAGAGTTTGCATACGTAGGGTGGAAAGAATGTAAGAACCAGAGGATAGGGAGGAGTGTTTTAGACTCTTCTAGACTTGAAGTGGCCATCAAGATCTACACAGTATTGTGCTTATTAACATTTTGACATGGATGATGGAGGGGAAAAAAGACAATAAAATAGAAGGACTAGCTGGAAAGAAGGGTTTCAGTAGAAGGTAATAGAGTGGGATTATAGTCAAACGACATTAAATTCCTGTATGAAAATTGTCAAAAAAATTTTTTTAAGCTGAGTGTGGCAGAGTACACTTTAATCCCAGCACTCAGGAGGCAGAGGTAGGAGGATTGCTTAAGTTTGAGACCAACCTGAGGCTCCATAGTGAATTCCAGGTCATCCTGGGCTAGATTGAAACTCTACCTAGAAAAATCAAAATAATAAAAATAGTTTACATCTTTAATAAGTTATGTGATAACTAACATAGCTAATGTAATTACCCCAACTTTAAAACTGCCTTAAAGGGCCTAGAAAGATGCCTAAAGGCACTTGTTGGTAGAGCCTGCTGGCCTGGGTTCAGTTCCTAAATGCCCTGCATAAGCCAGATTTAAACAAAAATAAATGACACTAGTGCCTAACATTCATTCGCAGTGGAAAGAGACTCTGGAAAGTCCCTCACCAACACCACATGCAGACATCCAAGTAACTAAAAGTAAAATTAAAGCTTTCAAAATGAGACTGCCCTAGATCAATCACTAATATCTAAAATAATGTTGGGTACCATGATGGCCTCAGCTATAAAATAAAAACATGCCTCAAAAACATGTAAGGAAGTTAGGAGGGAATATATAATATAGCATTTGTGGAGTGGAAGCAGGAAGATTAGGCTCAGGGGCACCCTTAGCTACATAGTGGGTTCAAGACCAGCCTGGGCTATATCAGACACTGTCTCAAAAAAAAAAAAAAAAAAGATGAGGCCTGAAGAGATGGCTTAGTGGTTAAGCCTTGCTTGCAAAGCCAAGGGACCCAAGTTCAATTACCCAGGACACATGTAAACCTGATGCACAAGGTGGTGTACATGTCAAGTTAATTTGCAGCAGCTGAATTCCCTGGCATGCCCATTCTCTCTCTGTATCTGCTTTTCTTTTTCTCTTGCTCTCTCTTTCAAATAAATAAAATAAGGGAAAAAAAAAAGGCTGGAGAGATGGCTTAGCAGTTAAGGCACCTGCCTGCAAAATCAAAGGATCTAGGTTCCATTCCCCATGCCCCACATAAAGCCAGATGTACAAGGTGCTGCATGCATCTGCAGTGGCTAGAGGCCACAGCATGCCATTCTTTCACTCTCTATCTGCATCTTTCTCTCTCAAATAACAAACAAAAATAAAATATTTAAAAATAAAGAAAAGCAAAGACAAAAAAAAAAAAGGAAAGAAAGCAAAGTATGTGTGAAATAACACCAAAATCAAAAGACAGAAAATAGCTTGGTGTGGGTGGCACATACCTTTAATCCCAGCACTTGAGAACCAGAGGTAGGAGGATCCTGTGAGTTCAAGACCAGTCTGAGACTACAGAGTGAGTTTCAGGTCAGTTGGAAACAAATAGACCAACAAAAATCTATGGTACCCACAAGACACACACTTTAAATTCAGAAATAGGCTGAAATAAAAGCATATTGAAAGGTGAACTGTATTTTGCAATAGGAACAGAAAGAGCTGAATAGTCATATTAGTATTAGGCACATAGACTTTAAGTCAGGAATATTGCTAGAGAAGGGAGAAACCTTATTCTATCATAATGAAAGGGCCAATATAACAAAGACAAAATAGTTACAAGTGTATGTACCTAATAACTTCTCAAAACACATGAAACAAAATTGCCATATCTGAAAGGAGAAAGATTTGCAGTTATACCTGGAGACTTCCCTGTCTTTCTCAGACCACTAAATAGAAAATCAAGACTGTAATGCTGTATGACACAGATGAGTGCTCCAAGCAGAGCAGAATATACATTCTTTAAACATAAACATTCATCTAGGAGGCTAAAACTGAACTCAGTGAGTTCCCTTTGAAGAGTTTGTCCAGTTTTAATTAGTTACAAAGAGGAAAGAGATCTTGATGGTCCTCTTCAAAATCAATGATGCCTTTCCTTTATTCCTTTTTAGTCATTTTTTTGGTTTTTTGAGGTAGGGCCTCACTCTAACTCAGGCTGAACTGGAATTTACTATACAGTTTCTGGGTGGCCTCAAACTCAATGACCCTTCTACCTCTGTCTCCCCAGTGCTGCTGAGATTAAGGCATATGGCACACACTAGCCCTTTTCAGTCATTTTAAACTCTGCTTTCAGCAGGAATTGTTTTCACATCTCATATGCTGTTGTCCTCTGCTGATTAGGGATTGTGTACTCTTTTCAGACTCGCGAATGTGTGGAGCAGCTACAGCTGGAAGACCGAGTTCTCTGCCTTCATAATAGATGGCGAATTCTCTATGCAGGACTGGCAAATGGCACTGTTGTCACCTTTAACATAACAGTGAGTGATTGTGTGTGTGGGGGGGGGGGGGGCGGGTAGGCTGGATTCCTCTGCCTTTGGGGGTGTAGCAGGGCAGGCATTTCTCTCCTGTTGTCTTTTTCAAAAACACTACTTGTCTTGTGGTTTAAGTAGAATAAATCCTCCATTTTGTCTGCTGACTTAAGTGTGCCAGGTCCAAAATAAGACTATTAAATTAAACCAAGCCTGAAGATTTTGGGCCACATAATTCTGTGTCATAAGTTAAACAAGTCCATCCCCTTTTAAGAATGACACCATGGGAAATGAATCTGAATTCCCTGGCATGTGACATTGGTGTAATGAGAAGCAGATTTAGGGCTTCATGAGCATGGCTGTGGTTTCCTTTAACACCCATGAGGCTTCATTCTTTCCCAGCCTCAAAATGAATTTATTTATTGATTGATTACAGACAGAGGGAGAGAAAGAATGGACTAGGGCCTCTATCCACTGCAAATGAACTCCAGATGCATGTGCCTGGGTCCTTAGCTTTTCAGGCAAGAATCTTAACTGAGAAGCCATCTCTCCAGCCCTTGACTATCTTTTTTTATACTAGGTCTTGGGACCCAGGTTACATTTTTATTTTATTTTTTTGAGGTAGGGTGTCACTCTAGCTCAGGCTGACCTGGAATTCTCTCTGTAGTCTCATGGTGGCCTCGAACTCACAGCAATCCTCTTACCTCTGCCTCCCAAGTGCTGGGATTAAAGGCATGTGCCACTGTGACTGGCAGGGCCCAGGTTATTGATGGCTACATTTGGTGGGCTGGCAGCTCAAGAGACAAGCTCCAATTTGTATTTCAGAAAGTCAATCTGGAGTTGATGAGCTTGGGAAAGGCTGGTATTAGAAGCAGAGAGAGATCAGTCATTAGACTGTAGGAAGCTGACATGAAATGGTTAGATTAAGGATGAAGAGAAGAAAATGGAAATCTAAGAAGGGGTTTTGAGAAGTTTTACTGATTGTAGCACTGTTTCTCCTGGACATCTTCACAGTATTGTCAATCTGTTACATGCAAATTGGGACCTAGTATAAGGAATGCAATGTCATATTGTGGTTTTTGCCTTTTAGAAGCTTAAATGTAAGTTTAAGAATCTAATACATATAGTCAAGTTAAATTACTTTGATAATTACATAGTGAATTCCAGGTCAGCCTGAGCCAGAGTGAGACCCCACCTCAAAAAAACATTAAATAAATAAATAAATAAGCAAATAAATAAATAAATAAATAAAACTTTGATATAGATCACAGAAGGGTGATGAGTGAAGAATTGACTAACTGCCTGATTACCCTATATTAGGGCAATAATAGGAAATTAGAGATGAAAAGGTAATACAAAGTTTTAGAAGTTAGCCAGGCGTGGTGGTGCATGCCTTTAATCCCAGCGCTTGGGAGGCAGAGGTAAGAGGAGAATAACTGTGAGTTCGAGGCCACCCTGAGGCTACATCCTGAATTCCAGGTCAACCTAAGCTAGAGTGAGATCCTACTTCCGAAAACCAAAACCATTAACAACAACAAAAACTAGAAGCAACAACTTGATAATTACCAAATGTTTTTCTCTTCTCTGAGATTAATTATGTTATCAGAGGTAGACAGAAATTGAAAGTCTAGGCATTTAAACCAGGCATGGTGGCACACACCTTTAGTCCCAGCATTCCAGAAGTAGTGGGATCACTATGAGTTCTAGGCCATCCAGGGCTACCAAGTGAGCTCCAGGTCAGCTTGGGCTAAAGTGAAACCCTGCCTTGGGGAAAATTCAATTTTGGATGTGAGCAGGTCACTTTGATGCAGACTTCTACTGTCTGCTATATGGTTTCATTCGTGAGCAATAGCACAGAACCAGTGTCAGAATAACAAAGATGGAAGCCAGGCGTAGTGACGCATGCGTGTTTTTTTTTTTAAATCTTTAAATGTATTAACATGGTTTTTCAAAAATATTTATTCATTTGACAGAGAAAGAGGGAGGGAGGGAGAGAGAGAAAATGGGCACAGCAGGGCCTCCAGCCACTGCAAACAAACTCCAGATGCATGCGCCCCTTGTACATCTGGCTAATGTGGGTCCTGGGGAATCGAACCTGGGTCCTTTGGCTTTGTAGGCAAATGCCTTAACTGCTAAGCCATCCCTATAGCCCTAAAAACATGTTTATTCATAACCCTTTAGAAGTTACCATTCCTTCAGACAATTCTTTATGAATAACAAGCCAAGAAAAATTACAACAGTAGCTTATGCCAAACCAGAAATATACATCTGATACGTATAAAGTTTAAAAAGCAGTATGAATCTGGAGTACCTTTAAAGTGGCACAGCTACAACTTAGTTTTGGGTTTGGTTTTTTTGACATAGAGTGTTGCTCTAGCCAAGGCTGACCTGTAATTCACTATGTAGTCTCAGGGTGGTCTCGAACTCATAGTGATCCTCCTACCTCTGCCTCCTGAGTGCTGGGGTTAAAAGTGTGCACTACTACGCCTGGCAACACACAGCTACAATTTAAATTAATTTAAGACAGATATAAATAATAGTACTATCTAATGTACATTTACATAATATAAAGTATCATATTAATTTTCATGAGATGAAAAAATGACAAAAACTGCAGATGTCATTGTCTAGCAGTTCAAATATAGAAAGGGCCGCATGATTTTTGTTTCAAATACAGCAAGAACTTTAAATTACTATTTATATCTGGACCTTTTTATGTTTTTGGGAGCATGCACTGTCATTTTTGAAAGACAGAAAAAAGGAAGGAAAACGCAAATACAGCAGGATTCAATTTGTTTTCCAAATCATGCTCAATTCTCAGCAAAATGAAGAAATGCAAACAGGGAGTATTTTATATCCTTGCATTTTATACTGACTGGTCACAAGGATCATTCATTGCAAATATAGAATTTAGAAAGCCTAAGGTATCAGTCTGGAGAGATGTCTTAGTGGTTAAGATGCTTGCCTGCAAAGCCAAAGGACCTTGGTTTGATTCCCCAGGACCCACATGAGCCAGATGCACAAGGTGGCCCATGCATCTGGAATTTGTTTATAGTGGCTGAAAGCCTGGTGTGCCCATTTTCTCTCTCAAATAAATAAATAAAAATAAAATAGTTTTAAAACTTAAGATATCAATTTAAAGTCAACATAGTAGAATGTAAAATGAAATAAGAAAAAACTTAAATATGAACTGGAGAGATGGCTTAGTGGTTAAGGTGCTTGCTTGTGAAGCCTAAGCCCTCATGTCCAAACCTGCAGGTCCCACGTAAGCCAGATGCAGTGGCACAGCGCTCGAGGTCGCACATCTGCACGAGGGCTGCACATGTCCAGTGTTCTGTAGCAGTGGCTGGAGGACCTGGCATGCCAATTCTCTCCCTCTCTCTCTCTCGTGCTCTTGCACATAAAAAAAAAAAAAAAGCTAGCCTGTTGGGCTTGCCTCAAAAATACTTAAATATATGTATTTTAAAATATTACTTTAAAAATTATTAGCAGCTTTCAAGTTCTAAGCACAGGAAGCTTTAAAAAAATTTTTTTTTATTAGGGTAGTGTCTCACTAGCCCAGGCTGACCTGGAATTCACTATGTAATCTCAGGGTGGTCTCAAACTCAAGGTAGAACCCCTACCTCTGCCTCCCTAGTGCTGGGATTAAAAGGTGTGCACCACTACACCTGGCCCTAGGTAAAAATATTTTTAAAAAGAGGATTATTTGAGAATGTTTTTGTTTGTTTTGTTTTTCTAGGTAGGGTCTTACTCTAACCCAGGTTGACCTGGAATTTACTATGTAGTCTCAGGGTGACCTCAAACTCCCTCCTACTTCTGCCTCTGAGTGCTGGGATTAAAGGCGTGTGCCACCATGCCCAGCTTTTTTTTCTTTTTCCTTGAGGCAAGCCCAACAGATGGCCATTTTAATTAATTTATTTATTTATTTATTTTGTTGTTTTTTGGTTTTGGTTTTTTGAGATAGGGTCTTACTCTAGCCCAGGATGACCTGGAATTCATTATGTGGTCTCAGGGTCACCTCAAACTCATGGTGATCCTCCTACACCTGCTGGGATTAAAGGTGTGTGCCACCATGCCTGGCTCTTCGTTTTTGTTTTTAATGAATGGTCACGAAAGAGAGAGAGAGAATGAGAATGAATAAATAATTGGTACACCAGGGCCTACAGCCACTGTAATCAAACTCCAAACAATGTGCCACCTTGTGTGCGTGGACAACCTTCCTGGCTTGTATCATCTTGTGCTTCTAGCTAATATGGAAATCTGGAGAGCTAAACATAGGTCCTTAGGCTTCATAGGCAAGAGCCTTAACCACTAAGCCATCTCTCCAGCCCAAGATTATGTTTTTCAGATATTTTCATTTGCACATGGTATGCTTTTCGTGTGTGTGTGTGTGTGTGTGTGTGTGTGTGTGTGTGTGTATACACATACATGAACCAGGGTCTTCAGATACATATACCCATTTTGTTGGTGTTTTTAAAAATATTTTATTTTTATTTATTTGCCAGAGAAAGAGGGAAGGAGAGAAAGAGAGAGAATGAGCACACCAGGACCTCCAGCTACTGCAAACGAACTCTAGACGCATGTGCCCCCTTGTGCATCTGGCTAATGTGGGTCCTGGGGAATCTAACCTGGGTCCTTTGGCTTTGTAGGCAAATGCCTTAACTGCTAAGCCATCTCTCCAGCCATTTATTTATTTATTGTTTGTTTGTTTGTTTAGTGTTTCGAGATGGAGGCAGGATCTCCCTGAAGCACAAGCTGACCTGCAGTTCACTATGTGGTCTCAGGCTGGCCTTGAACTCATGACAGTCCTCCTCTCTGCTTCTCAAGTGCTGGGATTAAAGGCATTATTATATATGGCTTTTACGTGGGTGCTTGGGATTCTAACTGAGGCCAGCAGGCTTTAAAAGCGCAATGTTTTAGATGCTGCTGAAACATTTCCTCAGCCCAGAGTTTGTTTTATTGCTTTGAGTTAGGGTCTCTCTCTAGCCCAGGCTGACCTGGAATTTATTATTTAGTCTCAGGCTGGCCTGAACCCAGAGTGATCCTTTTAGCTCCCCTTCCTTAGTGCTGGGATTAAAGGCATGTACCACAAAACCCAGCTTGTTTTGATCTTTTGAGGCAGGGCGTCACTCTAGTCCAGGATAGCCTTGAACTCCTGGCAGTCCTACTTCTTCAGCCTCCCAAATGCTTGGAATAAAGGCATGCATCTCCAGGCCTGGTATTGAAAATTTTGTTTATTTGTTTTTGTTTTTTAAGGATGGGTCTTTCTGGAGCCCACGCTGACCTGGAATTCACTGTGTAGTCTCAGGGTGGCCTTAAGCTCATGGCAATCTTCCTACCTCTACCTCCCGAGTGCTGGGATTAAAAGCATGCACCACCATGTCCAGCCTGAAATTCTTGGTTTTTTTTTTTTTTTTTTTTGGTTTCTTGAGGTAGGGTCTCACCCTGGGTCAGGCTGACCTGGAATTTGGAGTCTCAGGGTGGCCTTGAACTCACTGTGATCCTCCTACCTCTGCCTCCCAAGTACTGGGATTAATGGTGTGCGCCACCATGCCTGGCCTGAAATTCTTTTTTAAAAGAAATATTGGCACCATATGCAGCTGTTGCTGCTGCCTGGTATGGTGGTGTGGGCACCGGGCGCCCTCCCTCCTTCCTTGCCTCCTTCCTCCTCTCCTCCCCAGCTGCAATCCAGCATTGCCTATGTGCCTGAGCCTGTTTATTTTGGGCTTTTTTTTTTTAGTTTTTTGAGGTAGGGTCTCACTCTGATCCAGGCTGACCTGGAATCCACTATGGAGTCTCAGGGTGGCCTCGAACTCATGGCAATCCTCCTACCTCTGCCTCCCGAGTGCTGGGATTAAAGACCCCTGCAAAGAAGGGAGGGAAGGTACCCAAAGGGAAAAAGGGAAAAGCTAACGCTGGCAAGGAGGGGAATAACCCTGCAGAAAATGGAGATGCCAAAACAGACCAGGCATAGAAGGCTGAAGGTCCCGGAGATGCCAAGTAAAGTGTGTGCATTTTCTTTTCTTTTCTTTTTTTATTTATTTTTTAAAATTTTATTAGCATTTTCCATGATTATAAAAAAATCCCATGTTAATTCCCTCCCTCCCCCACTTTCCCGTTTGAAATTCCATTCTCCATCATATTACCTCCCCATCACAATCAGTGTGTGCATTTTTGATAACTGTGTACTTCTTGTGACTGTACAGTTTGAAATAATATTTTTTATCAACTTTTATAAAAATGCAAAATTTTGTTTTACTTTTTAAAAGCTATGTTGTTAGCACACAGAACACTTTAATTGTTTTGGGGGGAGGGGGAAGAACAAGTGTCACTAACAGAAGGTCTCCCAAGCCGGAGGGATGGGAAAACACCTTTCCCTGCTAGTTTTGAAAGATTGCCCTTGGCTCTGGGGAGGAGGGATTCCCTTGTAGCCAACCTTGGCACAAATGCCCTATGGCATGAGAAAATTCAAAGTCCATTTTTATGTTCTCCCCTCCATCTTCAGCATAGACTTAACTCCCTTAAAACCAGAGACCTTTTGGGACCTGACCCCTTCACCCTGGTTCTGCCAGTGTGTCAGATGACCTGGACTTTGCAGTGACATCACTGAGATGATGGTGTTCCTCTCAAGAGCTGTGGTACCTTTTCTAAAAGATTGTGGATTTTTCAGATTAATAGTCCTTCCATTTTCATTTTGTTTCCTGAAAGTCAGGATCGGCTTGTGAAAAGTTGTTAAGACAACATGCTCAATGTGAAATGTCAACCCACACTCTAAACTCCCCTATTCCGAGCATCACATGAAAACTCCATTGGCTGTTACAGTGGCTTTCTGGTTTTGGTAGTCCATACAAGGGAGTTTGAAAGTTCTTGTATATTGTTACTGAGTGTCTGCCCATGTCCTGCCTGAAATACTTGTAACAGTTCATGAAAAGTATCCTTAATAAAGCTGGGTACAGTTTGGCTTGGAAAAAAAAAAAAGAAATATTTATGGGCTGGAGAGATGGGTCAGTCATTAAGGTACTTGCCTGCAAAGCGTAATGACCCAGGTTCAGTCGCCCAGTACCTTCTCAAAGCCAGATGCACAGAGTGGCCCATGCATCTGAAATTTGTTTGCAATGGTTAGAAACTCTGGTGTTTGCTCACTCATACACTCACATTCTCTCTCTCCTTGAAAATAAATTGTTTAAGAATTGAATTTAAGTTGGGCATGGTGGTGCACGCCTTTAATCCCAGCACTTGGGAGGCAGAGGTAGGAGGATCACTGTGAGTTCGAGGCCACCCTGAGACTACAGAGTGAAGTCCAGGTCAGCCTGAGCTACAGTGAGAACCACCTCGAAAAACCAAAAGAAAGAAAGAAAAAAAAAATGAATTTAAGCCATCACACTTTGCAAGCAAGCACTTTTAATGATGAAGTCATCACTCCAGCCCAAAATTCTTAAGTAGGAGGCTAGCTCTTAGTAGAGTTTTTCAGAAATAACATGACATATAGAAGGCATATGTTTTGGCTTATTAAAAACAATGGGGGCTGGAGAGATGGCTTAGTGGTTAAGCACTTGCTTATGAAGTCTAAGGACCCCGGTTTGAGGTTCCATTCCCCAGGACCCATGTAAGCCAGATGCCTAGGGTGGTGTATGCATCTGGAGTTCAGTTTGCAGGAGGCCCTGATGCATCCATTCTCTCTCTCTCTCTCTCTGTCATTCTTAAATAAATAAATAAAAATAAAACAAATTAAAAGAAAAAAACAATGCAAAGCTGCACACAGTGGCACATACCTTTAATCTCAGTTCTTGGGAGGCAGAGGTAGTAGGTGGATTGCTGTGAGTTCGAGGCCAGCTGGAGACTACATAGTGAATTCCTGGTCATTCTGAACTACATCGAGACCCTACCTTGAAAAACCAAATGGGGGGAAAGAACAGTGCAAAAGCTAGGCATAGTGGTTAATGCCTATAACCCCAATGTTGAGAAAGCAGAGGCAGGTAGATTTGAGGCTAGCCTGGGCTACAAAGCAAGATTCTGTTTCACAAAACAAACCAAATCAAACAAAAATAACAGTGGAGCAGTTCCTAGTCTGTAGCATGAAAAATGTGCTAGAACCAACTTTTTTTTTTTCTCAATTTTTATTAACATTTTCCATGATTATAAAAAATATCCCATGGTAATACATCCCCCCCCCCACTTTCCCTTTGAAATTCCATTCTCCATCATATCCCCTCCCCATCTCAGTCCCTTTTATTTTGGTGTCATGATCTTTTCCTCCTCTTATGATGGTCTTGTGTAGGTAGTGTCAAGCACTATGAGGTCAAGGATATGCAGGCCATTTTGCATCTGGAGGAGCATGTTGTAAAGAGTCCTACCCTTCCTCTGGCTCTTACATTCTTCCCGCCACCTCTTCCACATTAGACCCTGAGCCTTGGAAGGTGTGATCGAGATGTTACTCAGTACTCCAGTCACTTCTCTCCAGTGCTATGCTACCCTCTGAGTCACTGCCATCTGAAAAGAGAAGATTCTCTACCCAACGTGAGAGTAGCGTTAATATAAGGGTATAAATATTAAGAGAAGTGCTTACTGGCCAGTTTGATAAACATAGTATATACACCTATCCAGACATCAGCAGATGTTACACCCCTAGGGCTCAAGACTACCCCTGTTTTAAGTTTTCAGTATCAGGGATGTGTCGCCCCCCCCCCCCCCCTGCGATGGAGTGGGCCTCCAGTCCAATTGGAGGGCAGTTGGTTTCCACCATGACAGACATGCCACTATTGCACCCATTGGCTCATTTGGCCTGGCTGGCCAATTATAAGGCTTGTGGTGTCCACTGTTGAGTATCTTCACTCGTGGTATCTCTTTCTCCCATTGAACTACATGTAGAACGGCTTCTTCCAGCTTGCTATCAGCTGGTCTACATGGAGGAGGTTATCAGCTCAGTTCCAGCAGGATTTCTCAGTGGCTTTGCACCCTGAGTATGTGGAGTCTTCAGCAATAGGGTCTTATTCCTGGTGGGAAACCAAGGGCCTTGGCAATGGCCTATAATGTTTTGGGGGCGTCGGTGGCCTCCCTGGCCAACAACTCACTGGAGGTATCCCATCCCTGGCACTGAAAATTTTCTAACAACAATCTATGGCTCCTGAGTGTTCCATTATCCGAGACCAGAGAATTCCATATGATTTATTTGCATCCTCTTAGATTTTGATTAGCCCTCCCTCCACCTTTCCTTTACTCAATCTCTTTCCCTGACCTCACTTTGGGCCTTTTCATCCCTGTAGAACCAACTTCTTATTAGGCTCAGAACAGGGTGGTTAAGGTTATAAAATAAATGGGTTTGTAAGGTCAGTGGAGGACAGAGGTCATAGACACAGCAAACAGGATTGGAAGGAACATGCTGGAGGTTGGGAAGTTAAGGATTTAGGGTAGGTATGTGACTGTCAATGCAAGGAGGAGATTTGACAATTTTAGCAATTTTGCCTAGTTGTTTTTATTTTTATAATAGTGTTTTGTTCTTTTCAGAGTAATAAGCAGCTGGAGGTCTTTGAGTGTCATGGCCCTCGGGCAGTCAGCTGTCTTGCCACAGCTCAGGAAGGTGCCCGGAAGCTGTTGGTCGTTGGGTCTTATGACTGCACTATTAGTGTTCGTGATGCACGGAATGGACTGCTCCTCAGAACTCTGGAAGGCCATAGCAAGACCATTTTGTGCATGAAGGCAAGTATAGTGTATGAGACACAAGTTGTGTGGCACAAATAAAAAGTTGTGAATGACATCTCCACTGTTCTGAAAAGAGAAAGGAAATTGCAGGTCTTTTAGTTATGCCCGGGTGTTCAGTGACATACTATTTTTTAGTGTACTAATTGAGAGACGAGAGTATTTTATGGTATTTATTAGAGATACTCTGATACCTCCTAAAGAACTTCATAATCATTCTGCAGAGGTCACAACCTAGCATCACACAAGGTTTCTTCACTATGCCTGGTAGTAGAGCATAAGATCTGGGTGAAAAACCTTGGGAAACAGAGTTGTATACCTGGTTTATGCTCATATCAAAATGGGATGGCAATTAGAATTTGCCAATGTATATTGCAAGCTGCAGAGTATCCTAAGAATCTTATATAGAACCTAATGCATTGCATGTTTTTCTTTAAGGTGGTGAATGACCTTGTGTTCAGTGGCTCCAGTGATCAGTCAGTTCATGCCCACAACATTCACGTAAGCCCAGTGTGGTGGAAGGAGGTTTGGGGTAAAATGATAAATACCAACTGAAGGCTCTCTCAGAACTCTTGCAATTTAAATCAAATCCTTTATCTAGGGAAAAGATTAATAATAAATACCTATGCATATGCTCTTGCATACCTGGAAATTTTGACATCCAAAAATTTCTTCTTTTTTTGATTTTGTTTTTTTCCGAGTAGGGTTTCACTCTAGCCCAGGCTGACCTGGAATTCATTATGTAGTCTTGGGTTGGCCTTAATCTCACAGCAATCCTCCTACCATTGCCTCCCAAGTGCTGGGATTAAAGGCATGTGCCACCACACCTGGCTTTACATCCAAAAATTTAACTTGGGACAGAACCAGAGTTTATGTAAGATTTCATCTGGATGTCTCATTAAAATTTTAGAGCTGTAGCTCTCAGAAAGCAGATGTGATAGTTTAAAATAGAACAAGTACATACAGCTCAGAGACTGTACTAGGTCATAGATACAACTCTAAAGCTTAGTCCCTGTTCTGTGTGGTGGATACAGTCCTATGTGATGGATTTGTGGCCCAGACCCAATGAAATGAGGAAAGAGAAAGTGCAGGTCAGGTTATTTCACATTTCAATTTTTTTTTAAATTTTTATTAGCATTTTCCATGATTATAAAAAATATCCCATGTTAATTCCCTCCCCCCCCTTTCTCCTTTGAAATTCCATTCTGTATCATATTACCTCCCCATCACAATCATCATACTTACATATATACAATATCAACTTATTAAGGACCCTCCTCCCTTCCTTTCTCTTCCCTTTATGTCTCCTTTTTAACTTACTGGCCTCTGCTACTAAGTATTTTCATTCTCATGCAGAAGCCCAGTCATCTGTAGCTAGGATCCACATATGAGAGAGAACATGTGGTGCTTGGTTTTGTGGGCCTGGGTTACCTCACTCAGTATAATCCTTTCCAGGTCCATCCATTTTTCTGCAAATTTCATAACTTCATTTTTCTTTACTGCTGAGTAGAACTCCATTGTATAAATGTGCCACATCTTCATTATCCATTCATCAGTTGAGGGACATCTAGGCTGGTTCCATTTCCCAGCTATTATAAATTGAGCATCAATAAACATGGTTGAGCACGTACTTCTAAGGAAATGAGATGATTCCTTCGGATATATGCCTAGGAGTGCTATAGCTGGGTCATATGGTAGATCAATCTTTAGCTGTTTTAGGAACCTCCACACTGTTTTCCACAATGGCTGGACCAGATTGCATTCCCACCAGCAGTGTAGAAGGGTTCCTCTTTTTCCACATCCCCGCCAACATTTATGATCATTTGTTTTCATGATGGTGGCCAGTCTGACAGGAGTGAGATGGAATCTCAGTGTAGTTTTAATCTGCATTTCCCTGATGAATAGTGACATAGAACATTTTTTTAGATGCTTATATGCCATTCGTATTTCTTCCTTTGAGAATGCTCTATTTAGCTCCATAGCTACTTTTTATTAATTTTGCTAATGTTTTTATTTATTTTTTATTAACAACTTTCATGATTATAAACAATATCCCATGGCAATGCCCCCCCCCCACTTTCCCCTTTGAAACTCTCCATCATATCCCTTCCCCTCTCAATCACTCTTTTATTTATTTTTTATTAGTTCACTCTTTTATTTTGATGTCATGATCTTCTATTATGATGGTCTTGTGTAGGTAGTGTCAGGCACTGTGAGGTCATGGATATGCAGACCGTTTTGCATCTGGAGGAGCACGTTGTAAGGAGTCCTACCCTTCCTTTGGCTCTTACATTCTTTCTGCCACCTCTTCTGCATTAGACCCTGAGCCTTGGAAGGTGTGATAGAGATATTGCAGTACTGAGCACTCTGGTTGCTTCTTTCCAGCACTATGATGCCTTTTGAGTCATCCCAAGGTCACTGCCATCTGAAAAGAGAAGATGCTCTACCAAAAGTGAGAGTAGCATTAATATATGGGGATGAATATTAAGAGAAGTACTTACTGGGCAGTTTGATTAGCATAGTATATGCATTTAGCCAGACAGTAGCAGACGTTATACCCCTATGGCTCATGACTACCACTGTTTTAGGTTCTCAGTATCAGGGATGTATTCCCTCCCATGGAATGGGCCTCCAGTCCAATTGGAAGGCAGTTGGTTTCCACCATGACAGACCTGCCACTATTGCACGTCTGTTGGCCTGGCTGGCAAAATAAAAGGCTTTCAGTGTCCGCTGTTGAATATCTTCACCGGTGATTTCTCTTTCATTGATCTGCATGCAGAATGGCTTCTTCCAGCTTCCTGTCAGCTGGTCTACATGGAGGAGGTTATCAGTTCAGTTCCAGCAGGATTTCTCAGTGGCCTTGCAGCCCAAGTATCACATTTCAGATTTGAATGTGTGTGTTGAGATATATCTTAGAAATGGGACACAAATCTAATACAAAATTATGTATTTTATTTTATTCATTTTTTTCTCAATTTTTTTAAACATCTTCCATGATTATAAAAAATACCCCATGGTAATACCCTCCCTCCCCCCATGTTCCCCTTTGAAATTCCATTCTCCATCATATGCCCTCCCCATCTCAATAAATTATATATTTTAAAGTAGAGTGTCACTGTAGCCCAGGCTGGCCTTGAACTCATAGTGATCCTCCCACCTCTGCCTCCCAAGTGCTTGGAATTAAAGGTGTAGACCACTATGCCTGGCAGAATTTTGTATTTCAGATTTTTGGATTACAGATACTCAACCTGTACTTCAAAAACTATAAAGTTCAGATAGAATTGTGCCCCTTACCTATCTTTAATGTTTGGTTCTCTCTATGAGAATAGATTTTAAATTACTAGTAAAGAGAATAAATCCTGTGGAAGTGAGTCCTTTAGCTGTTAAAATTAGAATATCTACATGTTTATAGGTAGTATTGTAATTTTTCCTCCCAGAATTATAGAATCCTAAATCTTAAAAGTAGAAAAGAGTCTTGAAAATCAAGTCTGGGGGGCTGGAGACATGGCTTGGTGGTTAGGGAACTTGCCAGCAAAGCGTAAGGACTCATGTTTGATTCCCTAGTACCCACATAAGCCAACTGCACATGATGGTATATGCCTATGGAGTGTAGTGGCCAGAAGCCCTGATGTACCCATTTTCTCTCTTTGTCTCCCTTCCTCCTCCCCCCAAATAAATCAATCAATAAATAAAAATCAAGTTTAGAGCTGGAGAGATGGCTTAGCAGTTAAGGCACTTGCCTGCAAAGCTGAAGGACTCAGGTTCAGCTCCCCAGAATCCATGTAAGCCAGATGCACAAGGTAGCACATGCATTTGGAGTTTGTTTGCAGTGGCTAGAGGCTCTAACCCACTCATTCTCTCTCAAATAAATTAAAATATTTAAAAAATCAAGCCAGGCGTGGTGGTGCAAGCCTTTAATCCCAGCACTTGGGAGGCAGAGGTAGGTTGATCACAGTGAGTTTGAGGCCAACCTGAGTTTATGTAGTAAATTCCAGGTCATCTTTGACTAAAGCAAGACCATACCTTAAAAAAAAAAACTAATCAAGTCTAGCCAGGCATGTATTTTAATCCCAGCACTTGGGGGCAGAGATAGGAGGATCACTGAGTTTGAGGCCCACCTGGGACTATAGAGTTAGGGCCAGGTCAGCCTGGGCTAGAGTGAGATCCTACCTCAAAAAAGTAAAAAAATCAAGTCTTGTAACCGTTGCCTTTTGCCTCTCTTTCAATGTAGACTGGTGAGCTTGTGCGCATCTATAAAGGTCACAATCATGCAGTGACTGTGGTGAATATCCTAGGAAAAGTGATGGTGACTGCTTGCCTGGACAAATTTGTTCGTGTCTATGAATTACAGGTAGAGTTTACACCCAGTCTATTTTGTTTGAATGATTTGGGAAGATTGTTTGCCTTTGGCATTGATTATTGATGCAGTAAGCCTGGGGTGGAGCCCAACAATCTGCACTTTCGTAAGCATTCAAGATAATCATGAAATGGCTGGCCCTGGCCAGCGTGCAAGCAGAAAAACTAAAATAATGGCTCTGCCTCACAAATGTCACACCTGGCATGGGGCTGCAGATTGCTTAGCAGTTAAAGGTGCTTGCTTGCAAAGCTTGCTGGCCCGGTACCCACATAAAGCCAGATGCAAAAAATGACACATGCATCTGGATTTTGTTTGTAGCATGAGGCTCTTGTGTACCCATATGCACATCAATAAATAAAACTATTAAAAATTTAAAACTAACCATGATTTTTTTTTCCTTACTTGGGTTTTTATATGTGTGCACATGCTCAGGGTCTCTTGCTGCTGCAAACAAATGCCCAAACAGCTTTGCATGGGTGGCGGGAAATTGAACCCAGGCTGGCAGGTCTTGCAAGCAAGTAAGTGCCTTTAACTACTGAATCATCTCTCTAGCCCCTAATATTTTTATTTATTTATAAGAGAGAGAGGGAGAATATGGGTGCGCTAGGGCCTTTTGCCACTGCAAACAAAATCCAGGCACATGTGCCACTCTGTGCATCTGGCTTTATGTGGGTACTGGGGAATTGAATCTGGGCCATCAGGCTTTGCAAACAAGTGCTTTTAACCGCTGGGCAATTTCTCCAGCCCCAACTTTGAACTTTTTTTTTTTTTTAATAGTTTTTTTGAGCTTGGGTTTCACTCTAGCTCAGGCTGACCTGGGACTTACTCTCTAGTCCAGGCTGGCTTCAGACTTACAGCAATCCTCCTATCTCATTCTCCCAAGTGCTGGGATTAAAGGCCTGTGCCACCATACCTGGCCAGCCTTTAACTTTTAATGCTATTTGTTTTTTGGAGAACATCCCTATCTCTTCATACCTCTCCAGTTCTCCTAGTGATTTTAGGTTGGAAACTTTGATCTTAAAGACATTTGTGTACTTATCAACTCTTCCCTGGAGTGGTACTTAATTTTCTTTTTTTCTTCTAAGTCCCATGATCGACTGCAAGTTTATGGAGGACACAAAGACATGATCATGTGTATGACCATACACAAAAGCATGGTGAGTGTTATTTGCCATGTCATGTTTATTTTTGAATGTGTTTACTTAAAATTCTACATAGTGATATAACCGTTACTACTTACTACTTCCCAAAGTGACATCTTACCAACATTGTTTCTGACATGCTTCATTAATGAATGCTTATTTCTTGTCATAGTAGTGAGAAGTAACTCAGCAACAATGTTGAATATTCCATTTCTACTAATAGCTAAAATAATTATAGTGGAAATTAGTACCAGCTATATTTAAGATGCTGAAAAAAAACTCACAAAACTGGTACTTTTTCCAGAGCCATGCCCTAAGCAGAACACTGGAATAAAATCACAAGATCTGGCCAGTATGGCATATGGTTATAGCCAACTGATTTATCCTTGCCAAGTTAAATTTTTTTTTTATTATTGACAACTTCCATAATTATAGGTAATAAACCATAATTCCCCCCATTTTCCTCTTTATAACTCCACTCTCCATTATATCCTCTCCCCATATCCATTAGTCTCTTTTTTTTTATGTCATCATCTTTTCCTCCTATTATGAGGGTGTTGTGTAGGTAGTGCCAGGCACCGCAAGGTCATGAATGTCCAGGTCATTTTGTGTCTGGAAGAGTGCATTGTAAGGAGTCCTCTCCTTCCTTTGGCTCTTACATTCTTCCTGCCACCTCTTCTCCAATGGGCCCTGAGCCTTGGAAGGTGTGATAGAGGTTTTTCAGTGCTTAGCACTCCTCTGTCTGTTCTTCCTAACATTATGGTACCTTTTGAATAATCATAGTGGTCACCGCCTTCTGAAAAGACAAGCTTCTGTAACCAAAAGTGAGAGTAGCATTAATACATGGGTATGAACAATAATTATGAGTTGATCTTGGATGTATATTTTCATGCTTTGAATAGTAAAACCTTTTCTTGCAATGAAACAACACCAGTTAGAAGCCAGAACTATCTCAATAAAGAACGAGTTGGGCCTCACAGCCTTGGTGGCCTTGCTGTGAGCTATAGTCACAAAAGTGGCCCTCTGAGGGTTGTTGACCGTAACATTAGAAAATACTTTACCATTCTAGTACCCTGAAGTCTGTTTGGCTTGTGTGTTTCTTTACACACTTATATTGAGGATGTTTTATTTTAGTTTCTGTGTGTATGCTTTGGTCTCATAATATAAACCTCTTTTCCCCAGATTTACACAGGTTGTTATGATGGCAGTATCCAGGCTGTGAGGCTAAATCTGATGCAGAATTACCGCTGTTGGGTAAGCAGCACAATGTTTGTCTGCAGACTTAGAAGTTGCTCAGCCCTAGGCTAATTTGTTATAGAATCATTTATAAAATGCTTTATACTTTATAGCTCCTTATTAAAAAGTGCTTTAAAATTAGATGTGAAGTATTTTTTAAATATTGTTTTCAGAAATCTAGGTTAGATTTTTGTTTTTTGTTGTTTGTATTTATTTATTTATTTATTTTTAAAAAATTTTTATTAGCATTTTCCATGATTATAAAAAAAATCCCACGGAAATCCCCCCCCCCGCGCACTTTCCCCTTTATTTATTTTTTGCAGTGCTAGGTATTTTAGTACCTGGGGCTTCACATGATAGGCAAATGCTCTACCATTGAGGTATATCCTCTCCTGGGTGGCTTGTTGTCAAATTAGCACATGTTTAGAAAAACATGAACCATGCCAGGCATGGTGGCACATGCCTTTAATCCCAGTACTTAGGAGGCAGAGATAGGTGGCTCACTGTGTTTGAGGCCAACTGGAGCTACAGAGTGAGTTCTAGGACAGCCTAGGATAGACCCTATCTTGAAAAGTCCAGCTGGGTATGGTAGCACATGCCTTTATTGGTAGGAGAGTCACTATGAGTTCACAACCAGCCTGAGACTCCAAAGTGAACTCCAGGTCAGCCTGGGCTAAAGTTAGACCCTACCTCAACCCCCCCCCCCCCAAAAAAAAAAGAAAAGAAAAGAAAAATATAAACCAAGTTAGAAATGTATGAAGTACATTTAGAGGTGCTTGTTTTGGTAACTTGCTTATCCCCTCTCTATATCTACTTCTCAGGGATTTTAAGTAGTTACTGGCTTTGTTTCCTTGTTGCTTTCATTTATTTATTTATTTATTTTGGTTTTTCAAGGTAGGGTCTCACTCTAGCTCAGGCTGACCTGGAAATCACTATGGAGTCTCAGGGTGGCCTCGAACTCACGGTGATCCTCCTACCTCTGCCTCCCGAGTGCTGGGACTAAAGGCGTGCGCCACCACGCCCAGCGGTTTCATTTATTTATAAACAGAAAGAATGGGTGTACCAGGGCCAACTGCCACTGCAAGTAGACTCCAGGCACATGCACCACTTTGTGCATCTGGCGTTTACATTGATACTTGGAAATCTCATCCAGGCCAGCAGGCTTTGCAGGGATACAAGTGCCCTCCACAGCTGAGCCATCTCCCCAGCCTGCCTTGTTGGCGACTTCAGCTCACTGCACTGAATTGTGTGGTTTTTATTTGGGGTTAAGAGATAACAATTAACCTTAAAACTTAGTCATGTAAGCATGAGGACCTGAAATAAAATTCCCAGCACCCACATGAAATCTGGATACAGTGGTAATTCTAGTGCTGGGGAGGCTGACCTGGAATTTACTACATAGTTTCAAGGTAGGCTTGAGCTCACAGTGATCCTCCTACCTTTGCCTCTCAAGTGCTGGCATTAAAGGTGTGTACCATCATGCTCGGCTATTCTTTTAAATAATATGTGAACCTGAATCACATTTAGAAGTAAAGATGTAATATTTTTTTTCAAGGTAGGGTCTCAGGTTGGCCTCAAGCTCACAGTGATCCCCCTACCACTGCCTCCCAAGTACTGGAATTAAAGGTGTGCACCACCATACCCAGCTTCCAAGTTGTAATTTATTTATTTATTTTTTGAGTAGGTAAATGAAAGATTTGATTCAAGTGCTAAACATTGTGAATTTTTAGTCACATTTCCATGGCAAATAGTTTTTTTGGGCTTTGTTTTGTTTTGGTTTTTGGTTTTTTGAGGTAGGGTTTTGCTCTAGGTCAGGCTGACCTGGATTTCACTATGTTGTCTCAGGGTGGCCTCGAACTCACAGCAATCCTCTTGCCTCTGCCTCTCAAATGCTGGGATTAAAGGTGTGTGCTGCCACACCTGGCTCCTTGTTTTTTTTTTTTTTTTAATAGAGCAAAAGAGGCATGTGTATAAGTATATATATATATATATACATACAGACAGAGAATGGGTACACCGGGCCTGCAGCCGCTGCAAACAAATTCCAGATGCATGTGGCATCTTGTGCATCTGGCTTTACATGGGTATTGGGGAATTGCACCCATATCCTTGGGCTCTGTAGGCAAGTGCCTTAACTTCTGAACCATCACTTCAGCCCTTGTTTTTTTGTTTTAATATTTTTGTTTACTTTTATTTATTTGAGAACAACAGGCAGAGAGGGAGGTGGGTGGGGAATGGCTGCGCCAGGACCTCCAGCCACTGCAAATGAACCCCAGATGCATGTGCCGCCTTGTGCATCTGGCTTATGTGGGTCCTGGAGAATTGAGCCTCAAACTGGGGTCCTTATCTTTCCAGCCCATCCCTTGTTGTGCTTTATTTATTTATTTATTTATTTATTTGAGAGCAACAAACACAGAGAGAAAGACAGATAGAGGGAGAGAGAATGGGCACGCCAGCCTCTGCAAATGAACTCCAGACGCGTGTGCCCCCTTGTGCATCTGGCTAACTTGGGACCTGGGGAACCGAGCCTCGAACCGGGGTCCTTAGGCTTCAGAGGCAAGCGCTTAACCGCTAAGCCATCTCTCCAGCTCTTGTTGTGCTTTTAATGGTCCTTTGTAGCCTAGAATGGCTTCCAAACTCATTATATAGCCAAGGCTGACCTTTAACTCCTGATCCTCCTTTCTCCATCTCCCAAATGCTGGAATTACAGGCAAATACCACCAAGCCAGGCTTCTATAGTTTTGTAGTTTACCAGGTGGTTTTTTTTCCCCATGTAGTTGTCTATTTGTTTTCAAGGCAGAGTCACTGTAGCCCAGGCTGGCCTCAAACTCATGGTGATCCTCTTACCTCAGCTTCCTGAGTGCTGGGACTAAAGGTGTGCATCACCACTCCTGGCTTATCAGATGTTTTTAATTTTGAGTTTATAGGATTTGAGTTCTCAGGATTGCTAAGCATGCCCGTTTTCAGTGTTGCAGGAAAGCTATTTGCTTTTGTAATAGATGAAGGAATATAGAAATTTGATTTTATGATGGCAAGATAAAGAATGTGATGTAAGCTGGATTTATGGAGCTTCATCTGTAGACATTTGCTAGCCTTTTCCTTATCTAACAAGATGAAATGGCTGCTGTAGTGCTTTGCCTTTCAAAATACTGAAATGTCACTGACTTTCCAGTCTTTTCTATTTTATAATTAACTTGGTTGCCTCTGCCTTTGTTATATTTTGTATCCAAGCATAAATTAAATAATAGAGGACTTACCTTTTTTTAAAAAAAAAAACATTTTTATTTATTTGCAAATAAGGGGTAGGGTGGCATGTGCCAGGGTTTCTTGCCATAGCAACCAAACTGCAGATGCATGTGCCACTCCCTACATCTGGCTTTATGTGGGCACTAGGGCATCAAATTCAATCTTTCAGGCTTTGCAAGCAAGTACTTTTTACAATTGAGTCCCTCTCCCTTGTTTTTTCAGACAGTGACTCACACAGTGTACCCCAGGCTGGCCTTGCTCACAGCACTCCTCCTACCTCAATATTCTGAAATTATGGACATAAACCACCATACCCAGCTCCAAGGGCCCTACCTTTTGTTTCTATGATTCTTACAGGATCAAAATAATAGCACAGGGCTGTAGAGATGGCTTAGCGGTTAAGCGCTTGCCTGTGAAGCCTAAGGACCTCGGTTCAAGGCTTGATTCCCCAGGACCCACGTTAGCCAGATGCACAAGGGGTCGCACGCATCTGAAGTTCGTTAGTAGTGTCTGGAAGCCCTGGTGTGCCCATTCTCTCTCTGTCACACTGAAATAAATAAATAAAAATGAACAACAACAACAACAACAAAATAATAGCACAGGATGATCTTTTGCCCATGTTAACTGCACTTTGGTTTTTTTTGGGGGGGGGGGACCCGGGGAGGACTTTTTTCTTTTAAATTTATTTTGTATGGGTTCTTGTGGAGGAGAGTGTTGTCTGTTTTTACTACTTTTCTTCACGTAATTCCTTTTTCTCTTGTTACAGTGGCATGGTTGCACGCTGATATTTGGTGTTGTAGAGCATTTAAAGCAACATTTGCTGACTGACCACACTAACCCGAACTTTCAGACCCTCAAATGTCGCTGGAAGAATTGTGATGCATTTTTCACTGCTAGGAAAGGATCCAAGCAGGTACCTCCAAGGGATTCAAGGTCAACCTGGGGTTAATGGACTGCTCATAGAAATGACCACTGAATCAATGTTCAGAAATACTCAGTATTGCAATAAATAGGGAAGGCCTAGAGTCTTTTGTGGCATTCAGGGACTTTGGGGATAATAAAACAATGTTTAGGCCAGGAGTGTAAGATAATTTTAAAAATATATATGATTAAGCCGGGTGTGGTGGTGGATACCTTTAACCCCAGTACTCCAGAGGCTTGCTGTGAGTTCCAGGTAAGCCTAGGGTAGAGGGTAGAGTGAAACCCTACCTCAAAAAAAAAAAGACCCAAAATTTATGGAAAAGAATTTGGACTATTTTTTTTTCAGCTCTTTCAAACCATGCTTTTGTGCTGAGAACTCATATTTAAAAAATTGTTTTTGTTTATTTTTATTTATTTATTTGAGAACAGAGAGAGGGAGAGACAATGGGTGTTTCAGGGCCTCCAGCCACTGCAGATGAACTCCAGGTGCATGCCCCACCTTGTGCATCTGGCTTACGTGGGGAGTCAAGCTTCAAACTGGCTTCACAGGCAAGCACTTAACCATTAAGCCATCTCTCCAGCCCCCCTTTTTTTGTTTGTTTGCTTGTTTTTTGTTTGTTTGTTTTTTGAGATGGGGTCTTACACTAGTCCAGGCTGGCCTGGAAATTCACTCTGTCGTCTCAGGGTGGCCTTGAACTCATGGCAATCCTCCTACCTCTTCCTCCCGAGTGCTGGAATTAAAGGCATGCACCACCATGACCAGCTTTTTTTTTTTAATAATAATATTTGTATTTATTTGTCAGCAGAGAGAGATAGAGAGAAGAGAAACAAAGAGCATGGGTACATCAAGGCTTCCAGCCACTACAAACTCCAGATGCATATGCCACTTTGTGCATCTGCTTTATGTGGGTACTGGGGAGTTGAACCCCTGGGTTGTTAGGCTTTGCAGGCAAGCACCCTAACCTCTGAGCCATCTCTCTAGCCCTCCATATATATATATTTTTTTTCTTTTCTTAAATTTGTTTGTTTAAGAGAAAAAGGCAGAGAGAGAGAGAGAATGGGCATGCCAGGTCCTCTAACCACTGCAAACAAACTCCAGATGCATGTATAACTTTGTGCATCTGGATTATATGGGCACTGAGGAATTGAACCTGTGTCTTTAGGCTTCACTGGTAAGTGTCTTAACCACTAAGCCAGCTCTATAGCCTGAGATTTCATCTTTTTTTTTTTAATTCATTTATTTGAGAGAGAAATAGAGAGAAGGGTATGCCAGGACCTCCAGCTGCTGCAAACAGTCTCCAGACACACATGCAACTTTGTGCATCTAGTTTACGTGTGTCCTGAGGAATCTAACCTGGATCCTTTGGCTTTGCAGCAAGCACAAGCCATCTCCCCAGCCCCAGAACTCATTTTTTCTATTTTTATGTTTAGAGAGCGAGGGGTAGGGGAGAGAGATTGGCATACTAGGGCCTCGGCCACTGAAGTTGAACTCCAGACGCTTGTGCCACCCAGTGGGCATGTGTAAACTTGCATTTGCGTCACTTTTGTGTATCTGGCTTATGTGGGATCTGGAGAGTCAAACGTGGATCCTTAGGCTTCACTGGCAAGCACCTTAACCACTAAGCCATCTCTCCAGCCCAAGAACTCATCTCTTTTAAATGCATAGTTTCCTGTCAGTTAGCAAAGTGTTAGTGTCCGACTGCCTTGCTATATAGGTCCCTTATGATTCTCCTTGCCTTTTACTTCCATCCTGTTTGTCTCTCACAGTCCTTCTGTCTTTGTCCTAGGACGCTGCAGGACACATTGAACGGCATGCTGAAGATGACAGCAAAATTGATTCATGAAGTTTTTTTGCCTCCCATGTTGGGAAGTCATTAGTAAACTATTTTCATGTTGGCCTCTTCTGCAGGCAACTCTTCCCTTCCACATTAAAGTAGGAAAGGAGAGAGTGGCTATAAGCCAGTCCCACCACGAGCAAAAATCTGGGCAGCTCTATAGAGTGATAGGTTGTATTTCAAGTTTGTACTGGAGAGTGAAAACAGATTTGAAGGAGCCGTACTCCTGGGACAGCACGACATGTAGTGATGTATGCTGCTAGCATTGTCTTGATGTTTATTCAAGGTCCAGGTTTTTATTCATTACCCAGTTTGACCCTGCTCACACTTGCATTTTACTGATTTGTTGTTTGTGATTTGTACTGTATGTTCTTCTGATGGTTTGGACTGGATTTTCAGGGTATGTTTCAATTTCTCCTTTTGTAATAACTGGGTATTTAAAATGAAAGCAAGTAGTTTTGTTTCTTAACAGTTATGTACTGTGTGTTTCACTATCAACCTGCTTTGTAGATGGACAGAGCTGCTGTAAATGTGAACAGGCACATGGTAGGGTTTTGATAAACAGCTGGACTGGCTGCTTTGCTTGTTGTGTTTTAGAACTCAGACAAATCCCATAATAAGTCCTTAGAGTGAACTTGTGTACAGGTTTGCTGGAGTGCTCAATGGGATGTCTTCCTTTCAGCTTTCTGGGTAGGCCAGGCACTTGTTGCTATAGGTATGTTGGGCTGCTTGAGCTGGAGGCGTGCCTTTCTCTCCCTTCCTAGCTTCTGACTCTTCAAGTCTTGTGTGGCTTGGAATGCTTTTAGTTTGCTCCATTGCTGTCTAGTATCTCTCCCACTGTCCAGCTGTGCTTAGAGCAATGGCACACAGGATGCTTTCTACCCAGCTTCAGTACCCCCAGATAGAGGAGTTAAAATAAAGCACCTGGATACAGTTGTTAGGGACTGAAGCCTGAGTCTCTCTGCCTTCACTCCCCTGCCAGCTGGGAAAGTAGAGAGCAGTATGGGGCTGGGAAAGACAACCTGTCCATTGTGATCACCCAAGTCAACCCAGCCTTAGTGGGATTACTTTGTTCTTGGGTTTTCTCTGGACTCTTAACAGTAAAACTATACAAGTGTTACTTCCTAATCTTCTCTTCCTGGACTCTCAAAATTCCAGATTCTTCAGAGACAGAGCAGGTGGTCACAAGGGGAGGGTCACATAGTACATACCTAGATGTTTACTGTTACTTGGATCACAGCATCCGGATTTGTCCCTGACCCTGTCAGTGCACACACATGTACTGAAGGCCTCCCTTCCAGCTAGCTCTACCCTGAGAGTGTATGGAAGACTAAGTATGTCCTTTGTTCCAGTAGTTCTTACTGGATCCAGCAAATATTAGGAAGTACTATAAGATCTCATGTTAGATGATGGATGCTATTTACTGTGTCCTTTTGAGTGGGAAGACTTTTGTGTTAACCATATGGCTTAGATGTGAGGAGATCCACATTGCATGATGCAGAGAATGGAGAAGATCTTGTTAATAGGTATATTCATGCTGTTTTTGTGAGATTGTAAAGGGTGACCAGAAGCCATGCTCTTCTGTGAGTCTGGGAATTGTGATTTCCCAACAAACTCCATTTGGGTTTATTGCTAAACCTGGCATTATTCTTTGGGCTGAAGTCTTTTCATTTTTCACATTGACTGTACAGTATGCCAAGAAAGCCACAAGTACTCTGGTGTTCTGGTGCCTTGTTCCCAAGGATCTGAAGTGATAAGAGTGGTAGAGCATTTGTACAGCAGGAAAGGAAGAATGTGAGGTGGTAAACAGTTGTGGGGAACTTTTGAGAGAATTATAGACTGATTAGATCAGTAAAAGTATGATTTGGATTTAACTTGGTAGAACCATGTTCATCTATCTGCCTCTGTGTCTACATGTATGAAAGTTCCTATGCATACATGTGAGCATCACACTTTTTCCCCCCTCATTTCACAAACAGTTTTTTGAAGCAGTGGCAGTAATATGTGTGTGTGTATTTTTAAGAACATGTGAACTCCTTTTTAATACCAAGTTAATGTTCAGAGTGAAGTGCCCTGGTGCTCTGTTGAGAAATAAAAGAACCGTAAGTATCTTGGCTCCTTAGGGTTCTTACCGGCAAGCATCCTGAAAGCTATTTTGAACTTCGTGGCTGCTTTTCAAGTCGTGTACAATGCATTCACAGATCTTAGCCTCCCCTCCCCTTCACAGAAGGGCCATGGCTCAGGATCTGTGCTGTTATTAGCTGAAGGAAGGAAACTGTCCAATAACCTGCCAAAAGCAGAACCTTTCTTCTGAGTAGTGAAGGTCATTTTAAAATATCATTTTGATTATTTGTGCCTGGTGTAACAGCTCAAAGCCAAGAAAACCTTAAAACAAATCCTTTTATGTGCAAATGTTTTCAATGACAATTTGTTCTGGTCAAATATCAGTCACTGTCAGTTTTTTTGTGGGAAGTTTTTAATCCAGTTCAAAACATTTTGGCATACCCATTGCTTGATTATTAGCAATGTTAATAAGAAGCAAATGATTTTCTTGACCTGACATTACTTAAGTTTGTGAAAAAGTCATTACTTGCCACTACACTCCTGCTATGGGGGGGGGAATGTTTTTCTCTCAGAAGAGCTAGCAGTTGAGAGTTTGAGCTCATGAACTACATAAAATTTATATGAAGGAAATAATATTGCTATTTAAGTGGTTGCCTAACAAAAGTTTAGTTTTGTTTTCCTGGTAGACTACCTAGTGGACAACTTTGGTGACTTGGCATGTGGCTAACTTGGAGGCCATAGGTGTACTCTTAGAGGAATTGCAAGTTAATTTTTGTTTTGGAAGAGAATTCATTGGAGAAGAGATTGGAGTATCATTGTGAGATGGGATCAGAACAGTATTTTCTGGTTTACCTAAATAACTGTAATTTGTGTATGCTCATTCACCAACTTTGTTTCTGTTACCTAACACACCGTTCTTAGAACTACTGTAAGGCCATGCCTGCGTATTTGTAAAATAGTGGTTTCCTCCCCGCTGCATTAGGACCTTCGGGGCTCAAGAGAAGGGGCCTGATGGGTAGGAAACCGCGACGGCGGAGGTGCTTTGGCTATACTCACTTCCATCTGCAGACGGATACGAGTTCTCATGTAAACCAGACCTGCTGCTAGCAGATAGTAAGCTCTAGCTCCACCTCCAACGCAGTGTGTCCTAGCACAGCTCTGCTGGGACATGTGACTAAAGCTTCCAGATCTGCTGTGACCTTAAGGTAGTAGCCGAAATGAGTGGGAGGCAGAGGGGTCAAGAAGGAAAGGCTGTTAAAGAGAAGTAGATGTCCTAGAGCTGCTCCAGCATCTGATTTTTTTTTTTTTCCTAAATAATTGAATATGGGTTAGAAGAAAAGTCAGGCAACACTTGACTGAAAAGTGTTTATAAACAAAGAGCCTAGCCTTTTACATTTTGGTATAAAGCTGTGAACTTCATAACTTTGTAAAGCAAGATATAAAGCAAATACAAGAGGAAAATAAAGTACTTTTACTAATTGGTTGTTTAGTTTTGATGCTTTGTCTGCACATTGTAGGCATAAAGAAGCGGGAGGAAACTGGGTAGAAAAGCGAATGCTTACAGATTGTCACAGGCCCCATGATCGGGAGACAGTTGACAGACAGCTGTACTCAAGGTTTTGTGTAATGTGCTATGACAAGTCAGTGTGCAGAGGAGCAAGGTTTAATAACTGCATTTCTTCTGCACCGCCCTCCAGTCACTCGCCCTTCCTGTTACAGGTTACATAGTTGTATACACCAGCAGCTATTTCACTTTCCTATATATCTTGGAAATGTATTTGATCTCACAGATTGTTATACTCAAAAAATAGTTGGGCGTGGTGGTGCACACCTTTAATCCCAGCACTCAGGAGGCAGAGGTAGGAGGGTCATCATGAGTTAAAGGCCACCCTGAGACTATATAGTGAATTCCAGGTCATCCTGGGCAAGAGTGAGAACCTACCTCAAAAAGCCAAAACAAAAGAAATAGCAGTAGGTGTGATTTAAGTGGGGCTCAAGATTTTTGTGTACGTGTATTTCCCATTGTTCTGTTCTGAAGCTGGGCTTCCTCTCCCCTGTGTACCTGACAAGATCAGGTGTGTTCGGGACACTATGGCCATAGGCTAAAACTAAGCTTTCTGTAGTGACAGGTGAGTATATGTTCAAAACACATTTCCATTCTGCTGCGGCTGAGTAATGTGAGAAAACAAACAGGAACCAGTAGTGCACATGCCTTTATTTAGGTACACATGCCTTGTTTTCAGAGTGCAGCAAACCTTGAGTTGGACAACCCAAAGTATTCAGCCCTGTTCCACCCAGTTTACCCCAGAGCTGACCCATCCTAAAACAGGCAGAACCAAGTTCAGGTTTGGTTGCTGTCCGTGTGCAAGAACATAAAGCAAGCGCTGAGCCCACACCAAGTGCCTGTGGTACGTGCTTCTGCAGACAGCCCAGCGCAGCCTGGGGCGTTGCTTAGAGCTGAGGCCGACTCTTGCCTTGGTGGGGCAAAGGAACAGAGTTCTTTCTCCCAAGCATGGGATTAGGCATCAAGACATCATGGGCAAATGGGAGAAGGAACGAGACCGGGCAGCACCTGGGGCCTGATGGGCGTGTAGCTTCTGGGCTTTTTGAAGTAAATGGCTCTAGCTCTGTTGTAAAGTTGGAATCCTGAGTGATCCTGCTTGAGGCCAGCCTGGTTCAAGCATACATGGTGAGCTGCAGCCACTGAAAGAGAGACTCTCAAGATTAATCAGAAGACAAGAAAAGAGAGGCCCATCACCCTAGAGATCTCACTAGGTTGGAAAAGGGACAAGTAGAGAGAGAGTTTTGAGGAAGCAGCCTGTTTACTGTGTCTTTTCTAGGAAAGGATGTTTTGAAAGCTGAGGCTTTTCTGGAGCTTTCCATCACTGTGTCCCACACACCATGTTCCCCACCAGGTCCCCCTCTCATGATCCCAGCCTGAGCTCATCCCTCCTCCACCTTGAATTTTACAGTGCAGGGGAACGTGCTGTACCTCTAGAACGTTGAGTTTGATGATACCATCTCCATCCTTGTCAAATGCATTAAAAGCTCCTGCATGAGAATGCACAGGCCAAAAGGCCAGTTACGGACTCTTTGCTATAGCCTGCCTTTTCCCTCCCTTTGCCAGATAGAGAGCCTCACTGTGTAGCCCAGGCTGGCCTTGAATATCTCCATGCATTGCCACCTGAGTGTTGGGGTTACAGGTATGCACTATCAAACCTAGCTTTGTAATGTACCTTAAGATGACCCTGGCCAGGCGTGGTGGTGCACACCTTTAATCCCAGCACTCGGGAGGCAGAGGTAGGAGGATCACTGTGAGTTCGAGGCCACCCTGAGACTACATAGTGAATTCCTGGTCAGCCTGGGCTAGAGCAAGACCCTACCTCAAAAAAAAAAAAAAAAAAAAAAAAAGACCAGCGAAGAGTGGTGGTGCACACCTTTAATCCTAGCACTTAGGAAGCCACCTTGAGACTACATAATGAATTCCAGGTCAGCCTAGGATAGAGTGAGACCCTACCTTGAGGAAAAAAAAAAAAAAAAAGCAGCAGCAGCCCTGGTGCTAATGCTGTCCTTCAGCACAGATTATCTGTAAGCAGAGTATCGCCAGCAACCGCCTTTAGCCATCCTTTTCTGGCCTACAGAAGTTAGGGTGCAACCTTGCAATTCCTACTGCCCCAGCTGAGGGACTCGAGAGCTGAAGAGCCCACTTACTGAACATGCCCTCCATCCTGACAAAGCAGCAGATGAAGCTGTCAAAGTCAATGTTCATGTGCTTGTCTGCGTACCGCATGGTGATGATGTCGTAGAGCTGGCTGTTGAGGTGGAACCCTGTGCGGGTGGGGGACAGAGGGGCAGCGGGCGCGTGCTTAGGCCTGCATTCTGTTTTGCCGCCTTTGCTCTCTACCGGGACCTTATTAGCCTAGTCGCCCTCCCTCCTGTCAGCGGGCCGGCCGCCCCCTCCTCCCAGCACCTGCGTCATTGACTGCATTTCGCATCTCGTAACTGTTGATGGTGCCAGAATGGTCTGTGTCATAGTGCTTGAAGATTTTCTGGAAAAGGAAAATTTGGGGACTGAAGTCACATACCATTAAAATCCCCAAATCAACCCTCTCCTTTATTTGTCCATTTTGATCCCACCTGCCAGGACTTGATCTTCTTCCAGAGGTGATGGAACTCTTGCAGGTTCAGCCTTCCAGAGCCATCTGTCTAGAGTGATGTCAGGGCTACAGGCACACAGCAAAATTCCCTGGGCTGGGAGGAGGCATCTAGGGGACTTTGCAGGGAAAGTGGCACCACCCAAAGCCTCTGCCTGGACTCCCCATTCCTCCTTCTGTCCCTATTCCTGCTAGCTCTACAGCCCATGGAGCCTGTCCCCTAAGAGCTCTCCTTGCTTGAGCAGAATCCCAGACAGGATTTCAGGCCTGAGGTAAGAGCTGGGGATAGGAGGTAGCTATGACCCTTCCCGAGCAACCTCTGCCGGACGGTATTAGGACGTTCGAGTCGGGATCTTCAGAACTGGGCCTCCTGCCTGACTGGCCACCCCTAATGTCTTTGTGGGAACCTGCAGGAGTGGCAGGAAGGATACATCCATGAGAGCAATCATGCTCCGGCAAGACTCCAGGGTGAACCCTTGTGTCTTCAGGTCCTTGTCTGGGGGGAATGAAAAGAGTAAAGAGCTGCTTTCAGGTACCTGGGCTCCCTGCCCATCCCCCACATCTGGTGAGAGTTGCTCACGCTTGTTCACCACAGTGTTAAGGACATTCTTGAGTTCATCCGCACAGATTTCCATATCCTGAGGAGGAAGGGAAAAGAGTTGAGCTTGGAGCAGAGGCTGCCAAACAGCCCAGCTGTCTCACAGGAGGCCCTGGTTGGAGCTGTTCCAACGTGGCCAGCTGGAGTTCATGTGAGGAAGACGAGGCCGGTGCTGTGCTCTCATCTGCTCAGAAGGCTCTGAGCCACCCAGTCATCTCACTCCAGAACTCAAGAATTTTTGGTTTTCTGCACACACATATCCTGTTCCACCAAAACAAAAATAAGGCATACAAGGACTGGAGACATGGCTTAGCTGTGAAGACACTTGCCTGAAAAGCCAAAGGACCCAGGTTCGATTGCCCAGGACCCATGTAAGCCAGATGCGCAAGGTGGCATATGGGTCTGGAGTTTGTTTGCACCCGCTGGAGGCCCTGGCGTACTCATTCTCTATCAACTCTTTCCTTCTCTCTCAAATAAATAAAATGGAAAACAAGCCATACAAAACCAAGTGGTCATTTGAGCAGTTTGCCAGGAGACATAAGCCCTGTGGGATCCTTACAGTGGGAGACTTACATCGCCTGCTATCTGCTTAAAAATGTTTCGGAATTGCTGCTGTTCCTCACTTTCCTGGTCCATGTTGCCAGGATGGGGCTGTGGAGAAGACAAAGGAGAGAGAACTGGTTTGTAGGAATCGGGGTTGGACATTGGTGAGGAAAGCTCCTCTGAGCAAAAGGCCCTCCCCGGGCCCAGGTGTCAGTGGGAGCTGGCCCAAGACTAATACTCTTTCTTAATCCACCTGCTGGTGAGGACCTTGCAGGTCTAAACTGTTCTTCACCTCCTACCTCACCAGCCCCAATGCCTCAGGCCAGCATGCACATAACCCCCTATAGGCCTCTCCCCAGCCTTCCCTCGGTAGAACCTTCCGTGTTTGGAGCCTGACCATTTTGACTAGTTCCTGTGGCCCACCTCAGTCCTCAAGGCCAGTCCTCCGAGGATCCCCTTCCCACTCCACTGCATAGAACCTAGCCCTGGATTTGGTGTCTCCACCAACCCTCCTCCCCTGTTTTTGAGACATTATTGAATAACTGGTGTAATATAATACAACCTGGAATTATGAATTATTTACAAGGTAACTGACTGATGCTACCCTTAAAATAGGTAACTCTTCTGCTGAACAAGTTCTTTGCTTCTGTGACTCCAAAGGGATGGCCTACTGTCCTGCTTTCTATACAATCTGGGCAAACTGGTGGTGGATGGCAGGAATCGTGCCAATGAAGTGGCCTGCACAGCTAGAGAGCTTTCAGCGTGGGAATCTAGATGACTTCCTGGCTTTTCCACTCACGTACGCCAACGTGAAGTGATGCCCTTGTGCAGTGAGCTGCACCTTCTGTTTGGTGGCCACCAGCTGCTCCAAGCCCACTTCACCCAGCTGGGCCATTGTCTTCCATCAAGCTTCATATGACCACCTTACCCCACTTCCACTGAGTTCTGGAAACCTGCATATCTGTTGTCATAACTTTTTGCTTTTTTTTTTTTCCCCCGAGGTAGGGTCTCACACTAGCTCAGGCTGACCTGGAATTACTATGTAGTCTCAAGGTGGCCTCGAACTCTCAGTGATGCTCCCACCTCTGCCTCCCGAGTGTTGGGATTAAAGGCATGCGCCACCGTGCCGGGTTCTGCAGGCAAACACCTTAACCGCTAAGCCATCCCTCCAGGCCTCTGCTATTCTTAATCGCACCCTCCACCCCCCATTAAGAGTTTGAGAGCTGAGGACATTTCGCAGGTATGTCTCACCCCTCATACACCCCCCCCCCAACTTCTCTATTTTCCTGGCTAGGGAAGCACCAGTGGGGAGTCTCAGCTTGTCATTCCAATCCGAGGACTACTTTGGTGTGGCAGCCAACCCTAAGACATTTGCCCAAGTAGCACGCCAAAGTTTAGAGGAACTTGCTGAGAGGAGCTCAATGGGATACTTCCAAAGCTTGCATATTGGCAAGGCACCCCTGGGAACCACTCTAATCCCTAGAGGACCCAAGTACATAAGAAGAACCCTATGGTGAGCTAGCCATCCATGCATGCCACATGCTCAGAAACCTTCGGGGATTTCTCTTGCTTATCGGGGCTTGTTTTGTCTTTGCCCTCTGTCTCCTGGTCCACACCCAGCTCCTTGTTGCTGTTTGCTCTGTCTGAAACGAAGATGATGGGCTAGAGAGGAAGTGGAGAGGGCAAGAAGGAAGCAAGGATTACTGGCGGGGCAGGCACAGGAGGTAACCTCCCCCCTAGAGCGGCTCTGACCAGCCAGGAGCTCAAGTTGCACGGCTGCACTGATAGGCAGGACTGGGGGCTTGAGGAAGATACTAAGCCTCTTTGGACAGCAGTGTTTTGAGGTTTGGTTGAAGCCAGGCCTTGCTATGTAACCAGGCTGGCCTCAAGTGTTGGATTCCAGGAATGCACCAATATGCTCAGCTTGCACCTTAGTCCTTCCTCTTTTAGTGGCCACTCCATTTCTCCTCATGCTAGTCCAAGGCTGAACATGGAAAATGCTAAGAGTAGCAAGATCTATGTCAGTGATTTTCAAATATTTCTGTGGACTCATTTTTAAAATGGAAAATCTTTTAAATTTTCACGGAAACCCAATATAAAGCCATTACAAACAGCTGCTTGAGACCATCATGGTGATGCACACCTGCAATCCTAGCTGTAGGGAAGAATCATGAGTTCGAGGCCATTGTAAGCAGCAAAGAGAGACCCTATAGCGTTTGAAAACAAACATAAGAGCTTCTCTGGTTAAAGAAGGAAGCGGAGCTCAGTGCCCTTGGTGCCCACATCACCACAGTGGCTCCTGAAGCATCTGCAACCTGTAGCATCCGCCTTGTGCGGGATGAAGAGAGACTGCTTAGCAGGTGATCAGAGCGCTGACCAGCTCCACCTCTCGAGTCATTGAGACCGTCAGTGGCTTCCAGTTACTCATCCACTAATGGGTTTGGTGAAAGCTGCTTTTCCCTCCTGATACAAGGGCTTTTGTAGAGAGCGCATGAGACACTGGATGAGACCACTGAGGACGCTTCTCAAACGTAAGGACTTTTTTGTTGTTTTTTTTTTTTTTGTACTTTTAGAGGTAGGGTCTCACTCTAGTCCAGGCTGACCTGGAATTCACTATGTAGTCTCACAGTGGCCTCGAACTCACAATGATCGTCCTACCTCTGCCTCCCAAGTGTTGGGATTAAAGGCGTGTGCCACCACACCCAGACCTGTTGTTTGAGGTAGGGTCTCTAGCCCAGGCTGACCCGGAATTCCCTATGTAGTCTCAGGGTGACCTTGAACTCACAGTGATCACCCTACCTCTGGCTGGGATTTAAGGCATGTGCCACCCCTGGCTCATAAGGGATATTTTAAGGGTATGTTTGCAAGTGAAAAGGCTATGAAAGAGGATAGAGGGTGGCTGTCATGTCATGCCCAGATTGGTGGGAGAAGTGTTTCCCATACAGGAAACCAGAGGAAGGAGGTAGGGTTTGAGGGCTGCAAGGCAGAGAACAACCAGGTAAGCAGAATCTTAGCAGAAAAGCAACCTGATCGGGGAGGTCCTATTGTCTTTCCATGCTGTTTGTCTAGGTCAGCTCAAGTAACAATAAGAAAACAGCTCTTGTTAGTTTTGGCTCCCAGAAGGCCCCATAGTCCCTGGCTTGCTCCTCTTCTTCTTTTGGGGGGAGGAAGAGGAAGGATTTCAAGGTAGGGTCTCGCTCTAGCCCAGGCTGACCTGGAATTCACTATGTAGTCTCAGGGTGGCCTTGAACTCACAGTGATCCTCCTTCCTCTGCCTCCAGAGTGCTGGGGTTAAAGGCATGTGCCACCATGCCTGGCCCAGGCTTGCTCTTTTAAGCAAAGATGATTTTCCAAGCAAGTAAAGGTAGAGGCCACTGACTGAAAGGACGGCGTGCCAGTAGGCAGGGTGTAATGTAGCCATTAGATATCATTATTTTATTCACTAAGTAGCCTCAGGCTGGCTTTTAACTCAACAGTGATCCTTCTACCTCAGCCTACTGAGATCAAAGGCATGGCCCTCCACACCAATCATAGAGAGTGTGGGTGCACCAGAGCCTCTAGCTGCTGCAAATGAACTTCAGATGCACACACCGCTTTGTGCATCTTGCTTTATGTGGGTACTAGGGAATTGAACTTGGGTCCTTGGGCTTTACAGGCAAGCGCCTTAACCACTGAGCCATCTCTTCAGGCCCATGAGGCATTCTTAAGAGGAGCACATATCCAGACCCAAGCACAGGTCTGGACAACACAGGCCTCAAAGTGTAAGGGGCTTACAGCAGAACTAAGAGTGAGAAACAGGTTGGAGCAGGCAAGGTTTACAGTTTCTCCACTTGTTAGCTGTGTCATTCCACTTCCCCGAATATGAACTCTCGCCAGGCATGGTGGCACATGCCTTTAATCCCAGCATGTGGGAGGCAGAGGTAGGAGGGTCACTGTGAGTTTGAGGCCACCCTGAGACTACATAGTGAATCCAGGTCAGCCTGGGATAGAGTGAGAACCTACCTCATAAAACCCCTCAAATAAATAGGGGCTGGGGAAATGGCTTAGTGGTTAAGGCATTCGCCTGCGAAGCCTAAGGACCCAGGTTTGATCCCCCAGGACCCATGTAAGCCAGATGCACAAGGGGTCACATGCCTCTGGAGTTCATTTGCAGTGGCTGGAAGGCCTGGTGTGCCCATTCTCTCTTTCCCTTCTCCGTCTGTCTCTCTTAAATAAATAAATGAAATACAAAAATCAATAAATAGGGCTGGAGAGATGGCTTAGCAGTTAAGCGCTTGCCTGTGAAGCCTAAGGACCCCGGTTCGAGGCTCGGTTCCCCAGGTCCCACGTTAGCCAGATGCACAAGGGGGCGCACGCGTCTGGAGTTCGTTTGCAGAGGCTGGAAGCCCTGGCGCGCCCATTCTCTCTCTCTCCCTCTATCTGTCTTTCTCTCTGTGTCTGTCGCTCTCAAATAAATAAATTTAAAAAAAAAGATTTAAAAAAAAATCAATAAGTAGAGTGAACTCACACTTGTGGAAGGGGAATGCACAGCCCCTTTCCTGTCAATACTGTTATAACCAGAGTGGGGGCAGGGTACCACCAGCACAGAACTTGGTGCTTGTTGGTCTGGACCAGCCACCATTCTTGGAGAACCCCTGTGATATAGCCTCCAGGACTATCATAAACAGGGGCACCAAACTTTGTCTGATGCTCATGACCTGTGGTGGTTGGATGGGCAGACTCTGGGCCCAGACTACCCGGCTCCAGTGCTCGTCCTGCGGCCGTGTGGCCTTGGACAAGTTAGTTTGTCTGCACTTTGCTCCTTCTAAAAATGGGGACTGTAGCGGCACCAGCTGCATAGAGTTACTGCACAGATTGAGTGAACGCATGGAAAGCATCTAGAAGAGTGCCCTGCACTCACCCAGCGAGAGTAAGCCATCACTGTTTCATAGCCAGCCTCAGCAGAGACTTGGACAAGATGAGGCAGAAGAGCTCATGCACACATGCATCCACGTACACATGTGTACACACATGCAGAGTGCTTGATCCACTCACCCTCTTACACCTACCTTGGTTTTTTTCTTTTTCTGCATAAGAAAAGGAAACAATAAATAAAGTGAAAAGCAAGTTCCTAGGATGGCCAGTGGCTTTGGGCTTCCCTGTGTCCTGATCTATAGCTTGGGGTGAGGCTCTGGATACATCTGGATTAATTGAAACCAAAAGGGGGCATAAAGGCAAAGAGAGAAGAGAATTCTTCCTTCTCCCTTCATGTCCACAGACTGGCAGCTGCAGTGACTGTGTTTTCATAATCCACTGCTAGGGGAGGGGAGACACCTTCTAGCTAGTTTTTAAAAATAAAATTGGTGGGGCTGGAAAGATGGCTCAGCAGTTAAAGCGCTTGCCTGCAAAGCCTAAAGACCCAGGTTTGATTTCTCAGTACCCATGTAAAGCCAGATGCACAAAGTGGCACATGCATCTAGAGTTTGTTTACAGTGGCTAGAGGCCTTGGCATGTACATTCTCTTTCTTTCTGTCTCTGCTTGCAAATAAATTAAAAGATTTTAAAATAAAATGAAATTGGTTATTAAAACACCAAAATTTGGCTTGTTCAAACTGGCCTGAAAATGAATCTGCTTGTTAGAATTAAACATAAAAAAGTCACTAAACTGGGCTGGAGAGATGGCTTAGTGGTTAAGCGCTTGCCTGTGAAGCCTAAGGACCCCGGTTCGAGGCTTGGTTCTCCAGGTCCCACGTTAGCCAGATGCACAAGGGGGTGCACGCGTCTGGAGTTCGTTTGCAGAGGCTGGAAGCCCTGGCGCGCCCATTCTCTCTCTCCCTCTATCTGTCTTTCTTTCTATGTCTGTCGCTCTCAAATAAATAAATAAAAATTAAAAAAAAAAAGTCACTAAACTGAAATTAAGCTCTTAAAAAAATAAACTGTGAGCTGGGCATGGTGGTGTATGCCTTTAATCCCAGCACTCGGCAGGCAAAGGCAGGAGAATCGCCATGAGCTTGAGGCCACCCTGAGACTCCATAGTGAATTCCAGGTCAGCCTGGACTAGAGTGAAACCCTACCTCGAAGAACCAAAATAAATAGATAAGTTGTATGCATGTGTGCATGTTCATGGGTATAGTTTGGGAACATGTGTGCCATGGCATGCATGTGGAGGCCAGAGCACAGCTTGAGTGTTGGCCTTCTCCCACCTCGTTGCGGCAAGGTCTTGGTATCACCTCTGTGTTCCCCAGGCTAGCTGGTCACTAGCTTTGGGCAATTCTCCTGACTCTACCTCCCTTCATGCCTCAGGTGTGCTGGGATTACAGATGCTCACACTGCAGCTTACATGGGATCTAGAGATCTACAGACACTCACGCTTGCGCAGTCAGCGCATTTACTCACTGAGCCATCTACCCAGTCCAGAATAGGGTTTTAAATGTTTGAGCAATCACTTAACAGAGCGATTTCATGTGGCAATCCAGGCTTGGGGATTCTTTTGTAAAATCAGGTTTGATGGCTGCATTATTGGGCCTGCCATCTCCTGTGACAACAGTCATCTGAGCTGAGAGCAGCTGTTTTCTGTACAGTCCAGAGAGCCACAGTAGCTGCCATTCTAGTTGTCCCCCCAACCCTGAAGCCAAGTGGCATTTGGGAGCTATAAACAAACATGGTCATATGGAGATACCAAAACCCTATACCTGCCTGTTAAACTCAAGTTGGATGACATGCCAGCTCCCATAATTGTTCTCTCTTTCTGTCTCTTTTTTGAGGGAGGGTCTCACTCTAGCTCAGGCTGACCTGGAATTCACTATGTAGTCTCAGGGTGGCCTTGAAATCATGGCACTCCTCCTACCTCTGCCTCCCAAGTGCTGGGATTAAAGGCGTGCGACACCATGCCGGGCTCTCTCTCTTTAGGCAGGGCTGGGGGTTGAACCCAGGTCCTTGTAAATGCTATGTAAGCACTATACACTGAGCTACATCCCAAAGCCCTTCCCACGAGGTCTTTTTAAATTAAATTTATTTGGGGTAATTTTATCATGTATAAGATCTATTTTGATTGTATTCATCCCCAACTGCCCCTTATTACCTTCTCTTGCCCTCCTCCCATTCCTGTTGAACCTCTTCTGCTCCCCAACTAGACCTCGTCCCTCCCTCCCTCCCTCCCTCCCTCCCTCCCTCCCTCCCTCCCTCCCTCCCTCCCTCCTTTCTTTCTTTCTTTCTTTCTTTCTTTCTTTCTTTCTTGGCAACCCACTGAGTGTAATTTAGGTTGCTTGTATAAGCTTGGGTTAAGGGGTCCATAGGTCTTGAAGTGCAACTCTTTTGCAATTTTTTTTTGGGGGGGGTGTTTCAAGGTAGGGTCTCACTCTAGCTCAGGCTGACCTGGAACGCACTGTGTAGTCTCAGGGTGGCCTCTAAGTCATGGTGATCTCCTACTCTGCCTCCCGAGTGCTGGGATTAAAGGTGTGTGCCACATGATGATTTAAAAATAATTTTTATTTATTTGCAAATAGAGACAGAGAGAGAGAAAGAGAGAGAGAGAGAGAGAATGGTTGCGCCAGGGCCTTCAGCTGCTGCAAACAGACTCCAGATGCATGCACCACTTTGTGCATCTGGCTTTACATGGGTACTGGGGAATCAAACTTGGGTCATTAGGCTTTGTATGTAAGCACCTTAACCACTGAGCAATCTCTTCAGCCCATGAGTTGCAACTCTTGATAAATACTGATTACCAGCATCCAAAGGGTAAGAAAGAACCAAATGCCTGTAATACTAAAACCAAACATCTGCAATAACTCAGAAGGTACTTGGCAATGTGGCACTGACATGGGGCCAGGATTATCACCACAGCTGGCATTACTTGAAAGAGTTCAGTGGGGCATTTGTCCTACTAGCTCAGGTCACACTTAACATAGCCCTAAGCTCCAAGGCAGACATGAAATTCCTCAACCCACAGACCCCGAGACACACCCTAACCCTGTGCTCTTGCTGGTGGGCTTCTCAGCCCCGGGCACTGGTCTCAGCGTGGCAGTGGGGAAACTGAAATCTGGAATGAGAAGCTGTTCTTGGGAATCCCTGCCACTTCCTGGCTCTGTGACCACAAGGAAACGAGCCCTCCTGAGCCACTACCGTCTTGTGTGACAACTTCATTCACTTCTCAGAACACTTGGCAAAGATCAAGTGAGACAACACATGTGAAAAGTACTTGAAACACCCTTGTGAGTTGACATGCTGTGCCAGGCATTTCGCACACATGATCCTATTCACTTAAATCCACAAAGCAGGGCTGGAGAGATGGCTTAGCGGTTAAGGCACTTGGTTACAAAGCCAAATGTCCCAGGTTCAATTCCCAGTACCCACGTAATCCAGATGCGCAAGGTGGCACATGTGTCTGGAGTTCATTTTTAGTGGCTGGAGGCCCTGGCACACCCATTCTCTATCTGCCTCCTCTCCCTCTTTCTCTATCCCTCTCTCTCAGATAAGCAAATAAAATAAAATAAACAACACAAAGCTTTGCCCTACTTTGTAGATTAGGAAACTGAGTCAGAGGGATTTATGTAACTTGTCTGGATCACCTAGGTGCGACGTGAGGGGTTCTGACACATAAAAAATCCAGTGTTACCCAAACATAATTGTCATTGCTTGCTGTGGTTTGTTGCGTTCCTCTGGTTCTTCAGACTGTCCCCTCTTCTGCACTCCCCAGTTCCTAGCTGACTAAATGGCTCTAAGACAGAAGAACCATTTCATCTGGCCATGCCAAGAGAAGGTTGCAGTAAATGGTAGATATAATTACCCTGCACTGCTTGACCCAGCTCCCTGTGCCAGCACCCACTGTCCTTCCACCACCATATGGGTCCTCCTGGCCCGGGGAAGGTGACCCTCTGGACTTCTTCACACTGGACGAACCACTCACCACTGGCCGATCCACAGAGATTGTATTTTCAGCTTCTCTGTGAAAAACACAAACATGTCTCAGTGTCACCAATAGCAAGCAGGAAGCACACGGAGAATTTGTTTAGGTCACATAGCTTCTTCATGACCAAACTGGGACTAACTTTAAGAAAATTTGGAACTAAACATCCACCCAGGACCAGCCCCACGCAGGCACCACCCCAATCACCCCAGGCCAGACACATTCCCGCCCAGTGCCTCTTACGCCTCGCCCCTGCTTTGGTTATGGACTTCTCCTGTATGTTTTGTCCTACCCAGCATCTCACCCTAGTGTTAAACGCCACAAAGGCAGGGATTCCCTTCTGTTTCATTCACTAGGCTAGCCCCGCCTCACCCCAGTGCACATGTACTTGGAGTTTGTTTGCAGTGGCTGGAGGCCCTGGTGTGCTCATTCTCTTTGTCTGCCTCTTTCTCTCTCTCTTAAATAAATAAATAAAACGTTTTTTAAAAAGTAAAAAGAGCCAGGTGAGCATGGTGGTGCATGCAGTTAACCTCCGCTCTTGGGAGGCAGAGGTAGTTGGATCGCCATGAATTCAAGGCCACCCTGAAACTACAGAGTGAATTCCAGGTCAGCCTGAGCTAGAGCGAGATCCTAGCTGGGGGAAAAAGAGACTTGGAGAGATAGCTCATGGTAGATTGCTTGCCTAGAAAGCATGATCCCCTAGGTTTAATCCTCAGTACCACAAAATAAATAAAAAATAATGAGGGCTGGAGGGATGGCCCAGTGATTAGGACATTCGCCTGCTGTAAGCCAAAGGACTCAGGTTCAGTGATTGCCTAGCACCCACGTAAAACCAGATGCACAAGGTGGCACATGGATCTGGGGTTTGTTTGCATTGGCTAAAGGCCCTGGCATGTCCATTCTGTCTCCTCTCTCTCTCAAATAAATAAATAATTTTTAAATAAAAACAGCCAGGGGCTGGACAGATGGCTTAGCGGTTAAGCGCTTGCCTGTTAAGCCTAAGGAGCCCAGTTCGAGGCTCAATTCCCCAGGACCCTCGTTAGCCAGATGCACAAGGGGGCACATGTGTCTGGAGTTCGTTTGCAGTGGCTGGAAGCCCTGGCACGCCCATTCTCTCTCTCTCTGCCTCTTTCTCTCTCTCTGTCTGTTGCTCTCAAATAAATAAATAAAATAAACAAAAAAATAATTTAAAAAATAGCCAGGTGTGGTGGTGCATGCCTGTACCTCAGAGGCAGGAGGACCTCCATGAGTTCGAGGCCAGCCTGAGACAACATAATGAATTCCAGGTCAGCCTGTGTTAGAGTGAGACCCTACCTCGAAAGACCAAAATAACTAAATAAAAATAAAAAATAATGAGGATGATGGGCAATTGCTCAGAAGTGAGGAAGCAGTACAGGTGGTGGGTACATCCTAGGACCCATGAAGGAGGTGGGTCCAGCAGCCTCCAGCCTCCAGTCTGTAAACAGGCCATGTGGATGAACTTTCAGGGACCGGCGGGGAAGTCAGGCTGATACTCACTCAGAAAGATTCCTCTTTTCAGAGAAGACCCGGAGGATGAATTCCCCCTCCTGGTGGGGCTCGTAGGTAGAGGGCACAATGACATATTCACTGGGAGGCAGGCGGAAGCGCTGAGACACCTCTCGCATGTTGATGTAGGTTTTGCTCCTGGCCTTAGAGGCGTTGTACAGGAAAAAGTCCTTTTGTAGGTGCTGTTTGTTCCCATGCATCTGAAGGACAAAAGCCCATGAGACCAGAGCCCGTTGGTGGCTGCCAGGTCCTACCCACGGTCCCCTCCAGTGGTCCCTTCTCAAATCTGTGGTCACTCATTCCATAGTGCCTAGATATTCTTGCAATTCCCAAGCCCTGTAGTTCCTTTCCTCACTTCCTCTTTCTTTTTATTGTAGCTCAGAAGTGCAGGTCAAGTCTGTCATTCTCACAGACAAGGTCACTTACCAGAACTGCTGCTTGTCAGCTCCGAATCCCTTCAGGCTAAGCAGTACCCCAAAGAAGGGATGGGACCTTGACTGGGTTCTGAGGGAAGTGACTCCTTTTTCTCGGGGGCAGCCTCCCTCAGTACGTGTGTCTGACCGTGTGTGTAACTGAAGGAGTGTGCAAATATGAGTCTATGACAGTGGGAAGGCAGAGTGTCCAGATGATAACAGGGAGGAAGAGCACGTCATAGGGGCGCAAGACCCTGGGGCACTTCTCTGCAGCTGGATAAGGCAGGCAAGACCTTCTCCTATCACAGCTTTATCCACCAACCCTACCAGGAAGTTTCTTGGGGCGCCACAGACAGATGTGGGACCCACAAGGAATGCTGCACACAACTGATGGCCGCTGCCACTGCTATACCTCTTTGGGAACCTGGAAGAAAAAACAAAAACAAAAAAACAGAAAGATGATGTCTGTGACATGAATGAGAGGCAGAGTTGGCAGAAGGGAATGCCAGCAATTGTGGAGCGGATGAACTTGGGCTCTTCCCAGGCCCCACCCCACGGGATCCACTAACTGGCCCCACTTTTTTTTTTTTTCTGATTACAAACAAAGTGGGCTGATAGCCAGAGCTCTGGGGATCCCTGAGGATCAGGGAAGCCAGAGGACCCTGGTGGACGCTCCCCAGGTCCGCCTGGCTGGGAAGGTGTGCTTCCTGGGCTAGAGCTGGTCAAAGGTCGGGCACCTCGTAGATTGCGAAGCCAATGGTGAAGAGGTTGGCCCCCAGCTTCCGGTCCTTGCGCCGGTTCTTCTGCATCAGGGCCACCAGGAAGCTACATATCACCTCAGAGTCATCCGGGTCATCATCTTCCTCTAGGAGCTTCAGACGGTACTGTGGGTTGGTCCAGAAAGTGTCTGTGCCCCCCAGAAAGGAAATTCACGTTCAGATCTGCCTCTTGGAGAAAGGGCAGGAAGGAAAATGAGACAGAGGGAACCTGTTCACTTCTATTCGTCATGTGATGGTTAGCTTAAGGTTCCAGTTTGCCTGGGCTAAAGTAAGGCGTCCTTTCTGGGTGTCTCTTTGTGGGTGTTTTAAGAAGAGAATGGCCTGTGAGTCTGAGAACTGAGGAGAAAAATACACCCTCGATTCTCATAGGTAACATCCAATCAGCTGGGTCCCAGATGGAACAAAAAAGGTAAGAAAAGACTTCCTTCCTCTCTCCTGGAGCTAGCTGTGACACTCTCCTCCTGCCCTTGGACATTACAACTTCAGGATGTGTGACTTTTGGACTCCAGGATTTACACCAGTGACCCAGGTTCTCAGGCCTTTGGCCTTAGACTGAAAATTATACCAGCAGCTTTCCTTTTTGTGAGGCCTGTGGACTTTGAGTCATAGTGACCGGCACCCTAGAGTTCACAGCACTAAAGAAAAGTTAAATGAATTTTTACTTCTGACTAGAGCAGAATTCTTCTTCTTTTCTTTGGTATTTTTGAGGCAGGGTCTCAGTCTAGCCCAAGTTGACCTGGAACTCACTCTGTAGCCCCAGGTTAGCCTTGAACTCATAGTAACCCTCCTACCTCAGCCTCCCAAGTGCTGGGATTCAAGGTGTACTCACTATGCCTGGCTAGAACAGAATTTCTAAGAATTTCTGAAATAGCCCTAAAAATACTCCAGCCATTTTGTTTTGCTTTTAGTTTTTTTTTTTTTTTTTTTTTTTTTTTTTTTTTTTTTTTTTTTTAGGTAGGGTCTCATTCCAGCCCAGGCTGACCTGGAATTCACTATGTAGTCCCAGGCTGACCTTGAACTCACAGCAATCCTCCTATGTCAGCCTCCTGAGTGCTGGGATTAAAGGTGTGTGCTACCACACCCTGCTACTTTTGTCATTTTGGACTTTGTATTCATAGGAAACAACATTCTCAGTATTGACAGTTATAAACTCAAAGTAGTGATCAATTCTGAGACAGTGTATGTAAGAGTAAACAAGCACATCCATTTCATTAGTGTGCAAGTTTGCTTGTGTATTTAATACATGGTAAGATTATATGTATGCCAAATATTGTTATTAAATAATTCCTCTTCCTTCTCCCTCCCCCCCCACCGGAGGTAGGGTCTGACTCGAGCCCAGGCTGATCTGGAATTCACTATGCTCTGGGTGGTCTGGAGCTCAGAGCGATCCTCTGCCTCCTAAATGCTGGATTAAAGGCGTGAGCTATCATGCCCAGCCTTCTTCTTTTGAGACAATCCTGCTTCTACCTCATCAGTGCTAGATCACAGGTATACAACCCCTGACCAGTTCTTGTGGTGCTAGGGAGTGAATCCAGGTGTGTTTGTTTGTTTTTTGGTTATTAAAAATATTTATAATTATTTATTAGAGGGAGAGGGAGAGAATGGGCATGCCAGGGCCTCCAGCCACTGCAAACAGATACCAGAGGCATGCGCCACCTTGTGAATCTGGCTTACGTGGGTCCTGGGGAATTGAACCTGGGTCCTTTGTCTTTGTAGGCAAGTGCCTTAACCGCTAAGCCATTCCTCCAGCCCTGATTATTTCTTTTCAAGGTAGGGTCTCACTCTAGCCCAGACTGACCTGGAATTCATTATGTAGTCTCAGGGTGTCCTCGAACTCAGAGTGACCTTCCTACATCTGCCTCCTAAAGTGCTCAGATTAAAGGCAAGTGCCACCTTGCCTGGTGGTTATTATTGTTGTAATTATTTAGCTTTTTATTATGAAAATAAAACAAATGCCCCAGGAGAAGGTCTATGATTACCAGAAACATCAAAGAATACTTTCTACCATTTTTTTTACTCTGTGGTGTTGAGGCCAGCATTGCCAAAAACAAAGCCGGGTGTGGTGGTGCACGCCTTTAACCCCAGCACTCAGGAGGCAGAGGTAGGAGGATCGCCGTGAGTTCAAGGCTGCCCTGAGACTACATAGTGAATTCCAGGTCAGCCTGGGCTAGAGTGAGACCCTACCTTGAAAAACAAAACAAAACAACAACAAAAACAAGCTAAAACTCCTTACATTGGATTCATTTTCAGTAACTGACATTTATAAGAATATACTAGAAATGGCACTAAAAAGTTTAAGAAGAGTTATGGGAAACTTGCATGCACATTATACCAAAAGTAACATTTTAAATATGAAAAAGAAAAACCTCTGGAAGTGTTATGTCCGTATTAGGGACCAGTGATAAATGGGATGTGACGTCTTTGACGTGAACCTTGTATTTCCCAAATGACTGTGGAAGGTGGTATGGCGGCAAATGAACAAAACCAAGAAAAACCACAGAAGAAAATGCCAGTGTGTAACCAAGCTGGTGCTGTGTGGCCCAAGGGGAGCCTCTGGAGCCTTTGGAGCCACCCTTGACCTCTGGTACACTGCAGGGCACCCATCCTGTGCCCCTGAACATGACCACTGGCCTCTGCTTCTTCCCCTCAAGAAGCCTGAGAGTGGCCCTCCATCTCTACATGGGACAATATGGGTCCTGCAGCTTTCCTGACCCAGGAAAAGGCAATAGTAGTCATCCTACAGCCTGACATTTTTGGACCTCCGAAACTCTGAAGATGAACAGTTTTGAAGTCTGAACAGAAAACCTTAAAAAAAGTTATGAGCACCAAGGAATAGAGTGCTCAGTAGGGACCAGATCCCTCTATCCTACACAGCCAGTGGATGGCTGATATTATTATTTTTTTAAATATTTTGTTTATTTACTTAATTTTTTTTTTTCGAGGTAGGGCCTCACTTTGGTCCAGGCTGACCTGGAATTAACTCTGAGACAGGGTGGCCTCGAACTCACAGTGATCCTTCTACCTCTGTCTCCCGAGTGCTGGGATTAAAGGCGTGCGCCACCACGCCCGGTTTTATTTACTTAATTATGAGAGAGAAAGGGGAAGATACAGAGAGAGTATGAGAGAGAAGCTGGGCATGGTGGCACATGTTTTTAATCCCAGCACTTGGGAGGCTGAGGAGGAGGATTGCTGTGAGTTCCAGGCTAGCCTGAAACTATATAGTGAATTCCAGGCCAGCCTGGAGTAGGGCAAAACCCTATCTCAAACAAACAAAAAAAAGCCAGGTAGGTGGTGCATGCCTTTAATCCCAGTACTCAGGAGGCAGAGGTAGGAAGATCACCATGAGTTTCAGGTCACCCTCAGACTATACAGTGAATTCATGGTCAGACTGGGTGGCAGCAAGACCCTACCTCAAAAGAGAGAGAGAGAGAATGGGTGCTCCAGGGCCTCCAGCCACTGCAAATGAACTCCAGATGCAGGCATCACTTTGTGCATATGACTTTACATGGGTACTGGGAAATCAAACCCAAGTTTTTAGACTTTGCAGGCAAGTGCCTTAATTGCTGAGCCATCTCTCTCCAGCCCTGTTTTTTTTTTTTTCAAGCAGAAAGACAGAGAGGGAGACAGAAATGGGCACGCTAGGGCCTCTGATCACTGCAAATGAACTCCAGATTCATGGGCCACTTTATGCATCTGGCTTTACCTAGGAATTGAGCCTGGGTCATAAGGTTCTACAGGCAAGTGCCTTAATGCTGAGCCATCTTTCCAGTCGCCTAGTTTTTCTTTTTTCTTATTGTCTTGTTTTGTTTTTCAAGATAGGGTCTCACTCTAGCCCAGGGTGGCCTCAAACTCACTATGACCCTCCTACCTCAACCTCCCAAGTGCTGGGATTAAAGGTGTGCGCCACCATGCCCGGCCTAGTTTTACTTTTTTTTTAAAAAAATAATATTTTATTTATTTATTTACTGAGAAAGAGAGAGAATGGGCACACTTAACCTCTAAGCCATCTCTTCAGCCCTAGGGTTCTTTATTATTATTATTGTTGTTGTTTTGTTTTTGCTTGTGTTTTTTGAGGTAGGGTCTCACTCTAGTCCAGGCTGACCTGGAATTCCCTATGTAGTCTCAGGATAGCCTTGAACTCACTGCGATCCGCCTACCTCCGCCTTCCAAGCGCTGAGATAAAGATGTGCACCACCACGCCTGGCTTTAGTTTTACTTTTTTTTAACCTGCCCCTTAATAGTCACTGGTCCCTGGGATCTGGCCTTAGGCCTCTTCTCCTTGGACCTACATATCCTGTTTCCCTGGAATTTGACCTAATTCTACTTCTATACATGTGTATATATTAGTATGTGCCACCACACTTGGCTCAAAAAATATTTTTTAAATATTTTTATTTATTTGAGAGAGAGAGAGAGAAAATGAGCATGCCAAACCTCTAGCCACTGCAAATAAAGTCCAGATGCATAGGTCACCTTGTCCATCTGGCTTATGTGGGCCCTGGGAAATTGAACCTAGGTCCTTAGGCTTCATTAGCAAGCACCTTAACTGCTAAGCCATGTCTCCAGCAATGCCCCCCCCCCAATATTTTATTTGCAAGCAGAGAAAGAGAGAGAGAGAGAGAATAAGAATGAGATAGGAAATGGGCATGCCAGGGCCCCTAGCCACTATAAACAAACTCCAGATGCATGCATTACTTTGTGCTCTGAATTGTGAATTGAACCCGGGTTGCCGGACTTTGGCTTTTCAAGCAAGAGTCTTCAATGCCTGGGCCTTCTATCTATACTCCATAGCCAACCACACCAAAAAGCACACCAGTTTTGTTTTTTTTTCCCTATGTCTTGGGTTTTTTTTTTTTTTTTTTTTTTCGAGGTAAGGTCTCACTCTGGTCCAGGCTGACCTGGAATTAACTCTGTCGTCTCAGGGTGGCCTCGAACTCACAGCGATCCTCCTACCTCTGCCTCCCGAGTGCTGGGATTAAAGGCGTGCGCCACCACGCCCGGCTATGTCTTGGGTTTTGATGTTGACTCCATATACTCGGAGTCTTGATGTCGATCCTCATTCTTCCCTCCCTCCAGCACTCAGTACACTCTCCCCTGAGTCTGCCTTCTCTCCACCGCTACTGACTTGGCCAGGCTTTGAGCATCTGTGATATGGACTCCTGCAGTAGCCGCCAGCTTGGTCCTCAGGTATATCCTCAACATGATTGACATGGTGTTGTTCTGGTAATTTCCTGATTAAATGTCGCTGCCAGCTCCTTACTGGACTTCTCAGAATGGTGAGCTCCCCCTCAGCACAGAGTTTCCTTCCTTAACCGCTGAGCCATCCTCCCAGCCCTTGTTTCCCTCCTCAAATGTGGAGGACTTAAGGAGACAGCGGGTGTCTGGAGCTTAGAGCAGACTCGGTCAAGGCCGGCTAGCATTTTTCAGCCTGGAACTGCTCGGACCCTTCCCCCGTCAAGAGTATCTCCCACCTGGGAAGTTGCGGCAGCCTCCAGCTGAGCAGCCCCTCACCCAGCGGCCCTCGTTCACAGACACCGTCCAGGTCTGCAGCTTGTCAGACTCCAGGGCGTCTGCTGTGAGGTTGCAGATCTCCAGCTTTGTGAAATGGTAGATGAAATCGTCATATGACATCCTGAGAGGTTGAAAGAAGGGAGAAGTGGGGAGAGGCTGGGGAGGGCAAGAATCCAGGGCTAACACAGCACAGTTAAGAGGTTCCAGGTCCCCAAAGAGCCTGACCTTCCTTTTTTTAAAATTTATTTATGTTTTTGGTTTTTCGAGGTAGGGTCTCACTCTAGCTCATGCAGGTGGACCTGGAATTCACCAGGTAGTACGTAGTCTCAGGGTGGCCTTGAACTCATGCGATCTTCCTGCCTCTGCCTCCTGAATGCTGGGATTAAAGGCATGCGCCATCATGCCCAGCTATGACCTTCCTTTTTTAGGGTAATTACTGTCTAACTGTTTGTTTTTGTTTCAGACAAGGTTTCAGGGCTGTATTGGTGGCTCAGTTGCTGAGCTGACAACACAGCTTGTCAGACAAGGTTTCACCATGTAGCCCAGGCTGGCTTTGAATTCACTCGTCTAGGCTAACCTTGAACTCCAGAGCCTCTCGCTTCAGCCTCCCATGTGCTGGAATTACAGGGGTATGTTACAGCACTTGGCTTAACACTCATTTTTTTTTTTAAACTTGTCCACCCAAAACTATCATCAAGAGTTTCAGTAGTGTGTCTTTGATGAGAGAGCCAGACAGAAAGTCAGTTCTCCAAAAATTCACTCTATGTGTCTGCGCTGCTAGACACAGCGCTAGGCAGAGGAAGAGATCTCATCTTGCAAAGAACACTTGGAAGGGTGACATCATCACAAATCAGTGAATCTGGATCCTGAGGGCAACTTGGAGTCCTGAGGAAGGTTCCAGTAAGTGAGACTCAGAAGGCTAACAGAGAAGGTCCCATGGGGATGGAGGGGGGTTCAGGACACCAGGATATGCCAAGCTTCTTAGGCTCAGAGGGAGCTGTTAGGGCCAGGGTGCAAGTGTGGCTGGAACTGCAGCTGCATTGCACTGGCCTCGTCCTGAGCTCAGTCCTCGCCATGGCCTGACTGCTTCCTCTCAGAACTTCATCCTTGCTAGGCTTTGGGCTGGAGGGAGAGCGCAAGACCCAGATCTCCCAAAGATGGAACCTGGGTGGCCTCTGGCTGGAGACTGAAGTATACAGTTTTCCCTCCCCGCCCCCTCCTTTGCCGGTCTGGGTCCTTTACTCACCAGAACTCCCCATCCTCAGTGACCTGGTGTTGCAGACGGGCTTTCTCGTCTTTGTCCACAAAGCTCCAGTCCTTCCAACTAGTGGGAAGAGGGAAGAATCATGGCAGAGGAGAAAAAGAAAGGCCTGGTGGGAGTTGGGACAGGAGGTATCAGAGAAATCAATCTAGAGTAGCCCACTGCCAGTGTAAGCCATCAGAATGTGGTTCTTATCCACAGCCGTACCACCCTGAAGGCTCCAGGTCTCGGAAGCTAGGCAGGGTCAGGCCTGGTTAGTGCTTGGATGAGAGAATGTGGATCTGACCTGTTGCCCTCAGTGGAGATCCTGTATTGCTCCTGCCAGCCTTAAGACTGAGAGCAAACTCCTCAGACAGGTTTACAGGAAGGGCCTGACCCTCCTCTGGCTAAATCATCCCTCCTCCCACGCTGCAGCCGAACAGACAACTGGGATTCTCCTTTACTAGATCTAGCTGTGTCTCTGGACAAGTTGTTTGACATGTGGCTTCAACTTCCTCAACCGCAAAAGAGAAAATGACTACATCATCTTTTCATGGGGCTATGATAAGTACATTAAATAATGCATGCACAGGCTGAAGAGACAGCTTAGTGGTTAAGGTGTTTGCCTGCACAGCCAAAGGACCCAGGTTCGAGTCCCCAGGACCCATGTAAGTTACATGCACAAGGTGGTGCATGTGTCTAGAATTCGTTTGCAGTGGCTGGAGGCCTTGGTGTACTCATTTCTCTCTCTGCCTCTTGCTCTCTCTCTGTCTGCCTCTTTCTCTCTCTTTTAAATAAATAAATACTTACATAAACCAATTGTGGTGGCACATGCCTTTAATCCCAGCACTTGGGAGGTGGAGGTAGGAGAATCTCTGTGAGTTTGAGGCCAGTCTGGGACTAGAGTGAGTTTTAGGTCAGCCTGGCCTACAGCAAGACCCTACCTTGAAAAAACTAACTAAATAACTAAAGCTTGCAAAGCTGTTAGCTTAGTACCCAGCTAAGTTACTAAGAAAAGGTCAAGTGTGTAAATATCTCTTCTTTCCTGCCAGGAAATAACCCAGTGTTTCTGTCTGTGCTCCTAGTTAGTGGATGTCCACTTGCTAAGTGAATGAATGCAAAACTGACAAAAGCAGGCGCTACCATGCCCTGGGCATGTGTAGGTACATAAGCACACCTCCACCTAGACCCCCAGGCTAGGACTTCCCTGCTACTGAGTCCTGCTGTCCCCTTCTGGGAAGAAAAGAGGAGCACAGGGCTGGGGAGCTAGCTTAGTGGTTAAGACACTTGCCTGCAACGCCAAAGGATGCAGGTTTGATTCCCTAGAACCCACATAAATCCAGTTGTACAAAGTGATGTATGCATCTGGAGTTTACCTGCAGTGGCTAGAGATCCTGGCACATCCATTCTCATTCTCTCTCTCTTTCAAATAAATAAATATATTAAACAAACAAACAAACAAGCAGAGGGGCATAAAGGACCGCTTGTCATTTAGTAGCGGTAACCAGCCCCAGTGACGGAGTAGATTCCAGAGGTGCTGTAAACATTCTGGAGCCGTTGTCTCAACTTCTTCATGTTTCTTCTTACTGTCGCCTCTCAATCTTTTCTTTCAGTGGTAGGTGGTACAACTTTCAGAAGGCCCATGGACTTTGTATGTGGATTGGGGGGGGGGAAACCTTAGCACCATCTAAGCACTTTCCTCAAGTGTCATCTTTACCTCTTAACAGCCACTAGGTAAGTGCTGATATTGTTCCTTTTTTTTTTTTTTTGGTTTTTCAAGGTAGGGTCTCACTCTAGCTCAGGCTGACCTGGAATTAACTATGGAGTCTCGGGGTGGCCTCGAACTCACGGCGATCCTCCTACCTCTGCCTCCCGAGTGCTGGGATTAAAGGTGTGCGCCACCACGCCCGGCTTTGTTCCATTTTTTTAAACAATATATATATTTTATTTATTTATTTATTTGAGGGAGAAAAAGAGGCAGAGGGAGAGAGAGAGAGAGAGAGAGAGAGAGAATGGGTGCGCCAGGGCCTCAACCACTGCAAACGAACTCCAGAAGCATGCGCCCCCTGTGTATCTAGCTTACATGGGTCTTGGAGAATCGAACTGGGATCCTTTGGCTTTGCAGGCAAACACCATAACAGCTAAGCCATCTCTCCAGTCCTTGTTCCCATCTTCTTTGTTTGTTTATTTGTTTGTTTTGCAAGGTAGGGTCTCACTCTAGCTCAGGCTGACCTGGAATTCACTATGCAGTCTCAGGGTGGCCTCGAACTCATGACAATCCTCCTACCTCTGCCTCCCGAGTGCTGGGATTAAAGGCGTGCGCCACCACATCCGGCCCTTGTTCCCACCTTATAGAGAAGGCCTAGAAGCAAGTTTCTTGTCTAGTTCAGATCCCTGCATGAAGATTTTCTCGGGCCTGGGCCTAGCCTAAGCTTTCTAGAATCCTCACTATCAAACTTAAAAACCATCAGCAGTCTCTCTGGGCCCCTGACTCTTCTGGCCCCACTGCTAGCCTTCAGCGCCTGCAAAACAGATCATCATCGGTTTGAGGGTGATGTTGCACCGGCATCGATAACATTCTCAGTATCCAATCCAGGCTTGCCCTAGGCTCTGTCACCCCATCTGTGAATCCCTTCACCTACCCATCGCTCCATGAGCCGTTCCACTCCACCTGGCCCCAGGGATTCCGCAGCCGCACGAGCTTCACTTTCTCGCCTTTGAACAGAGCCTGGCATGAAGAGAAAGAGCTCTTCTGCTCTGGGAGCAGTCTGGAGAGGGGGCGATTTGACTTGTCCTGAGGACTGGGATGGATGTGGGGGGAGAGTATGTTGTGGAGGCCGCCTGCCTGACCCTGGCCTGGAGGACCAGTTGGAAGCATTCTGGAATGTTGGGGTGAGGTGGGGGGGGGTCGGACACAACCTTTGGCCTGACTCAGGCAGTTAGGGCTGGCTGCTGCCTTGCTAGCTTAGAAATGGTTTTTCAAGAGACTATTCTGGAAACTGAATGCTTTCGTGGAAGAAGAAGAGAGGAGACATATACAACAGGCCCTGGAAGTGCTATAGGGTTTTCTGGGTGAATTCCTCTAGAAGGCTCCTGTGGCTGGGGAACGACTAGACTTGCCTCATCTAGAGGGACACTTAGTGAACGGCTTCCCCAGCCTCCGGTCAGCTACAGCGGGAGGGTGCAGACAGCCCCCCTCTGCCCGTCTCTTTGTTCAGTGAACAACTGGTCAACCATGTGAGGGGCATCACAAGGTTCCTGCCTCTAAAATGACCCAGGAAATCCAAGAAATCCCCAAAGAAGCAAAGCATTGTAACTGAACCTGAGAGAACAGGAGACACTAGACACATGAATCCCGTTCTGTGGAGTTAAGGCACCATTTCTAATTGTTCTTGGGGACATCAGGAAAGTCCCCATCTTGAGCATTAAAAGCAGTATCTGTCCACCTTTATTAGGGCCCAAACACCCTCCACCCCCAGACACACTGCTTTTGAGGCCTTTGAGCAGAATCTCCTAACTGTCAAGCTCTAAGGGTGGTGCAGGGGCCGTAGAGAAAGAATTAAGTCCTGACTCAGCTCAGGAGGTCAGCTCAGCTAGTACCCATGCCCAGGCAAGCCCCCGCAGGCTCACCTCCTCCAGCCCAGTGACAGAGTAGGCATGACCTTTGACCAGCCCACAGGCCATTCTTGTCTCGTACTGAACCGGAACAATGGTCTGCGGAGCATAAACAGAGAACTGTCAGGAGTTGGGGAGCAGAAGTTCTGCTGCTTGGAGACAAAGGTTCCTACTGGTTCATTCCTGTGAGACTGAGGACCATTCAGTTCCCTGAAAGTGTGTCTCATGACCTGAACAGACCCTCAATGACCCTTCAAGAGAAGAGGGCTGTAGAGATGGCTTAGCAGTTAGGCACTTGCCTGCGAAGCCTAAGGACCCATGTTTGACTCTCCAGATCCCATGTAAGCCAGACGCACAAAGAAGAGACAAGTGCAAGGTCACACGTGTCCACTAGGTGGCACAAGCATTTGGAGTTCAATTGTGATCGAGGCCCTGGCATGTCCGTTCTCTATCTCTTCTCTTCCTCTCTCTCTTTCTCTTTCTCTTAAAAAATTGTTTTTCAAATTTTTATTAACAACTTCCATGATAATAAGAAATATCCCATGGTAATACCCTCCCTCCCCCCACTTTCCCCTTAGAAACTCCATTCTCTATCATATCCCCTCCCCATCTCAGTCAGTCTCTCTTTTTATTTCTTTATTTATTTTGGTTTTTCGAGGTAGGGTCTCACTCTAGCCCAGGCTGACCTGGAATTCACTATGGAGTTTCAGGGTGGCCTTAAACTCATGGCAATCCTCCTACCTCTGCCTCCCGAGTGTTGGGATTAAAGGCGTGCACCACCACGCCCGGCTTCTCTTTTATTGTGATGTCATGATATTTTCCTCCTTTTATGATGGTCTTGTGTAGGTAGTGTCAGGCACTGTGAGGGCATGGATATCAGGCCATTTTGTGTCTGGGGGAGCATGTTGTAAGGGGTCCTACCCTTCCTTTGGCTCTTACATTCTTTCAAAAAGAAAAAAAAAAATTTAAAGAGTACCAAGAAGACACATCCCTAGAGCCCCAGCAATCACTGTCATTGTCACTAGACAGCAAGGTGGAGGCTGTAGTAGGAGGTGAGAGAATCGCCTGTGATCCTCCTCTGGACCCCGTCAAAGGAGGAGAGGGGATTGTGGGACCCTTCCCTTGGGCCCACCCAGGGATGACTATTCCTGGAAAAAGGGGTTGACGGGCCTATACTTTAGACCCATATCTCAGAACTTTTCTCTTGATATCACACTCACCTAGAGATTGATATTTAAGACAACCAAACCACAGCACCCAGGGAGACTGCTGAGACATGACTATGCTGTTCCAGGGCAGAAATGTCCAAGCTCCAGCCACAAGGGATCTTTGGCAGAAGGGTAGATCACTAAGGACCAGAGAGTACTGGTTTGGCTCTCTAGCATTAGCTGATCTAGTATCAACATCTTTAGGGGAGCACCCCAGAGCCAAGTGGGGCTGTGGAGCCTTCTCAGGGTGACATGTGTGGGTAGACCTAGGGCTTTTGGCATCTTAGTCTCTCCCAGATTTCAGTCCTCATCTGACCCAGGCCATGCTGACTAGGAACAGACAGGACATGAGACTTACTATACCTGGAAGCTACCTGAAGTGACTTTTGGCACTACATAAGCATATTACTTGACCCAGTAATTTTACTGCAGGGAATCACACTATGGGAAGCATGATGCTTGTATACAGAGATGTCTGTACTAAGATGTTTATTATAGCATTTATTTATTTTATTTTTATGAGAGAGAGAATTGGCTCACCAGGGCCTCAGTTACTGCAATCAAACCCCAGACGCATGCTCCGCCTTATGCACATGTGCATCCTTGCACTTATGTCACTTTGTGTGTCTGGCTTACATGGGATTTGAAGAGTCAAACATGGGTCTTCAGGCCTCGCAGGCAAGTGCCTTAACGGCTAAGCTATCTCTCCAGCCCTTAAACTCTTTTTCCTTTTTATTAAAGAGATAGACAGCATTATATCATTTTAAAATGATATCCACAGAAGAGAAAAAACACTACCTTTCTAATAACAAGATATTGGTAAATAAATTATAACATATCTGAATGCTAGAATATTGTACAAATTCTAAAATGCTAGAAGCTGGGTATGGTGGCACACGCCTTTAATCCCAGAGCTTGGGAGGAAGGGGTAGGAGGATTGCCATGAGTTTGTGACCACCCTGAGACTATATAGTGAACTCCAGATCAGCCTGGGCTAGAGTGAGACTCTACCTTGAAAAAACAAACAAACAAAAGAATTTAAAACTGGAGCTAATGAGATAACTTAGTACTTAAGACACTTGCTTGCAAAGCCAAAGGACCCAGGTTCAATTCCCCAGTACCCACGTAAGCCAGATGCACAAGGTGGTGCATGTGTCTAGAACACATTTGCAGCAGCTGGAGGCCCTGGCATGCCCATTCTCTTTCTCTCTCTGCTCTCTCTCTCTTTTTCTTAAATAAATAAGATAGAAAAGACTATAAAACTCACAGTAAAAATCCAGGCATGGTGGTGCATACCTTTAATCCCAGCACTCAGAGGTAGGAGGATTGCTGAGAGTTTGAAGCCCCCCTGATACTACATAGTGAATTCCAAGTCAGCCTGGGCTAGAGTGAGACCTTACTTTGAAAAACCAAAAACAACAACAACAAAAAAAAAACCCCTGAAACAAAAATAACAAAAACTGACTAAAGAAGCAGGCTGCAAAGGGGCACATTTAATGAGAATATTTTAAGAACAAAAGTATAGGCCTGGGGAGGTGTCTAAAAGCACTTGCTTACAAAGTCTGCCAGTTGGGGTTTGATTCCCCAACACACATGCATCTGGCATTTGTTTATAGCAGCAGGAAACCCTGACACATATGCTCACATTCTCCCCCATACACATGCATGTGAAAATAAATAAGTAAAAATTAACAACAGCTGGGCGTGCTGGTGCACACCTTTAATCCCAGCACTAGGGGGCTGAGGTAGGAGGATTTTTGTTAAGTCAAGGCCAGCCTGAGACTATATAGTGAGTTCCCAGTCAGTCTGGGCTAGAGTGACACCCTATCTCAAACCCCCAAGATCCCTAAAGCATATAGGTGCTCGCTTCAGCAGCACATTTACTAAAATAGGAACAAAACAAAGATTAGCATGGCCCCTGCACAAGGATGACATGCAAATTTGTGAAGTGTCATATATATATATATATATATATATATATATGGACCATATACCCAATGTTGGGTAGTTCTCTTTAGATGGGAAATACAGTTTTTCTGTATGGCTTAGCTTTCTTTGGTGAGCATGAATCCCTTCTGACAGGACAGACACCCTGCGGGGGAGAGGCTGAGCATTACTTATAGAATAAAGGGCTGACTACCCTGACTGCTGAGGGGGATCTGACATCCAGGAGATGGGATCATGCAGGGTGGGGAACTAATTGGTCTCAACAGTTGGAGTAATACACACCCGTGATGGTCTGTCATCTGAGCCTCTGGGGTCGAGGTCTGAGTCCCTCAGTAGTGAGTTATCCATATTCCTCACCATCCGTGCAATTAACTCCCCCATGTTCAGACCAGAAGGAGAGGTCCCATAGGTCATGTTCGTGCCGTCCTGAGGCGCAGCAGGAAGGGTAGCGGACAGCCCCAGAAAGGGAAAGAGCAAGCAAAGGAGGGGGAAGAGAGAAGGAGATGGAAAAGGGAAGCAACAGACAAAGGAAGAGACGTGATATCAACAGAACACAAATGCAGAAAAGGTGGAGAACAGTGATACAGAAAGGAACATTCACTCATGGTATTTTATATATGCTAACTGACCTTCAGAGCCTTCCTATCCACTGGGAGTACTGGGAGAGAAAGAGGTAGAAATTAGCCCCTGATCTCCAAATGGAAATCACCAAGATTGCTATTCACCGAGCAGCCCTCAGCCAGGCGCATCTTCTGAGATTTAGGCCTGTCTGTGTTTGGCCACCTCCTCGGTCAGTTCCTATCTCAGTTCACAGCTCTTTGTTGCACTGAGAGGCACACTTGGCTGATCATCTTCTAAATTTGGTCATAAAGCCATGGACCAGCCAGGTGATGGCCAAAGGTCAGTGAGTGGGAGGCTTTCTAAGGGTAATAGCGAGCTTAGACCCATAATAGCCAAGCACAAGGCCAGCATGTGAGGCACACTGGGACTGGGCAGTCTGGACAAGAGGCCCATCAGTGAGACCTCTGGACTTGTTTCCACCCGAATTCCAGGAGTTACAATGTGTTTGCTGAGTCTCTTTATTGAAAACCCTCACAAATATGTCTCCCTTGAAAAACTTGTCAATTTTTATAAAAAAAAATTTTTTGCCAATTTTTAAAGTAAAAAATTATCCTGCCAGGCATGGTGACACACACCTTTAATCCTGGCACTTGGTAGACAGAGGTAGGAGTTTTGAGTTTGAGGCCAGCCTGAGACTACATAGTGAATTCCAGGTCAGCCTGGTCTAGAGTGAAACACTACCTAAAAAAAAAAAAAAAAAAATTCCTTTTTTTTTCTTAAATAGGGTTTCACTGTGTATACCAGGCCAGCCTAGACCTTAGAATCCTTATGTCTCAATCTCAAGATTGCTGGGATGTTACAGGTAGTTCCTGTTTCTGAAACAAAACATTTACTTTGTCCCAGGAGGAAGCTCTGTGCTACCATTAGCTACGTGAACGGCTCCTCTGCCGGGTGCCCGCAGCCCAGACTTACATCGATGGAGCAGCCCATGAGCGAGCCTCTCTCAATAGCTTTTCTCATGATCTTGTACATATCTCTGGGAGCGTCCTTGATCTCAAAAAACTCTGTCACCCCTCCTGTGAAGTCCTCCATGGCCTCTGTAGTGTTCCCACCTTTCAGGGCTTCATAGGAACCGTGGAGCCTTGGAGAGAGCACAAACACTGATCTGAGCTTCCAGGAAGCATGACAAGGTGCCGTTGCCCCAGACTTCACTCTCAGCTCTGAAGATGTCTACTCATTAAATCCCCTACCAACCCTGTGACCCAAAGAAATGGGTGCTGTAATCCCCTTTCTTCACAACAGAGCCAAGCTCCAGAGGCTGTGGCCACCCCAGGCCACAGAAAGCTGCTACCATTAGTATTGGAACCTGGCTCTTTCTCCTTCCTGATAGCGCCATATACTGAGCCTTGAAGTAGGGAAGCATCAGAGGCCACTAACAAACAGCTGGGCTGCAGCATCTAAGCTGAGAGACAGCATAGTTTAACGACTATGCAATGAGTGAGGGCATGTCAGCCAGGCAAAATCCTGGGACTTGAACTCCAGTGATACAATTATCTTTTTTTTTTTTTTTTTGAGGTAGGGTCTCACTCTAGCCCAGGCTGACCTGGAATTCACTAAGGAGTCTCAGGGTGGCCTTGAACTCAAGGTGATCCTCCTACCTCTGCCTCCCAAGTGCTGGGATTAAAGGCGTGCACCACCACGCCTGGCTCTTTTTGTTTTTGTTTTTGTTTTTCAAGGTAGGGTCTCACTCTGGTCCAGGCTGACCTGGAATTAACTCTGTCATCTCAGGGTGGCCTTGAACTCATGGCAATCCTCCTACCTCTGCCTCCCGAGTGCTGGGATTAAAAACGTGCAACACCACGCCCGGCTGTGATACAGTTCTCTTGTCCAAGACTGGCAACACCATTGGGAAGGCAGAATTAGAGAGCCAGCTTTGAGAAGCTGAAGATTTTATTTTATTTTATTTTTTGCGCATATCTTCATTTTCTTCTCTTAAACTTTGTGTTTTGGTTAAAGTTATTGCTGCCTCAACCTGATCTCAAGCTGACTCAGTTGGATCCCACAGTACAAACACACAGTGCAGCTGGCTGGGAGGGAGGCCGCAGCTGGATTGTCCAACCCACGTCCCGATCTGTAGCCCTGCCTCCCATCTGCGATGTTTCCTTACTTAGCATAAGCCTTTTCCAGCAGAGCACTCCAAAACTCATTGCGGTGGTTGGACTTGGTGAAAACCAGTTGATTGTTGTATGTCGGCAGACAGTCATCAATAACCACGTCCACCCAGTCGCCGTAGCGCCAAAACTGCAAGAAGCATGGGGCACAGTCACGTCTTTAGCCTACAGCTAGGACATATGTCCCTGCTCCCGCAGTCCCACGGGGCTCCGGTCCTAAAGCAGTGCAGTTTCCCAGGCATTGCATCTTGATGTTTGTTCATCCTGTTGTGGGGCTTGCTGTGTATGAATCTGTCCCTCACTGGCCTGCTAAGGGACAGGAAATGAATTACATACCACTTAGTATCGACAAGGAGTCCAGCCCAGCCCTGGGCACAGTAGATCCTCTGTGAAAATCTTGAGCTTCGAAAATGTTACTCCTGGGCTGGAGAGATGGCTTATTGGTTAAGGCACTCGCCTGCAAAGCCTAATGACCCAGGTTCAATTCCCTAGGACCCATGACAGCCAGATGTGCATGGTGGTGCTTGCATCGGGAGTTCATCTGCAATGGCTCAAAGTCCTGGCGTGCCCATTCTCTCTCTGTCTCTCTATGTGCCTCTTTCTCTCTTTCAAATAAATAAAGAAAAAGAAAAAAAGAAACGTTTACTCCCCTGCCCTGGAGGTCTGGCCCATGCCCGGGTTGTGGGTACTTGTAGGTAGGGGTCAGGAGATTCTGATATGCACCATGGCTGAGAGCTAAGTGAAGCCGACTTGTGCTTTCTTCTTCTTTTTTAAAATTTTATTTATTTATTTATTTATTCAAAAGTGGCAGAGAGATAAAGAGGCAGATAGAGACAGAGAGAATGGGCGCGCCAGGGCCTCCAGCCACTGCAAACAAACTCCAGACACGTGAGCCCCCTTGTGCATCTGGGTAACATGGGTCCTGGGGAATCGAACCTCTAACCGGGGTCCTTAGGCTTCACAGGCAAGCGCTTAACTGCTAAGCCATCTCTCCAGCCCTTCTTTTTTTTTAAGGTTTAGAGAGACTATATTAAATTAAGAGTAGAAAAGTGCTCTTGCTCGCTATCTCTCTCAAATAAATAAATTACAAGATATGTATTATAAACCATTTTTTATTTTTTAATATTAGAGGGGGGGACAGATTGAGAGGGAGAGAATGGGAACCCCAGGGACTCTAGCCACTGCAAATGAACTCCAGATACATGTACCATCTTGTGCATCTGGCTAACGTGGGTCCTGGGGAATCAAGCCTCAAACCCGGGTCCTTAGGCTTGACAGGCAAGCACTTAACCACTAAGCCATCTCTCCAGCCCTAAAAAACATTTTTTGAAAAAGGGCTGGAGACACAAGGGTAAAGGAGATAGACACTGAGGACACCCAACACCTACCAAACCAGAGATCCAAAGGCTCCTAAGAGCCCATCACTGAAGTAGACTTAAAACATACCCAACTTGGCTCAGGGAATTTTGTGGAAGAGGGGACATGTTAGAGCTACAACTTGGGACATTGTGCACAGAGACATTGCCTCTTCTCCATAACTGACTGCTGTCCCCACCGTGACAACCCACAGTTCCCATAGGGGTGACCTGCATCCCCAACAAGGAGGGTCCCTTTGGAAAAGGGGCAGGGATGAGGGAAAGGACAGTACCCACATGTGCTGTTTACATATTGAGTATGTCTATAACTAATAAATTAAAAAAAAAAAAAGGGGGCTGGAGAGATGACTTAGCGGTTAAGGCACTTTCCTGAAAAGCCAAAGGACCCAGGTTCGATTCCCTATGACCCATGTAAACCAGATGAACAAGGTAGCACATGCATCTGGAGTTCGTTTGCAGCAGCTGAAGGCCCTGGTGCTTCCATTCTCTCTCTCTCTTTCTCTCAAATAAATAAATAATAAAATATATTTTTAAAAATGAGTAGAAAAGTAAGGGCTGGAGAGATGGCTTGGTGGTAAAGGCACTTGCCTGCAAAGCTTAATGACCCGGCTTTGATTCCCTAGCACCCACATAAAGCCAGATTCACAAAGTGGCATATGCATCTGGAGTTTATTTGGAACAGCTGGAGGCCCTGGCATGCCTATTCTCTCTGTTTCTCTTCTCTCTCTCTCTCTGCTTGCAAATAAATAAATAATTTTTTAAAAAGATTAGGAAAAGCTTTGCGCAGTGGCAGTATCGTAGCCAATGAGGTTTATCCGAGGCGCGATTATTGCTAATTGAAAAAAAAAAAAAAAAAGATTAGGAAAGTGTAGAAAGGCTCCTTCCACGTGCAGGTCAGGAGGAGACAGAGAACCCTTGTGGCAGTAGGAGTCAGCCGGGCCTCCAGCTGTTCCAAATAAACTCCAGATGCATATGCCGCTTTGTGCATCTGGCTTTTATGTGGGTACTAGGGAATCGAGCCTGGTACATCTTGCTTTATATGGGTACTGGGGAACTGAACCTAGATCCTTTGGTTTGTCAGCAAGTGCCTTAACCACTAAGCCATCTTTCTAGCCTCCCCCCCCACAAGATAATATTTTTTTTTCATTTTATTTATTTATTTATTTATTTGAGAGCAACAGACACAGAGAGAAAGATAGATAGAGGGAGAGAGAGAGAATGGGCGCACCAGGGCCTCCAGCCACTGCAAACGAACTCCAGACGCGTGCGCCCCCTTGTGCATCTGGCTAACGTGGGACCTGGGGAACTGAGCCTCGAACCGGGGTCCTTAGGCTTCACAGGCAAGTGCTTAACCGCTAAGCCATCTCTCCAGCCCCAAGATAATATTTTTAAGTAAGAAGGAAAAGGAGTTGCAATTCATGGACCAGGAGAGTTCCAGTACAATCCAAAGGGCCCTCTGGCATCAGTGCTGATTTCTCAGGGTCTTACTGAGGAAGGTAATTTCAGCAGTCAGCCAGCTGGAGGGCAAAAATAGACCCGAGGGCTGGCAAACAGGATGTCTCTTTGCCTTTCTGGAGCATAACAGTAGCGATGTGGGGCTGGAGAAAGCAGGATAAACAACTGCTTCCCCACAAGCTTTCAGCAAGAAGGGGGATCTAGGGATCACTGTCCACTGTCACAGCTGGAGTGTGTGTGTGGGCGGGGAGGAACCTCTCCTGGACCCACTGGGAGTCAAGACCAGGAGACCACTGGTGGATGGACTGCAGCTGAGTGGCTTAACTGCATTCTCCTCATCTTACCTGAAAGTGAAAGATCCCCGCGTAGTTCTCGGTGAAGCTTTGATCATGAGGTATGACTCGGAAAAGCAGCCGCTCATTCAGGGTCAGGCAGGCAATGGCTGCGAGAAACCAGCAGTCCCCTGCAGGCAAACACAGGTGTCAGGTGAGGGAGGCTCCCGTGGGACTCCCATCATTGAAGAATGGGAAGTCTTACTGTCCTACTTCCAGTCCGACCTCAGAGGTGTTGGCCCAGGCAAAGAGGCTCTGATCGAATTTCTCAACAACATGAACAGGGCAATTCACTCCCTCAGGACTGGGCTCTTGCCTGTAGAGATTCACAGACTGTTTCTTTCTTAGGCCTCAATGGAGACAGAAGTAGGGGTGATCGTAGTTGCCCTTTCTCATGTGTGTATTTCTCATTGTGCCTTAGGGAGCACTGTCCGAGAGTGAACCATCAGCTGAGATTTGTAGCAGAAGGAAGGCCAATTAGGCACCTGTTCCAAAAGCTGCACAGGGGCCGCTAAGATATTGATGGCGATGGAATGAAATTTTCTTATTCCCTGGACCTCCTTTGCACCAGAATTCTGTATGTAGTGGAGGTAACTTGCATGTGTTTGTGTACACATGTGCATGTGTGCACCCAGGGTACCATGCCTGGTACCTTGATAGTTCCAGAACTGCCTCCCGAGGAGCATGGGTTACAGCTACACAGCTAGTAGACAGGACGCTGAAAACTGCCTCCTCCAGCCTATCACTGGATGCAACACATTGGTTTGAAAGGCCCAGAGTAGCTGGGCCTGGTGGGGCCGAGGTAGAAGAACCACTGCGAATTCCAGGCCAACCTGGACCTACAGAGTGAGCTTCAGGGCAGCCTGGGCTAGAGTGAGACCCAACCTCAAAAAAAAAAAAAAAAAAAAAAAGAGGGAGGATATTGCTGAAGACTCCACATGCTTGGGCTGCAGGCCACTGAGCAAACAATCTGCAGCTGAGTTGAAAACCTCCTTCCTGTAGACCAGCTGACAGAACGCTGGAAAAAGCTATACTGTGTGGAGCCCTATGCGAGAGAGAAGTCATCAATGGTGGTAAACAGCAGTGGACATTGCAAGCCTTAAGACTGACCAGCCAGGCCAAATTTGCCAACTGGTATAATAATGGCATGTCTGTTATGGAGGAAACCAACTGCTCTCTAATTGGATTGGAGGCCTGCTCCACAGGAGGGAATGCATGCCTGATACTGAAAACCTAGTAAAAAGCCTATGGTGAGGGAGCTTATGAGCCCAAGGGGAATAACACCTGCTCTCGTCTGGCTAAATAGATATATTATGCCCACCAAACTGCCCCATAAGCACTTTTTATAATGTTTATGCCCATATATTAATGCTACTCTCAGTTTTGGTTAGAAAAGCTTCTTGTCTCAGATGGTGGTGACCACTGGGATGACACAAAAGTCACCAGAGTGCTGAGACTTCAAAGTACCAGTGGAGTGTTCAGCGTGGAGACATCTCTTTCACACCTTTCAAGGCTCTGGGTTCATTGTGAAAGGGGTGGCAGAAAGAATATTAAGAGTCAAAGGAAGGGCAGGACTGCTTTCAGTGCAATCTTGTAGACATGAAATGGCCTTGATATTCATGACCTCACAGTGCCTGACACTACCTACACAAGATCTTCATAATAGGAGGAAAAGATGATGACATCAAAATAAGAGAGAGGGTTAAACAGCAGTTAAGATGCTTGGCTACAATGCCTAATAACCCAGGTTCGATTCCCCAGTACCTATGTAAAGCCAGATGCACAAAGTGGAGAATGCATCTGGAGTTTGTTTGCAGTGGCCAGAGACCCTGGTATGCCCATGCCCTCTTTCTCTCTCTGATTGCAAATGAATAAATAAAATAAAAAGAGAGAGAAAGTCAGGCATGGTGGCCCATGCCTTTAATTCCAGCATTTGGGAGGCAGAGGTAGGAGGATCATTATGAGTTTGAGGCTACCTTGAGCACCCTGAGACTACATAGTGAATTCCAAGTCAGCCTTGAAAAAAAAAAATAAAAAAAAAGACAGAGAAAGAGACTAATTGAGGGTGGGGGATGAGAGTGGATTTGGGAGGGTAAAAGTAGGGGTGGAGATGGAATTATCATGGTTTATTGTCTATAATTATGGAAACTGTCAAAACATGGGAGTGGAAACTAAGCAATCACCAGCATATAAGACAATGAGCATAAAGTGATTGCTATAAAAACCTTCCAAGATGGATTAAAAGCAAATGGAAAGCCCAGACGTGGTGGCGCACGCCTTTAATCCCAGCACTTGGGAGGCAGAGGTGGGAAGATCGCTATGAGTTTGAGGCCACCCTGAGACTACATAGTGAATTCCAGGTCAGCCTGGGTTAGAGTGAGACCCTACCTCAAAAACCACACACACACACAAATATTTTTGTTCCTTTACCTCCTGCAAAGGTATCATACCTTTTTAGAGGTACGGTTTCACTTTAGCCCAGGCTGACCTAGAATTCACTATGTAGTCTCAGGCTGGCCTTGAACTCAAGATGATTCTTCTGCCTCTGCCTCTGCCTCTGCCTGCCAAGTGCTGGGATTAAAGGCATGCGCCACCATGCCTGGCAGGATCATACCTTTTAATCGTCTGAGTTATGTGGCAGGATATGGTGCAGAGAGTTTCCTACCTAGATCTCCTTGACAGATGTCAGTCCTATTGGCTCCACCAATGATAAATCGAGGATTCTCACAAATTTCCTATGAAACAAAAAAGAAACAAAAGTCACACTGATAATTGTAGCTATTATCTGTTGTTCTATGATGGAGTATTGGTATCAGGGGCTTTTACACACACTACTCATTTACACCTTGAAGAACAGTCCTGGGCAGCTGAGCATGTTGGCTCACAGCTTTCGCCCCAGCATTTGGGAAGCTGAGGTAGACTACTGTGAGTTTGAGGCCAGCCTGACTAGAGTGAGATCTTATGGGGTGGGGTGAAGGGTAGACAGGCGGTTGTGGTGGCACACACCTTTAATCCCAGCACTGGGGTAGGCAGAGGTAAGAGGATCAGTGAGTTCCAGGCCACCCTGAGATTACTTAGTGAATTCCAGGTCAGCCTGGGCTAGAGTGAGACCCTACCTTGAAAAACAAAACAAAACACACCCAAACAGACAACAAAAACAGTCCTGTGACTTTTTTTTTTTTTGAGGTAGGGTCTCTCTAGCTCAGGCAGATCTGGAATTTACTATGTCGTCTCAGGCTGGCCTTGAACTCACAGCAATCCTCCTACTGAGTGCTGTGATTGAAGGCATGCACCACCATGCCAGGCTTCATTCTTACTTTTCAAGTAAGAAATCTGGGGCCCAGAAGGTGGGTGTGGTGATGCATGCCTGCCATCCCATCACAGGAAGGCCTGAGGCACAGGGATCACTAGTTTGTGGCCAGCCTGGGGTACATGAGATCCTGTCAAAACAAAAATAACCCTCCAGACATAAAATGGCCTCCATATCCATGACCTCATAGTGCCTGACACTACCTACACAAGACCATCATAAGAGGAGGGAAAGATCACGACATCAAAACAAAAGAGAGACTTATTTAGATGGGGAGGGGATATGATGACATCAAAACAAAAGAGAGACTTATTTAGATGGGGAAGGGATATGATGGAGAATGGAATTTCAAAGGGGAAAAAGGGTGGAGGGAGGGTATTACCATGGGATATATTTTATAATCATGGAAAATGTTTTTAAAAATTGAGAAAAAATAAAATAAGATTAAAAAAATAAAATAAAACAACAGAATCCCTGAGAGTCAGTGAGGTTAAGAAACTTGTCACCAGGCTGTCCCTTTTTGCTGCTCCTTGAGAATTAGGCCAGTGACATTCACGTTATAACTTTGACAAAGTGACAGCAGAACTCATTTTTTTAAAAAATGCTATGGGCTGGAGAGATGGCTTAGCGGTTAAGCTGCTTGCCTGTGAAGCCTAAGGACCCCGGTTCGAGGCTCGGTTCCCCAGGTCCCAAGTTAGCCAGATGCACAAGGGGGCGCACGCGTCTGGAGTTCGTTTGCAGAGGCTGGAAGCCCTGGCGCGCCCATTCTCTCTCTCTCCCTCTATCTGTCTTTCTCTTTGTGTCTGTCGCTCTAAATTAAAAAAAAAAAAAAAATGCTAGAGAAAGGAGTGTTAGAGGGGAGACAAAGGGCTTCCTCCCTAAGCTGTAGCAACGTAGGTATTTAGAGTTGGCATCCATCCTAGGGTTTGCAGGCCTTGAAAGCCGGGCAAGCCAAGAGCACATTTGGTGCGGGGCTCGTGGTGGCGGTGGACTTTGCGCAAATCCGCCAAGCAGGGCTCCGGAGACAGCTGCGTTCTCAAGTCCATGCACTAGATCACAGGCAGCACCAAGGCCAACAGAGCATGCTCTGGATTTTATTTAGAGGTGTCTTACCTACTATATATCTCATATATGTATATATATATGTATATATTGGTTTTTCAAGGTAGGGTCTCACTCTGGCTCAGGCTGACCTGGAATTCACTATGGAGTCTCAGGGTGGCCTCAAACTCATGGCGATCCTCCTACTTCTGCCTCCCAAGTGCCGGGATTAAAGGCGTGCACCAACATGCCGTGCCAACATTGATGTTTTAAAAGGTTACTTATGGTAGCTGGAAAGGAATAGATCTAGAAATAGGGGGAAAAAAGATATGGAAGTAGGGATGGAAATAAACTAGGAATATAACTGTTTGAAAATAGTTTTGACAAAAAAAAAATCACAGAAAGTTTTACATAGCCGGGTGTGGTGGTGCACATCTTTAATCCCAGCACTTGGGAGGGAGAGATAGGATTGCCATGAGGTTGATGCCAGCCTGAGACTCCATAGTGAATTCCAGGTCAGCTTAGGCTAGAGTAAGACCCTACCTCGAAAAACCAAAAAAAAAAAAAAAAAAAAAAAAAAAAAGAAAAAGAAAAGAGAGAGAAAGAGTGTTGTGCATAAGTAAAATCTAGAATTAAAGAAAAAATAAGTTCAAAAACAATCTGTAGAAACCAAACACAATCTGAGGAAAAGAAACCTAAGTGCGTATCAAGTTGATGACATTGTCACACACATAAAAGGAGCTATTTCAAGTGACTTAAAATATAACTTTTTGGTTATTTCTCTTTTTAGATTGTATCCTGAGGACAAAATCCAAAACTCTTTTATAAAGAACTAAAAATCAGGGGCTGAGGATGTAGCTCAGTTGTAGAATTTGTCTAATGAGCAGAAAACTCTGAGTTCTGTCCTCAGACCGAAAACTGGGCATATTGTGTATATACTTGTATTCCCAGCACTCAGGAAGTTCAGAAAATTTCCAGTTACACAGTAAGTTCAAAGCCAGCCTGGGCTACATACCTGAGATAATAATACAACTTTGCAGTGTTAACATTGAACTCTTCTTCTTCTTCTTTCTGGTTTTTTTGAGGTAGAGGTAGGGTTTTGCTCTAGCCCAGGCTGACCTGGAATTCACTATGTAGTATCAGGATGGCCTCAAACTCACAGCAATCGTCCTACCTCTGCCTCCCAAGTGCTGGAATTAAAGGCATGCGCCACCACACCTGGCAACACTGAATTTATTGAATGATTTTTTTTTCTGTCTCCCTAAAAGTAATTTCTATTCCAGTGCACTGGAACCCCACAGATTGGGGGATGTGGCTCAGTGTTAGAGCTCTTGCCTAGCATATGCAAGGTCCTGGGTTCAGTCCCAGTAAAACATACACACACACATACACACACAAACATATACACACACAAACATATGCATGTGCACACACACACACACACACACACACACACACAATCTGGAAGCAGTCAATAATAAAGGTTTGTGAAGAAAGAAAGCAAAGAAAATAAATAGAACAAATGTCAAAAAGTAAAATTCAAAAAATGTTTTCCCAAAACAATACATTTGATACTGTATATTGAAAGAAGTAAGAATGTTAATCTAGAATTAAGTTAACCTGGAACGACTAACATGAAAATATATTCTATAACATTACTGGACTTCAGAGAAAAGGAAAATATTCTTTGAGTATGTAGTGAAAATATTCTTTGAGGATGAGAGGAAAATACTAGATTATTATCAGGCTTTTTGTTGCTGTTGTTGTTGCTATTTTTTGTTTTCTTGAGGTAGGGTTTTAGTATAGCCTAGGCTGACTTGGAATTCACTATGTAGTCTCAGGGTGGCCTTGAACTCATGGTAATCCTCCTACTTCGGCCTCCTGAGTGCTGGGATTAAAGGCGTGTGCCACCACACCTGGCTCATTAGGCTTTTTAGTAGCAATGCTTTATGGCAGAAGAAACTTAGGCAGTGTATCTAAGATACCCAAGCAGACAAATGTGAACCAAGGATTTATAATGCAGCCAAACTTTCTTTCAAGGGCAAAGTGTATGGGCAGACTTTCCAATATGTAAGAATCCAGGAAATACCAATCTCATGAGCTCTTCCTTAGAATCTAGAGAAGGATCTGTAGACAACAAAAACACTAGAAAGATGCCAGTTTAAGGGTGAGGGTTATTTAATATAGTTACTTGGAGAATTAAAACTAAATAATAAAGCCGGGTATAGTGGCTCACACCATAATCCAGGCACTCAAGAATCTGAGGCAGGAGGATTACAGAGAGTTCAAGGCCAATCTGAGCTACACAGTGAGTTCTAGGACAAGCTGGGCTATAGGGCAAGACCTCTCTCAAAATAAATAAATAAATAACCAACAAAATCCCCAAATAATGGCTGAAAGGGATAAGAGAGAGCATGGTTGCCTATAATGTTCAGGCAATACATAACTATTTAACTCCAGATTTAAAGAAAATTTTTTTGTTTATTTTTATTTATTTATTTGAGAGCAACAAAGACAGAGGGGGAGAGAGAGAGAGAGAGAGAGAGAGAGAGAGAGAATGGGCACACTAGGGCCTCTAGCCACTGCAAATGAACTCCAGATGCGTGCACTCTCTTGTGCATCTGGCTAATGTGGGTCCTGGGGAATTGAGACTCGAACCAGAGTCCTTAGGCAAGCACTTAACTGCTAAGCCATCTCTCCAGCCCAATACATAACTATTTAATACTCACTGCAAGCCTTATAATTGGCCAGCCAGGCCAAATGAGCCAATGGGGTGCAATAGTGGCACGTCCATCATGGTGGAAACCAATTGCCCTCCAATTGGACTGGAGGCCCACTCCAAGGGAGGGAATACATCCCTGATACTGAAAACTTAAAACAGGGGTAGTCTTGAGCCCTAGGGGTGTAACATCTGCTGATGTCTGGACTAGTGTATATACTATGCTTATCAAACTGCCCAGTAAGCACTTCTCTTAATATTCATACCCTTATATTAATGCTACTCTCACTTTGGATAGAGAACCTTCTCTTTTCAGATGGCAGTGACCTTGGGACAACTCAGAAGGTATCATGGTGCTGGAAAGAAGTAACTAGAGTACCGAGTAACATCTCGATCACACCTTCCGAGGCTCAGGGTCTAATGTGGAAGAGGTAGCAGAAAGAATGTAAGAGCCAAAGGAAGGGTTGGACTCCTTACAACATGCTCCCTCCAGACAAAAAATTGGCCTCCATATCCATGACCTCATAGTGCCTGACACTACCTACACAAGACCATCATAAGAGGAGGGAAGGATCATGGCACCCAAATAGAGGAGAGACTTATTGAGATGGCAAGTGGATATGCTGGAGAAGGGAATTTCAAAGGGGAAAATGGGGGAGGGCGGTATTACCATGGGATATTTTTTTATAGTCATGGAAAATGTTTAATAAAATTGAGAAAAAAAACTACTTAATACTATCTTGCATTTAAGAAAAAGAAGCATTTTTAGGATACTAAAAGAACACTATGAGCTGTCCCATAGTCACAGTTTGAAAGCTGAGATGATACAAATTATATGAAGAAATTAGTATGGAAGTTCCAAAAAAAACGTAATAAATAGAGCTATATTATGACCTAGCTATGCCATGTCTAGGTATGTATGTGAAGGAATCTAAGTCAGCATGTGGTGGTTTGAATCAGACATCTCCCATAGACTCATGTTTTCAATGCTTGGTCCCCAGCTGGTGGCAATTTGGGAGGCAGAGCCTTGCTGGAGGATGTGTGTTGCTGAGGTAGGCCTAGGGGTATTATAGCCTAGTTCCCCCTTGCCAGAGCTTAGCTCACTCTTGTTGCTTCCAACCAGCTGCTGTGGCAAGATGTGATGTTCAGCCTCTGCTCTATTCTTTCCCCGCCATGCTGAAAATTCTCCTCAAGACTACAAGCCAAAAATAAACCGTATCTTCCCATCAACTGCTTTTTAAAATTTTAATTTTTCAAGGTAGGGCTCACTCTAGTCCAGGCTGACCTGGAACTCACTATGTAGTCTCAGGGTGGCCTTGAACTCACGGCGCTCCTCCTACCTCTGCCTCCTGAGAGCTGGAACTAAAGGCATGTGCCACCACACTGGGCCCATCAGTTATTTTTAATCAGGTATATTCCTCAGCAACAAGAAAGTAACTACAACAGCATGTCATAGAGACGCTTGCAACGTTTATTGTGACAGTATTTACAATAACCAAATTATGGAGTCATCTTACATGTCTTACAAATGAAGAATGGATTAAGAAAATGTGGTTCAGGGCTGGAGAAATGGCTCAGCAATTAAGGCACTTGCCTGCAAAGTTTAATGACCCAGGTTCAGTTCTTTAGTACCTACCTAAAGCCAGATGCACAAAGTGGTGCATGCATCTGGAGTTTGTTTGCAGTGGCTAGAGGCCCTGGGTTTCCCATTCTCTCTCTATACATAATGAGTTGTTTTTCAAATTTTTTATTAACAACTTCCATTATTGTAAACAATATCCCATGGTAATGCCCTCCCTTCCCCCACTTTCCCCTTTGAAACTCCATTCTTCATCATATCCTCTCTCCCTTTCAATCAGTCTCTCTTTTATTTTGATGTCATGATCTTTTCCTCCCATGATAAGTTTTTAAAAATTTTATTTATTTATTTGAGAGAGTGGGGGGGGGGAGAGAGAGAGAGAGAGAGAGCGAGAGCGTGTGTGTGTGTGTGTTTGTGTGTGCGTGCGCGCCAGGGCCTCCAGCCACTGCAAACGAAATCCAGGCACATGCACCACCTTGTGCATCTGGCTTACATGGGTACTGGGGAATCAAATTGAGGTTCCTTGACTTTGCAGGCAAGTGCCTTAACTGCTAAGCCATCTCTCCAGCCCCACATCATTAGTTTTATACAACCATAAAGAAGAATGAAATTATGTCATTTGCAGGAAAATTGATAGAACTGGAGGTCATGATGTCAGACTCAGAAAAATATTGCATGTTTTCTCTCATGAGAAATCTAGTTTTAAAAGAAAAAAAGACCATGAAAGTAAAAGGGTGAGCATTTGGGAAGAGGAAGGACAGCAGGGGAAGAGGGGAAGGGAGGAACAAGAGAAGGTAGTGAAAGATGAATATGAGCAAAGTATAAGATATACATGTTAAAAAAATGTCATAATGAGGGCTGGAGAGATGGCTTAGTGGTTAAGGCACTTGCCTGCAAAGCCAAAGGACCCAGGTTTGACTCCCCAGGACCCACGTAGGCCTGATGCACAAGGTGGTGCATGTGTCTGGAGTTTGTTTGCAGTGGCTAGAGGTCCTGGTGTACCCATTCTCACTCTTTCTATATATATTTGCCTCTCTCTCTCTCAACTTAAAAACAAAATATTGAAAAATGTTTTTAAAGATGTCATAATAAAACCCATCTCTGATTTGCATGTTTGCCCTTTGTCTTGTTTTAACATGTGTGTGTTTTGAAGCAGAGTCTTATGCAGCAGAGGCTGGCCTTGAACTCACTCCAGGATAACCTGGAACTATTGATCCTCCAACCTCTACCTTTCCAGGGCTAGAATTACAGGTGTGTACTACCAGTATACCTGGTTGAAAGCTCATCACTTTGTGCCATGAAAAGCGCTACTAAAGCTGGGTATGGTGGTGCAGATCTTTAATCCGAGCACTCAGGATGCAGAGGTAGGAGGATCACTGTGAGTTTAAGGCCAACCTGGAACTATAGAATGATTCCAGGTCAGCCTGGGCTAGAGTGAGACCCTACCTTGAAAAATATGCTAATAAAAATTAAAAAAATATTAGCTGGGCATGGTGGCACACACCTTTAATCCCAGCACTCGGGAGGCAGAGTAAGGAGGATCACTGTGAGTTTGAGGCCACCCTGAGACTCCATAGTGAATTTCCAGGTTAGTCTGGGCTAGAGTGAGACTTTACCTCAAAAAAACAAACAAATAATTTTTTAAATATTTAATTTATTTATGAGAGAAAGAATGGACATGCTAGGGCCTCTAGCCATTGAAAATGAACTCCAGATGCATATCTCACCTTGTGCATCTGGTTTTATGTGGGTACTGGGGCTTGAACCAGGGTCCTTGGCTTTGCTAGCAAGTGCTTTAACCACTAAGACTTCTTTCCAGCCGGTAAAATTTTTTAAAAGAAAAAAAAAAAACAAAACTTCAAGTGAGAATCCAACATACATTGTGACTAAAGAAAAAAGTCCCACAAATCTCAGCTGACTAGGAACAAAGGAGAACTTTCTGAGGAGGACTTGTAAAGAACATTCTCTGTGGACACCAGGGTAATCTTTGCACAAGGTAAGCCTGAGCACGCGGAGGGCTGTGCACCTTGGGTGGAGTATCTGGAAGGCAGGCGCTCCCAGCTTCTCCAAAGATTTCCTGATGAAACGATCATGAACCAAACAACTCGTGAAAGTGATCTGAATTGATAAGCATGAGAGAAACAATTCGTAGTCGCTGAGGACGTACACAAGTCAATCAACTATGATTTGCCTGACGTCGGTAATTACATTCTTTCAGTTCGGCCCTATCACCCCATCGTTTTCTATTGATGAATCTTAAATAAAAGCGGTGGGTACAGTCAGTAAGGGGTTCTCTCTCCAGGGAACTTCTTGACCCTCTATTTTTTTTTTTTTAATTTATTTGAGAGAGAGAGAATGGGTGCTCAGAGCCTCCAGCCACTGCAAACAAATTCCAGATGCATGTACCACCCTGGCTTCTGTGGGTCCTGGGGAATCAAACCTGGGTCCTTTGGTTTCGTAGGCAAGTGCCTTAACCGCCAAGCCATTTCTCCAGCCCCTGACTCTCCTTGAAATCATATTTTGTGTGTTGTGTATTCACTTTGCATTAATCCACACCACTGGGTGGTGTAAACAATTCTCAGCTGACTAGGAACAGAGGAGGACTTCCTCAAGCCGTAAGAACGTCCCATTTTACAAAGAATGGCTAAGGCATCAAACCTAGTAGTGAGAAACCAGAGGATTCCCCTCTAAGATTAGAAAGAAGGCAATACATTCCTTTCACTACTCTTATTTAACATCGTACTGGAAATCCTATCTAACACAATTAGAAAAGGAAATGAAAGATATAAAGATCAGAACAAAAAAATTAAACTGCCTTTATTAACAGATGATGTGATTGCTAATCAAAACAAAAAAAACACCACCTAGATCCTGGGCTAGACTGAGACTCTACCTCGAAAAAGAAAAAAAGAAGAAAAAAGAAAAACACCACCTAGAACTAGTGAGCAAGTATAAATTGGTCATGTATCCTAGAACCAATTTATACTTACATATAAAAATATGTAAGTCAGTAGTGTTTCCTTTTTGTCAACAACGAACAATTGGAATTTGAAAGTTTAAAAATTTCCACTTATATTACCTCACAGAAAAATACATTTAAATCAGTATGAGCTTATATTCAGTTTAATAAATGCCTATATATAGAAATGCTAGTGTAATGTTCATGAGTAAATATATACACTACCTATAATATGACTGGATCTAAGATTGGGGCAGGAAATGTACTAAAGGAATAAGTTATGAGTAATGAAAGAAAGTCAGAACATCCTCTAGAAGTGAAAAAAATACCTACAATAGGCATACATGAAATAGACCCAGGTGGCAACCAAGAACTCCCAGTGATTGGTTATAGCTGGAAAAATGAATAATAAAATAAAGTAGTATTGGATTATAACTCAAACTTAAAAGTATAAGTTTTCATAAGTTCATATTGACATAAATAGTAGTTTCATGAAATAAATCATGCGGGTATGCATTTAACCCCAGTACTCAAGAGGCAGAAGTAGGAGGATTGCCATGAGTTCAAGGCCCAGACTACATACTGGTCAGCCTGGGCTAGAGCAAGATCCTACCTTGAAAAACAAAAACAAAACAAAACAAAACAAAACAAATCAAGGCTGAAGAAATGGCTCAGTAGTTATGGCGCTTGCCTGCAAAGCCTAACAACCTGGGTTCAATTCCCCAGTATCCATGTAAAGCCAGATGCACAAGGTGGCATGTGTCTGGAGTTCATTTACTGTGTCTGGAGGCCCTGGTGTGCCTATTCTTTCTCTGTGTCTCTATCTCTCTGTGTTTGCAAATAAAGAAATAAAAATATTAAATAAAAGAAATAGCTAGGCATGGTAGTGCACGCCCTTAATCCTACCACTTGGGAGGCAGAGGTAGGAGGAGGATCACTGTGAGTTTGAGGCCACCCTGAGAATTCCAGGTCAGCCTGGGCTAGAGTGAGACCCTACCTCAAAAAACCAAAATAATAGATAAATAATAAATTGAGAGAAAATAGGCTAAGCTCTCATGCAGAATTATTCTTAATAATTTATAGAGACCTCAAGGGTGCAGAGCATTCATTAAGTTTGAGTCTTGCTTCTGAAAAGAATAATGCAGGCTGGAGAGGTGCCTTAGCGGTTAAGGCACTTGCCTGCAAAGCCAAAGGACCTTGGTTCGATTCCCCAGGACCTATATAAGCCAGATGCACAAGGTGACTCATGCGTCTGGAGTTTGTTTGCGGTGGCTGAAGGCCCTGGCATGCTCATTCTTTCTCTCTCAAATAAATAAATAAATTAATTAAAAAATTTAAAATTAAAAGAATAATGCAAACAAGGAGCAGGAAAGATACTGTCTGGCAGAGAAGCCTGACAGGCACTACTCCAGGCAGGTCCACACCAACACTGATGACGCTGCCTGGACTCTGCATGTGTAATGTGATCAAAATACTACTTGACTTCTGTTGTCATCCTCCTCAAAATCCAGAAGCCCAGCCTAGTCAGGAGAAAAACAGCAGACCAATGTCAATTCAGCATTTCATAAAATACCTGACCAGTACTCTGTAAACTGTGAAACTCATCAAAACCCAGGAAAGTTTGAGAAAGCAGATAAAAGAGACACGAGAACCCAGTGTAATATCATATATTGGGTAGAAATCTTGGAATACACAAAAACAGTGGATCAAGAAATTGATTATAGGATCAGCAAATCTGAATAAAATGTGTGCTTCAGTTTTTTAATGAAATTGGTGCACCAGGGCCTCTAACCACCGCAATCAAACCCGAGACGTGTGCACCACTTTGTTCACATGTGTGACCTTGCGTGCATGCATCACCTTGTGCATCTGGCTTACATAGGTTCAGGGGAGTCGAACCTGGGTCCTTAGGCTTTGTAGTATCTTAACTGGTAAGCCATCTCTCCAGCCCTGTACATCAGTTTTGATAACATATCAATGTTGGTTGGTTGTTTCTAACAATTAACCATTAAGATATTAGTAACAGTAAAATATTAAAATATTAAGATATTAGGAATAAGGAAAACTGGGTGTAAGTTACATAGTCCTCCCTTACCCATAGAGGATATATATTCTAACATCTCTAGTAGTCTGAAACTAGCAGATAGCAGCAAACCTGTATATATTTTCCCTATACACATACCTATAATAATTTAACTTATAAATTAGGCAATGAGCAATAACTAATAATAAAATAGAATAACAAAGGCAATATAAAGGAAGTTATTTTAAACTTATGAATTATTTATTTCTGGAATGTTCTTTTTGCACTTTCTGACTCTAGGTAACTAAACTTGGAAAAAGTGAAACCGTAGATGAGAGGGACTGCATATGGGAATGGTCAGTACCACCTTCACAATTTTTCTGTAAATCTATACTTACAAAATTACAAGTATTAATTTAAATAGAGGTTTAGCAATTCAAAAATTTTTATATATTCTAATGGATTCATTTTGCAGTTCTGCTGAGTTTACATACATAATCCTCAGAGCCCACTGGTTTAGAGAGCTTCGTGTCTGGTCTACATGCAGTGAGAATTTTTTTTTAGGAAATTTAAAAAAATATTATTTGTTGGGCTGGAGAGATGGCTTATTTAAGACACTTGCCTGATAAGCCTAAGGACTCAGGTTCCATTCCCGAGAACCCATGTAAACCAGATGCATATGGTGCATGCGTCTGGAGTTTGTTTGCAGTGGCTAGAGGCCCTGATGCACTCATTCTCTCTCTTTCTCTTCCCTCTCCTTCTCTAATAAATAAATAAAAATAAAATATTTTTTGCTAATTTTTTTATGAGACAGAGAGCATGCATGCCATGAGAGAAAACTGGCGCCACAGGGCCTCTAGACATTGCAACTGAATTCCAGATGTGTGTGCCTCCTTGTCCACACCTGCAACCTTGCCTGTCTGCATCACCTTGTGCATCAGGCTTACGTGGAAACTGGAGAGTCAAACATGGCTCCTTAGGCTTCACAGGCAAGTGCCTTAATCGCTAAGCCATTTCTCCAGTCCATAAAAATTAATTTTAAAAAAATATTATTTGTTTATTTTTAAGCAGAGAGAGAGAGTGAGAGAGAGAATGAGAATGGGCAAATCAGGGCCTTTTGCTATTGCGCATGAACTCTAGGTACATATGCCACTCTGCTTCTGGCTTTCTGTAGATTCTTAGGAATTGAATCCAGGCTGCCAGGCTTTGCAAGCAAAGCACCTTCCCAGCCCCTGCAGTGGCTTGGAGGACTTTGTCCCATGTACTTTTAAGCAGTTTGACCTATTCATATTGACACACATGGGCTGTTCAGTTGCCCCTCAAACAGGGTAGCCCAAAGCAATTGTTTCACCCAGAAAGAAGCTGGACTGCTCAGCTGGGCTGTTTCTGTTCAAACAGAAGCGGCACTACACTGGTAAGCCAGCTTCTGACAAAAGATTACCGCTCGTCTCCAGCCTCGCATTTCTTTACTCCTCACCATCTCCCACGGACCCTGAAACTCCGAGCCTCAGTCCGCATCACCATTTCACTCTCCCTTCCCCAAACTCCTGCTCTCCACAAGAGCTACAGGAACCTTGTGATCGTATTGAAATTTTAGTCAATGCATCCATTGTCTTGAAAATGTTCACAATCTCAGGGATCTAGAAAGAATCATAATGATTTCCTGATTCCTCCTGAAACCAAAGATATCGTTTTTTATTCCTGAACGAGAAGTTATATATTGGGTAAAAAGAACCCAGTTAGCCACTTGCTCACAGAGGGACCAGCAGCCTCAAGTTCTGGAGCACTTCACTTCCTGTTCCCCCAGAGCTGTCGCCCCACTCCATGCCCCTCTCATTCCTACCTTTGGCCTCTTCCACGTAATGGCTTTCATCTTGGCTTTCTGGCTCAGCTCATGAGAACCCAGGGCCTGTGTACCTGCTGGGAAGACCCGGTCTTCAAAGAGGCACTTCTGAGCCAGACACCGTTGTTTGAGAAGGACAAAATCCTGCCCCTCAAATTTGAGGGGTTGTGTGACAGTGCCCTCTCCATTCTTCCTGTCTCTCTCCCGGATCACACGGTCACAGAAGAATCCTGGCAGCAGGTAGGGCATGATGGCCATTCAGGGAGTGGAGCTGGGCCTTCACTGTGGCCTCTCTCTTGCTGCACCCTCAGCCCAGGCCTAATCCTCCCCTGAATGGCCTGGAGCCTATATAGCTCCTCCACCCTCAGCAGCCCGATGCAAATGAACACAGCCCAGAGAAAGGCTGTAGTTAAGAGTCAGCAGCTTTGGCTGGAGGCCCCAGAGCCCATGGTCTAGGGGCAACACATACAAGTCAGAGAGGGAGTCAGGAAGGGGAGAGAGCAAGCCAGAGATGGGCCCAGGACAGACCACAATGGTCTGTAGACCTTTAGGACACCCCTGACAACCTTGCTGGAACTCTTTCTTTAAAAAGAGAAAATATAGTTTCAGAGAGCTTACCCTGCCTCAGCAAAAGGCATTCATGCCTTTGACCCTGGCCATCAATGGGATATAGCATGGGGCCTTCTAAACATGCTGTATACACTAATCCTATACAGGCTGCTGAATGCATAGGAGGAATCGGCTCCAGGCCTTTGTCTGAGGGTAATGAAGCCTTCATTCTCTTGATGTCTCTGCCCCAACCCCCTAAAGACCTTGACTGGCCATTTAGGAGTGGATCTGTGGAAATAACTCAGAAGGCAAGTAACCAGAGCCCAGAACAGAAGTTCCTGCGAGGGAAGACTCCAGGCAATTCAGACATTCTCTGCTATGTGCTCAGCCCTCCTGGGAGGAAGTTTGGAGGAAGGGTAAGGCAGATAATGAGTGCTGGAGTTCTATCGTCAAGAAGGCTTGGTTTTTCAAAATTTCACTGTGTTCCTCCTGTCTGTTCATGATCCACATTGGCTTCATCAGAATCCCAAGGATATCAACTTATAGGGAATGATTTTACTTATTTTATTTATGTGTGTGAGAGAGCAAAAGAAATATGTGTGTGTATGTGTGTGTGTATATATATATATATATATATATATATATATATATATATATATATAGAGAGAGAGAGAGAGAGAGAGAGAGAGAGAGAGAGAGAGAGAGAGAGGGAGAGAGCATGCTGAGGCCTTCAGCAGCTGCAGACAAACTCCAGATGCAAGTGCAGCCTTGTGCATCTGGAGAATCGAACCTGGGTCCTTAGGTTTGCAGGCAAATGCCTTAACCACTAAGCCATCTCTCCAGCCCTGGCATTGGAATTTTTGCTATGACTGGAATGGAGGGATGGCTTAACAGTTAAGGCGCTTGCCCGCAGGAATACCAATTGAACATGTAGGTTTTCAGCCAACAGGGGTAGTGTGTAATCCAGCACTGGGGCTGGACCAAGAGGATCACTGAGAGTTTAAGGCCAGCCTGGGCTACATGATGAGTTCCAGGTCAGCCTGGTGTATAGAGGAAGACTGTCAAAAAAAAAACCAACCAGGGCTGGAGGAATGGCTCTGAGGTTAAGGCACGTGCCTGCAAAGCCTAAGGACCAGAGTTTGATTCCCAAGTTCCCAAGTACCCACGTAAAGCCGGATGCACAAGGCGGCACATGCATCTGTAGTTTGCAGTGGCTAGAGACCCTGGTATACCTGTCCTCTTACTCTCTATCTGCCTCTTTATCTCTCACATACTCTTTGTTAAATAAATAAAACTTTTTTAAAGAAATCAACCATCCAAGCAAACAACAACAAAAAAAATGAAACACAAAAATAGGGGCTGGGAGATGACTCAGCAGTTAAAGGTGCTTGCTTATAAAGCCTACTGGCCTGGGTTCAATTCCCAAGCCACTCATGTAAGGCAGACAGACACAAAAAGTGGTAGAGGTGTCTGGCATTCATTTGAAGCAGCATTGGTGTGACAATATGCATGCAAATCATATACGTATATGTATATATAATATTTTGGTTTTTTCAAGGTAGGGTATCCCTCTACTCCAGGTTGACCTTGAACTCATGGTAATTCTCCTACCTCTATCTCCCAAGTGCTGAGATTAAAGGCGTGCACCACCATGCCCGGCTTTTCATAAATAAAAATTTTAATAATTAATTTTTAAATGCTTTATTTGTTTATTTAGAGGGAAGGGAGAAAAAGAGGCAGATAGAGAATGGGCACACCAGAGCCTCCAGCCACTGCAAACGAACTCCAGACTCATGTGCCACCTTGTGTATCTGGCTTATGTGGGACCTAAGGAATCCAAGCTTGGTCCTTAGGCTTCACAGGCATGCACCTTAACTGCTAAGCCATCTCTCCAGCCCCAGTTGTAAGTTTTGATTAAATAAAAATTTGGTATTTACTTCAGTATGATTAGGTAAATATTCACTTCGTAGCTAGGTGGTATACTGTGTTTACATTTCCTTTCTGTGTAAATGTTTCTTTCTTCAATTATTAATAATTCTTTTATTTTTCTGTGCATCTACCATTGTCTTCACCAGCAATAGTTTTCTTTTCTTTTCTTTTTTTAAATTTTGTTTATTTTTATTTAGTTATTTGAGAGCAACAGACCGAGAAAGAGGCAAAAAGAGAGAGAGAGAGGAAGAATGGGCCTCCAGCCACGGCAAATGAACTCCAGATGTGTGCACCCCCTTGTGCATCTGGCTAATGTGGGTCCTGGGGAATGCAGCCTTGAACTGGGGTCCTTAGGTTTCACAGGTAAGCGCTTAACTGCTAAGCCATCTCTCCAGCCCTGTTTGTTTGTTTTTTGAGGAAGAGTCTCATTCAAGCCCAGGCTGACCTGGAATTCACTATGTAGTCTCAGGGTGGCCTTGAACTCACGGTGATTTTGAGTGCTGGGATTAAAGGCATGTGCCACCATGCCCTGTTTACCAGCAATAGTTTTGTTTGCTTGTTTTTCGGGGTAGGATTTCACTGTAGCTCAGGCTGACTTCGAACTCATGGTGATCCTCCTACGTCTGCTTCTCAGGTGCTGGGCTTAAAGGTGTGTGCCACCACGCCCAGCGTTAGTTTTTTTTTTTGTTTTTGTTTTCCAAGGTAGGGTCTCACTCTAGCCCAAGCTGATCTGGAACTCACTCTGTAGTCCCAGGCTGGCCTTGAACTCATGGTGATTCTCCTACCTCAGCCTCCCAAGTGCTGGGATTAAAAGTGTGCGCCACCACCCCTGGCCATTAGTTGTCAATTTTTTTTTTTTTTTGGTATAAATATGTAAGCTTTCTAGATAATGTAGCAATTCTAGTTCTCCCCTTCCTCATCCTCTCTTTATATTCACATTCTCCCATCTGGACTGGCTGAAGCCAGGCCTGTGCAGTGTCCCAGGATGCACTGTGTCTAAAGGCTCCTGGTATTCCAGCTTCTGGATCTTAACTCTTCCTTAGTTTACTACTTGATTTTGCTGACATACAACTTCCTCAGAATAGCTGCATGCAGAGTAAACTGTGATTTCTTATAGCTTAAATATGGGTCTCCCTCTGGCCCAGGCTGCCCTGGAATTCACTATGTGGTCTCAGGGTGGCCTCAAACTCACAGTGATCTTCCTACTTCTGCCTCCCAAGTGCTGGGATTAAAAGACATGTGCCACCATGCCCCGCTTGTCTTTTGCTTTTGAGACAGGATCTCAGTGTAGCCCAGGCTGCCCTCCAACAGTGATTCTTCTGAGTCAGCTGTCTGAATACTGGGATTTCTTGGTGTGTGCCATACCTAACTAGTATGCACTTTTTTTTATCCTTGCTCACTGAGAATTTGGTGAGATATTTTAGGTTGAAAATCAGTTTCCCTCAGAATTTTTAAGGATATTTTTTATTTTATCATTTATTTGCATGAGTGTGTGTGTGTGTGTGTGGAGGTATCCCAGGGTCTCTTGCCACCACAAACACATGACAGATGCTTGTGCCAATTTTTTTTTTTCTTGGCTTTTCGAAGTAGTGTCTCGCTCTAGCCCAGGCTGACCTGGAATCTCAGGCTGGCCTTGAACTCTCAATGATCCTCCTACCTCTACCTCCCAAATGCTGGGAGTGCACAACCATGTCCAGCTGGTGCCACTTTTTGTGCTGGGTTTTACGTGGGTACTGGGGATTAGAATCCAGTTTGTTAAGACTTTGCAGGCAAGTACTTTAACCACTGAGCCATTTCTCCAGCCCCAACTCTAGTTTATTTATTTATTTGAGAGAGCTAGAGAGGGAAAGAGAGAGAGAGGGAGAGCGAGAGAGAGAGAGAGAGAGCACACCAGGGCCTCCAGCCACTGCAAACAAACTCGAGACAATGTGCCACCTTGTACATCTGGTTTATGTGGATCCTGGGGAATCAAACCGAGGTCCTTTGGCTTTGTAGGCAAATGTCTGAACCAATAATCAATTTCTTCTACCCTCTAACTCTAGTTTTTTTTTTTAAAGTATTTTTATTTATTTATTTATTTGAGAGCGACAGACACAGAGAGAAAGACAGATAGAGGGAGAGAGAGAGAGTGGGCGCGCCAGGGCTTCCAGCCTCTGCAAACGAACTCCAGATGCGTGCGCCCCCTTGTGCATCTGGCTAACGTGGGACCTGGGGAACCGAGCCTCGAACCAGGGTCCTTAGGCTTCACAGGCAAGCGCTTAACCACTAAGCCATCTCTCCAGCCCCCTCTAACTCTAGTTTTTAAAAAATATGTTGTTTATTTTATTTTCAAGGACAGAGAGTGAGAGAGAGCCTCCTGCCACTGCAGACAAACCCCAGATGCTTGCACCACTTTGTGCATCTGACTTTACATGGGTACTGGGGAATCAAACCTGGGTCTTTAGGCTTTGCAGGCAAGTGTCTTAATTGCTGAACCATTTCTCCAGCCCAATTTTGTTTCTTTTAATGTAGCATATGAGGAACTTTGCAGTTATTGTGACACTTTGTACTAAATATTTAGGGGGATACTTAGGACAGAACAGGTAATTAAGGCTCACATTATGATCTGATAATTTGGTAGGTGAATTACGTGCTTTTGAAGTAAGGCTAAATGATTTGGACGTCAGGTCAGAGAAAGTATCTAGGATGGGGCTGGGTGATGGCTCAGTGGTTCGAGGCACTTACTTACAAAGCCTATCAGCCCAAGTTCTACTCCTCAGCGGCCACAAAGGCAGAATGCAAAGTGGTGCATGAACACAAAGCAGTGTAAGCGTGGCATAGGTGTGCCCGCTCGCACACACAGACATAGATAAATAAATAAATAAGGCATCTAGAACACAGATCAGGAGTGAAGTGTAGAACTTGCAAAGAAAAACAGGCAGATGTTAAATATATGCAGCATTGAGTGTGGTGGTGCACGCCTGTAATCCTAACACTTGGGAGGTAGAGGCAGGAGGATTAAGGCCATCTTTGGCTACGTAATGAGGTTAAGACCAGCCTGGGATACATGAGACTCTATTTGGAAAAAAGAAAGACTGGCTGCTTGCTTGCAAAGCCTACTGGCCCACATTCAATTCCCTAGTATCCACGTAAAGCCAGAATCATGAAGTGGCACATATGTCTGGCATTTGTGTGCAGCGGCAAAGAGCTCCAGTGTGCCCATGCTCTCTCAATCTCTCTCTTCCTTTCTCCCTCTCTCTCTCTCTCATAAATAAATAAGTAAATAATTTAATTTTTTAAAAAATTTATTTGCAAGAAGAGAGATAAAAGAAAGACAGTGAGAATAGGTGTGTCAAGGCCTCCAGCTGTTGCAAACAGATTCCAGATGCATATGCCTCTTTGTGTGTGTGGCTTTACGTGGGTACTGGGGAATCAAACTCTGGTCATTAGGCTCTTAGAAAAGTGCCTTTTACTGCTGAGCCATCTCTTCAGCCCAAGAAATAATTAAAAATTTTTTTTGTTTATTTTTATTTATTTATTTGAGAGTGACAGACAGAGAAAGAGGCAGAGAGAGAGAGAGAATGGGCGCGCCAGGGCTTCCAGCCACTGCAGACAATTTCCAGATGCATGCACCCCCTTGTGCACCTGGCTAACGTGGGTCCTGGGGAATCGAGCCTCGAACCAGTGTCCTTAGGCTTCACAGGCAAGTGCTAAACTGCTAAGCCATCTCTCCAGCCCTAAGAAATAAATTTTTTAAAGTCAGAAAAAGTATATGCAGGATAAAGCAAGGTAAGTTCAGGATTTAATTGGAGTGCCAGAAGAAGAGAATAGAAAGTATGGGGAGAAGAATATTCTAAGAGCTTTTTAGAATTGGTTAATCGTTCTAGTAGATTCAGAAACTCCAATGGATCCTAAGTAGGAAAGATATTAAATGTGCTTAGGAAACTAGGCATTGCAGTGCATGTCTTTAATTCCCATACTTTTATGGCAGAGGTAGGAGAATCGCCATGAATTCGAGGCCAACCTGAGACTACCTAGTGAATTCCAGGTCAGCCTGGGCTAGAGCAAGACCCTATCTTGAAAAACAAATAAACAAACAAACAAACAAACAAAAGCCAATATAAGGAGCTGGGGAGATGACTCATTGACTAAAGGTCCACAGGTGCTTGCTATCAAAGCCTGCCAGCTCAGGTTCAATTTCCTAGTACCCACAGAAAGCCAGATGCAGAAAGTGGCACATGCGTATGGTGTTCATTTGCAGCAGTAAGAGGCACATTCATTCTCTCTCTCAAATAAATAAAAATAAAATTTGAAAAACAATACAAATAAGGAGTATATAATTAAGATAAAAACTAAACTCAAAATGTATCAATACCCACAATTTAAATAGACTAAAGTCTTTAAAGGACAAACATTTTCAGATTGAAATTTGTCTTGGGATGGGGTCTCATGTAACCCAGACTGGCCTTGCTCTCCCCTCCAATGCTGGGACTACAGCTATATGCCCCCACACCCAGCTAGAAACTGGATTTTAAAAAGTGCTTTAGGAGCCGGGTGTGGTGGCGCACACCTTTAATCCCAGCACTCTGGAGGCAGAGGTAGGAGCATCATGTGAATTTAAGGCCACCCTGAGACTACATAGTGAATGAATTCCAGGTCAGCCTGCACTAGAGTGAGACCCTACCTCGAAAAACAAAACAAAACCAACAAACAAACGACAAAAAAGCTTTAGGACATAAAATGAAACCCTAGCTCAAAAATTAAGATTAATGGGGGCAGAAGAGATGGCTTAGCAGTTAAGGCACTTGCCTACAAAGACAAGGATCTTGGTTTGATTCCCCAGCACCCAAGTAAGACAGAAGCACAAGGTGGCGCATGTGTCTAGAGTTCATTTGCAGTGGCTGGAGGCCCTGGCACGCTCATTTTCTCTCTGTCTCTGCCTCTTTCTTGCTCTCTCACTCCCTCTCTCAAATATATAAATAAAGTATTTTTTTTAATTAGGGATAAAGGGCTGGAGAGATGGCTTAGTAGTTAAGGTTCTTGCCTATGAAGCCTAAGGACTCAGGTTCACTTCTCCAGGTCCCATGTAAGCCAGATGCACATGGTAGCATATGGATCTGGAGATCCTTTGCAGTGGCTATTGGTCCTGGCATGCCTATTCTCACTCTCTCTCTCTCCCTTTTTCTGTCTCTAATAAATAAAAATAAATCTTAAAAAATTAAGAATAAAGGCCTGGAGAGATGGCTTAGTCCTTAGAAGCCTAAGGACTCATGTTTGACTCTTTAGGTTCCATGTAAGCCAGATGCACAGTGAGGCTAGTGTTCAAGGTCGCACATGCACACTCAGGGTCACTCACGTCTGGAGTCTGATTGCAGTGGCTGGAGGTCCTGATGCGCCAATTCTCTCACGCTCTAACTCTCGAATAAAAAAAGGCAATCTGGGCCGGCCCGGACGGCACATGGGGCGCTGGACCCCGGCTGCGCGGCCACCCTGGCGTCCAGCGAGGACGACGGCCCCGGCGGCGGCGAGGAGAAGGTGGTCCCCAGCCAGCGGACGCGCCTGGGCTGCCTGGCCACCGCCTGGCTCACCATCGCCATGACCGCAGGGTGGTTGGTGCTGGCTGTTGCCATGGTTTGCTTTTATATGGAAAAAGGAACACACAACGGTTTATATAAAAGTATTCAGAAGGGCTGGAGAGATGGCGTAGCGGTTGAGTGCTTGCCTGTGAAGCCTAAGGACCCCGGTTCGAGGCTCGGTTCCCCAGGTCCCACGTTATCCAGATGCACAAGGGGGCGCACGCGTCTGGAGTTCGTTTGCAGAAGCTGGAAGCCCTGGCGCGCCCATTCTCTCTCTCTCCCTCTATCTGTCTTTCTCTCTGTGTCTGTCGCTCTCAAATAAATAAATAAATAAATAAATAAATTTTAAAAAAAAGTATTCAGAAGACACTGAAGTTTTCCCAAACATTTTAGTTCACTGTCTAATTGGAATTGTACCTACTTCTGTGCTTGTGACTGGGGTCCAAGTAAGCTCAAGAATCTTCATGGTGTGGCTCATTACTCACAGTATAAAGGCGATATGATTTTTTTATCATCTTATATCCTGAGTTGCTGGGGAACTTCTTACCATATACGCCGCGTTGCCTTATGTGAAGAAATCTGGAATGTTTTCAGCAAGACTTCCTAACAAATACAATGTCTCGTTTGACTGCTATTATTTTCTCCTTATAACCATGGCCTCATATATACCATTGTTTCCACAACTCTATTTTCATATGTTGCGTCAAAGAAGAAAGGTGCTTTATGGAGAAGTGACTGTGGAGAAGGATGATTAAATGATCAATGCAAACAAGGTGCTTTTTCCAGAATAACCAGGATCACTTGAGTCCAAGTGTTAATAAGAATAAACAACTTCATGACAATGTCATGGACTGAATTGTCTCTTGAAATACAGTGTTTGCCAACGCTTGTCTTCATACTGTTCATGTCTATGTTTTCTAAGAAATATGCAAATATTAGAAACTCTTGGGTAGGTTAGATCATGTAAAGAATAATTGAATATAACCTGGGAAAAAACTTTTTTTTTTTTTTTTTTACTAGTTTTACTGTTTTTTGCAACATATGCTCAAGGCTTCTACAATCGATATTTAGAAATTAGTTTAATAACATTATGGAACTTGACAGTGACATTCATATTTATAAATGAAAGCAAATATGGAATTATAACAACTTCTTGAAAAATGTATTTTAAAAAGGCAATCTGTTGAACTTGCCTCAAAAAAATGCTTTAGGGGCTGGAGAGATTGCTTAGTGGTTAAGGTACTTGCCTGCAAAGCCTAAGGACTCAGGTTTGACTCCCCAGAACCCACACAAGCCAGATGCATGTGGTGGTGCATATGTCTGGAGTTTGTTTGCAGAGGCTGGAAGCCCTGGTGCACTCATTTACTTTCTTTCTCTTTCCTCTCTCTGTCTCAATAAGTAAGTAAAATTAAGATAAAATATTTCTAAAATGCTTTATTTCAGTGCCAGGGATGGGATACCTTTTAATGAGTTGTTGGCCAGGGAGGTCCCTGGTGCCCCCAAAACATTATAGACTATTGCCAAGGCTCTTGGTTTCTCACCAGAAACAGATGGTAAGACTCTATTGCTGAAGACTCCACATGCCTGGGCTGCAAGGTCACCAAGAAATCAAACTGGGGCTGAACTGAAAACCTCCTCCTGTAGACCAGCCGACAGAAAGCTGGAAAAAGCTGCACAGCATGCAGCCCTATGGGAGACAGAAGTCATCAGTGGTGAAAACAGTGGACCCTGCAAGCCTCAACTTTGGCCAGCCAGGTTAAATGACCAAATGAGTGCAATAGGGGCATGTCTGTTATGGGGGGAACCAACTGCTCTCTCATTGGACTGGAGGTCCACTCTATGGGAGAGAATACATGACTGATACTGAAAACCTAATTAAAAGCCTATGGTGGGAGAGGTCATGAGCCTTAGGAGTGTAATGCCTGCTCCTGTCTGGCTAAATGCATATTTTATGCTCACCAAACTGCCTGATAAGCACTTTACTTAACGTTTATAACCGTATGTTAATGCTACTCTCACTTTTGGTTACAGAAGCTTCTCTTTTCAGATGGCAGTGACCTTGGGGTGACTCAAAAGGCACCATAGTGCTGAGAAGAAGTGACAGGAGTGTTCAGCACCGAAACATCTTGATCACACCTTCCAAGGCTCAGGGTCCATTGCGAAAGAGGTAGCAGAAAGAATGTAAGAGCCAAAGGAAGGGCAGGACTGCTTACACTGCAACTGTCCAGATAGAAATTGGCCTCCATATCCTTGACCTCTCAGTGTTTCACATGACTACCTTCACAAGATTCTTATAACAGAAGGAAAAGATGATGACATCAAAATAAAAGAGAGATTAATGGAGAGAGGGAGGTATGGTGCAGGGTGAATTTATGAAGGGGAAAGTGGGAGACTGGGGGGAATTATCATAGTTTATTATAAGAATGGAATCTGTCGAAAAGAAAGGGTTGGAGAGATGGCTTAGTGGTTATAGTGCTTGCCTGCAAAATCAGAGGACCCAGGTTCAATTCCCTAGGACCCACATAAGCCAGATGTACAAGGTGGCACATATGTCTGGAGTTTGTTTGCAGTGGCTGGATGCCCTGGCGTACCCATTCTCTCTTTCTTTCTCTCTCCCTCTGTCAAATAAAAATTTTAAAAAAGTTTAAAAAATGCTTTAGCCAAGAGTGGCAGTGCACACCTTTAATCTCAGCACTCAAGAGGCAGAGGTAGGAGAATCTCTGTGAGTTCAAGGCCACCCTAAGATTACATAGTGAATTCCAGGTCAGCCTGGGCTGATGGCTTAGTAGTTAAGGGGCTCGCCTATGAAGCATAAGGACGCAGGCTTGATTCCCTAGTACCCACGTAAAGACAGATGCACAAGGTGGTGCATGTGTCTGTAGTTTGTTTGCAGTGGCTAGAGGCCCTGGTATGTCCATGTTCTTTCTTTCTCTCTATCTGCCTCTCTTTCTCTCTCAAAATAAGTGAGTAAATAAAATATTTAAAAAACTTTCTTAGAAAGTCACTACAAATTCCTAGAAAAATAAAAATGAGTACTGATTTATGAAGAAGAACAATTTCACATGATCCTACGAACACTCAAGAGGTCTCATCGGTTTAAAAAAAAGTTCCTGGAGGCTGGTATGGTGGTTCACATCTTTAGTCTCAGCACTCCAGAGGCAGAGATAGGATGATCGTTGTGAGTTTGAAGCCAGCCTGGGACTACAGTATGAGTTCTAAGTCAGCTTGGGCTAGAATAAGACCCTATCTCAAAAAAAAAAAAAAACCATTTTTATAGAAAAAGTAATTCTTTAAAGAAATCACTGAGGCATGGTAGTTCATACCTTTAATCCCAGCATTTGGGAGGCTAAGGTAGAAGGAGTGCAGTGAGCTCAGGTCAGCTTGGGCTAGAGTAAGACCCTGTCTCAAGATAACAATAAAAACAAAAGGAAAGGAAAAAAATCCCGAGAACAGTCTATCAAATATTTAAGAAATATTTAACTTTCTTTGGCTTTTCTTTTTCTTCTTTCTATCTTCCTTCCTTCCTTTCTCTCTCTCTCTTTTTTTTTTTTTTTTCTTGAAGGAGGGTTTCACTCTAGCCCAGGCTGACCTGAAATTCACTATGTTGTCTCAGGGTGGCCTCGAACTCACAGAGATCCTCCTACCTCTGCCTCCTGAGTGTTGTGATTAAAGCTGTGTACCAGAAACATTCACCTTCAATCTTACGTAATCTCAGAGAATAGAAGCAGGAATGGAATCCCCCAGCATTTCATGAAGCTAGTATATGGTTTTTTTTGTTTTTTTTTTTGTTTTGCTGTTGTTGGTTGTTTTTTTTTTTAATTTTTTTTTTGATTTATTTATTTGAGAGCGACAGACACAGAGAGAAAGACAAATAGAGGGAGAGAGAGAGAGAATGGGCGCGCCAGGGCTTCCAGCCTCTGCAAACAAACTCCAGACGCGTGCGCCCCCTTGTGCATCTGGCTAACGTGGGACCTGGGGAACCGAGCCTCGAACCGCGGTCCTTAGGCTTCACAGGCAAGCGCTTAACCGCTAAGCCATCTCTCCAGCCCGGTTTTTTTTTTTTTTAATGTGAGAGTGAGAGAGACAGAGACACAGTGGGACAGTGTGTGTGAGAGAGAATGGGCATGCCAGGGCCTCCAGCCACTGCAACCAAATTCCAGATGCTTGTGCCTCTTTGTGAATCTGGCTTATGTGGGTACTAGGGAATGGAACCTGGGATCTTAGGCTTTGCAGGCAAGTGCCTTAACCACTGAGCCATCTCTCCAGCCCTAGTATAACTTTTTGTTTGTTTGTTTGTTTTGGTTTTTGGTTTTTGGTTTTTTCATGGTAGGGTCTTGCTGTAGCCCAGGCTGACCTGGAATTCACTATGTTGTCTCAGGGTGGCCTCAAACTCATGGCGATCCTCCTACCTCTGAGTGCTGGGATCAAAGGCATGTGCCACCACACCCAGCCCTAGTATACTTTGATACTAAAATTGAATTTCACAGAGAGAATAAACTTATCTCATTAATGAGTGTAAATGCAAAAACTTAAAAGATTAGCAAATCAAGTCTTAATGATGTGTTTAAAAAAAAGGGAGGGTACTTAATAGGTTGATATTGTATATATGTAAGTACAATGATTGAGATGGGGAGGTAATATGATGGAGAATGGATTTTCAAAGGGGAAAGTGTGGGGGTGGGGAGGGAGGGAATTACCATGGGATTTTTTTTATAATCATGGAAAATGCTAATAAAAATTAAAAAAAAAAAAAAGGATAACAGCTGGGCGTGTTGATGCATGCCTTTAATCCCAACACTCTGGAGGCAGAGGTAGGAGGATCACCATGAGTTCAAGGCCACCCTGAGACCACGTAGTGAATTAATGCCAGGTCAGCCTGAGCTAGAGTAAGACCCTGCCTCGAAAAACCAAAAAAAAAAAAAGAAAAGAAACAAACAAACAAAGAAAAGAAAAGAAAAAAAAGGCTAACAACTAAAATTAAAATGTGAGCAAAAGATATTAGCAGATCTGTCATGGGCAACAAACTAACAAATGGTGCTGGCGGGTTGGAGAGATGGCTTAGTGGTCAAAGGCACACAGACTTGTCCAGAGCAAGTCAGACAAGGCCTCTAAGCTTTGATCTTCTCTTCCGCAAAGGAGCTAAGGACAGTCAGCACACAGCTGTTCTGAGGCCGCATGCATGAGGCCTGAGGTGCTCATAGTAAACAGTTACACCAGCGCGGAGCAGGGACATTGCAAAGTGACCACAGGCCCAGGCCTCAAAGCCAAGCAAACCAATGTCATCTCTGTCCACCACCTAACCATGTGACCTCAGGCAATTCTAGCTAGCTGTCTTAACTGCTGGATACTATGCCCCAATTCTTTTCTATGGCTAGTGCAGTGATCTAAGCTCTCTTTCCACTGTTTGAAAGAGGGTGACAGACACTTGATCACAAGCAGACTGCTCGCCAAGCCAGCCTTGTTGAGAAGATCATGCCTCTGGGAAATTAAGCATTATAGCTTCTCCTGGGCCCCTGGGGGTGGAGGTGGGGTTCTCTGCTACACAGACCTTGTCCTTTTTGGACGCCTCCAAATCTGCTCACATTGGCATGGAATAACTGTTCTTTTTTTTTTTTTTGAGGACAGTCCAATATACTGGCCTTTCACGCGTGTACATACACATACATGTGTGCGCGCACCCGTGAGAGCGAGCGAGAGAATTGGTGTGCCAGTGCCTCTAGTCACTGCAATTGAACTCCAGACACGTGTGTCACCTTGTGCACAAGTGCAACCTTACATGCTTGCATCACCTTGTGCATCTGGCTTACATGGGATCTGGAGAGTTGAACATGGGTCCTTAGGCTTTGCAGCCAAGTGCCTTAACCACCAAGCCATCTCTCCAGCCAGAATAACTGTTCTTTTTTAAATTTGAGAGCGACAGACACAGAGAGAAAGAGGCAGAGAGAGAGAGAGAGAAAGAGAATGGGTGCACCAGGGCTTCCAGCCACTGCAAATGAACTCCAGATGCGTGCGCCCCCTTGTGCATCTGGCTAATGTGGGTCCTGGGGAATCGAGCCTCGAACTGGGGTACTTAGGCTTCACAGGCAAGCGCTTAACTGCTAAGCCATCTCTTCAGCCCTAACTGTTCTTTTTGTTCCAGCCTAGGATTCCTTCTTTTCAGAATTGATTCATGCAGATCAGGGACCTCTGGCTGGGAAGACACACAGGATGCAGGGTCCACTGCAGAAGTAATGAAGCCACGGATGAGCTTGAGAGAACCACAGGCCTCTGGCATTAGCAGGAAACCTCTTCCTTAATTGTGCTGATGTGGTAACCAAATGTTGGACATCAGGTGAGAGCCACTGTGTGAGATAATGAACTTTCCCAACTCTGAACAAGACCACAAATTATCACAAGAGCACCTCAAGCATTGATCTAGGAGTTACAAATGAATGTTGAGTTGGTGAATAACAAATATGGAATCTGCAAAGAATGAAGATTGGCTTTGCGTGCAGGTCATGGCACTAATGTCCTCCATGCTACAAAAACTCTGGGGTAAAGTTAGAAGATATTTGTGACCACTAGATCGAAAGCCACCAAAGGAGAATGACATAATTCAAGACCCTGGAATATTACTGCATCAAGAAAATCAGCTGGGCTGGAGAAATGGCTTAGTGGTTAAGACGCTTGCCTGTGAAGCCTAAGGAGCCAGGTTCGATTCTCCAGGTCCCACATAAGCCAGATGCACGTGGTAGCACAAGCATCTGGAATTTGTTTGCAGTGGCTAGAGGCCCTGGCATGCTCATTCTCACTCTTCTCTCTCTCTCTCCCTCTTGCTCTCTGTCTCCAATAAATAAATAAATAAAAATTAAAACAAAAAAGAAAGAAAATCAGCTGACCATTCCCTGTCTCTTGGATCAGAGACAGTGCTGCATTTGCAACCAGCATTCTGGAGAGAAATAAAGATGGATGTTCTAACTGTATGCATTAGAGTGGTAGGTTCCTGAAGGAGACAGGGTCCTTCCTCTTCAGACCTTCGCATCAGGAAGGAAGCTATTAACTTGGAAGAGCAGTTCTTGAACATTTTGTTCCTATATTCTAACTATAGGGAGTATTTCATTGCAGTTTTCATAGTGCATCCCTGGCCTCCTGGAGCATGCTGCTAAACCTTCTGATGGTGGTTACTTAAACTTGAAGGCTTAAACAGAATGCCTCACGTGGGCTGCTTCCTTGGAGATGTAAACACGTCTGAATCCCCTATTCAGCCTCTGAGTAGGCAGAGCCTCCTTAGTAGCCCCAGCCTCAGAGTTTAGTAAGCTCTGTGCACTTTCCTTCTTTTCCTTCTCTTTCTTCCACACTCCTGTACTTTCATCTTTTCTTTCTTTCTTTCTTATTTTATTTATTTATTTTTTTTAGTTCCAGGTAGGGTCTTGCTCTAGCCCAGGCTGACCTGGAATTCACTAAGTACTCTCAGGGTGGCCTTGAACTCACGAGTGCTGGCATTAAAGGTGTGTGCCACCACGCCCGCTCCACACGCCTGTACTTTCTATATCTGCTTCTTCCTGGCAAGTTGTCTCAGTTCTGCTTGTGTAAATCAAGATGCCCATCAAGTCTTTGCCCTTTACTAAAAGGTTACTTGCCTCAGGAGTTTCATAAGTTCAACAGAGAGTTGTAGACTAAGAAGGCTAGCAGTCCGGGAGAAGAGAGAGAGAGAGAGACAGAGAGAGAGAGAGAGAGAGAGAGAGAGAGAGAGAGAGAGAAGGAGAGAAAGAAAGAAAGAAAAGAAGGAAGAAAGAAAGAGAGCTTATTTGCCTCGGGTGTCTCCTAATTCATCTCCACATCTGGAGCTTTTCTTTTTGCAGTAAATAAAGAACAACAGTTTTTTTTTCCCCTTTAGAAAACAATCAAGTTCATTCCCCAGAGAAAATGTTTTTGTGTTTGTTTTTTCCAAGGTAGGGTCTCACTCTAGCCCAGGTTGACCTGGAACTCACTCTGTAGTCCCAGGATTGCCTTTAACACACATTGATCCTCCTGCCTCTGCTTCCCCAGTCCCAGGATTAAAGGCATGCACCACCACACCTGGCTCATTCTTTTTCTTTTTTTTTTTTCCTTTTAAATTTTCACTTATTTATTTGAGAGAGAGAGGGAGGGAGGGAGAGAAGAGAGAGAGAGAGAGAGAGAGGAAGAGAATGGGCATGCTGAGGCCTCAGTCACTGCAAATGAATTCCAGATACATGTGCCACCTATGCATCTGGCTTACGTGGGTACTGGGGAATTGAACCTGGATCCTTAGGTTTTGCAGAGAAGCACCTCAACTGCCATCTGTCCAGCCTCTGGCTCATTTTTTAATTTTTATTTTTTTTAATTTTTATTAGCATTTTCCATGATTATAAAAAAAATCCCATGGTAATTCCCTCCCTCCCCCCCCCAACTTTCCCCTTTGAAATTCCATTCTCCATCATATTACCTCCCCATCTCAATCATTGTACTTACATATATACAATATCAACCTATTAAGTATCCTCCTCCCTTCCTTTCTCTTCCCTTGATGTCTCCTTTTTAACTTACTGGCCTCTGCTACTAAGTATTTTCCTTCTCATGCAGAAGCCCAATTATCTGTAGCTAGGATCCACATATGAGAGAGAACATGTAAGTTAAATTAAATAAATATTAAAAGAAAGAAAAAGACGAAAGAACCTATACTCAGATGGTGATGGGTCATCAGACTGGCAGACAAGATGCCATGGAAAAGACTTTTTTTAAAAAAAAATTAGTTATGGACATACTCACTGTGTAAACAGCACATGTTGGTACCATCTTTACCCTCATCCCTGTTCCCCCCTCCTGTTTGTTGAAGCTGGTTATTCTCATGGGGATTGTGGGTCATGCATTGTTTGGGTAGCCATCAGTTATGGGGAAGAGGCAATGTCTCTATGTGTAATGTCACAATTTTTGGCTCTAAAAATCTTTCCAACCCCTCTTCTGCGAAATTCCTTGAGCATGTTGGGCGAAAAGACCATTTTTTTTTTTCTTTTTTGGTTTTTCGAGGTAGGGTCTCACTGTAGCCCAGGCTGACCTGGAATTCACTATGGAGTCTCAGGGCGGCCTTGAACTCACAGTGATCCTCCTACCTCTGCCTCCTGAGTGCTGGGATTAAAGGCATGCACCACCACGCCTGGCAAAAGACTTTTTTTAAAAAAATTATTTTTAGTTTTTTATTTATTTAAGGAAAACAGAGAGAAAGAAGCAGATAGAGAGATAGATAGTCAGAGAGAGAAAATGGACACACCAGGGCCTCCAGTCACTGCAAACAAACTCCAGATACATATGCCACCTTGCATATCTGGCTTACATGGGTCCTGGGGAATCAAACCTGGGTCCTTTGAGTTTTTAGGCAAGCGACTTAACCACTAAGCCATTTCTCCAGCTCTGAAAGAGTCTTTCCATCAGGGACCTTTAGGCCGATTCCCTGTAAAGGAACTCTAACTGCCATGCCCTACAATCCTAGTTAGCTTGAAAGAGTGAGAGTTGTCTAGAGGTCTCCTTATTTCCTTAACAGCAGTTAGGGTATCCTTTTTTAATTTATTTTATTTGAGAGAAAGATGCAGGCAGAGAGAGAGAGAATGAGTACACCAGGGCCTCTAGCCACTGCAAACGAACTCCAGATGCATGCACTACCTTGTACATCTGGCTTACATGGGTCCTGGGGAATAGAACCAAGGTCCTTTGATTTTGCAGGCAAGCACCTTAACCGCTAAGCCATCTCTCCAGCCCTAGGGTTATTCTTTTTTCTTTTGTTTTTTAATTTTTATTTATTTATTTATTTGAGAGCGACAGACACAGAGAGAAAGATAGATAGAGGGAGAGAGAAAGAATGGGTGCACCAGGGCTTCCAGCCTCTGCAAACGAACTCCAGACACGTGCGCCCCCTTGTGCATCTGGCTAACGTGGGACCTGGGGAACCGAGCCTCAAACCAGGGTCCTTAGGCTTCACAGGCAAGTGGTTAACCGCTAAGCCATCTCTCCAGCCCCTAGGGTTATTCTTAGGAGGGAAGAATGATAGAGATTAGGAGCTAGGGAACCCTTTTTAAACAAACAAACAAACAAACAAACAAACATTATTTATTTGCAAGGGGAGAGAGGGAGAATGAATAAGCACACCAGGGCCTCTTGTCTGCAAATGAACCCCAAAGGCATATGCCACCTTGTGAATCTAGCTTTATGTGGGTTCTGGGGATTCAAACTCAGGCTGTCAGGCTTTGTAAGTAAGTGCCTTAATCGCTGAGCTATCTCTCCAGCCCCCAAATATTTCTTTCTTAATTTTCTCCCTCCCCCTTGTTTTCTTTGCAGTGCTGGCATTGAATGCAGAGCTTCACACATGCCAAGCAAGAGCTCTACCAGTGAACTATAGCCCCCAGTCTCACCCTAGTCCGAACTGACCTGGAATTCACTATGTGGTCTCATGGGGATCCTCCTACCTCTGCTTCCGAGTGCTGGGGTTAAAGGCGTGTGCTACCACACCTGGTTCCTGTCTCTCTCTCTCTCTTTATTGAGTAAAACATTTCATCAAGAACAAGAGTCATAATGGAAGAATGATCTGAAAGAGAGGCAGGGAAACAATTTTCCTTCTCCAGATGAAACTGAGAGGCTGGAAGTGTCCCCTAGGAGAATAGAGCTTCCATCAAGGCTGTCATGTGCTCCCTGGATCTATTTCACTCTGTGCTTGGATGATCTCATTTATATAGTCAGATACACAGTCTAAAATGATTGCTAGGATTCTTCTAATCTCATCATTTTATAGTTGACAAAGTAGCGTTTGCCTGTCATTCTCCTTTTCCCTGGACTTCTGTGTTTCAGAACTCCCGTCAGTCACTGGAGGACTGAAGAATAAACCCCGTTACAACTTTAGCCTGAGAAATTAAAGAAATCTCACAGGATATTTAAGCATATAGGGTAGATCTGGACAGCCCAGAATTTGTTTTGAGAAAGGAATAGTATCATTATTTATTTATTTTTATGAGAGAGAGAGAGAGAGAGAGAGAGAGAGAGAGAGAGAGAGAGAGAGAAGGAGAGAAAGGGGCACACCAGGGTCTCCTGCCACAGCAAAGAACTCCAGAAGCACATGTCCTTTTTGTGCATCTGACTTTACATGGGTACTGGGGAATTGAACCCAGGCTGGCAGGCTTTGTAAGTGCCTTTAACCATTGAGACATCTCCCTAGCCCCAGAAATATTTAATTTTATGGGATGAATTAGAGATTCAATCACTTTCATAATTTTTTTTTTAATTTTTTTTGTTCATTTTTTATTTATTTATTGGAGAGCGACAGACATAGAAAGAAAGACAGATGGAGAGAGAGAGAGAGAATGGGCACGCCAGGGCTTCCAGCCACTGCAAACGAACTCCAGACGCGTGCGCCCCCTTGTGCATCTGGCTAACGTGGGACCTGGGGAACTGAGCCTCGAACCGGGGTCCTTAGGCTTCACAGGCAAGCGCTTAACCACTAAGCCATCTCTCCAGCCCATAATTTTTTTTTTTTAAACAAGACTAGAGTAAGGCCAAGAGAGCCAGAGAATGAGAACCAGCCTTGCCTGCCTCTCAGTTTGATGGACTAGCTAAGAGTGGACCCTCTCTTTTCTTCACACTTGCAGATCAAGCCCAGCAGGGCCGCTGCCAGGATCCTTGCTCTAGCGCCCACTGCACAGCTGGGCTGTGGGAAGTTGCTGAGAGGGAGGACTTCTCTGAGGCCAAAACCCAAGCAGAAGCTACTCACCGGAGGTCTTTTCCAGATGAACTGGATGGGGAACTTCTGGCTATAAAAGAGAGAGGTCTCATCCGGTGGGAATTCAGGATCCAGATAAAGAACTTTCTTTTCTAAACATTTCTTGTGAAGCTGCTCATACGTCTTCTCCTTCACTCCAATAATGGGAAAATTGCGGCTGATGATGGCTGAATAGATGCCACCTGGGTGTCCACCCCCGGTCTCGGTGGTCTTGCCTTGGGCTGGGTGGGGAACTGGCCCTGGGGACCTAGGCTCAGCCCCCGTGCGTGGGGCCACAGTTGCGCTAATGACAGTCGGCATGGCAGGCAACTTTGGAAAGAGATCTTTAGAGAAAACAAGACACAGCAACCTTCAAAGAAAGGAAGCAACTGCAAAGGGAGAGTTGGAGTGATTTCTGTCATCTGAGAGAAAAATGTCCACATTCAATTCAAAGTTTACAGCCCATCACAAAGTCATCCAGCTTTGTTTAGTTTAAAAACAAAATGGAGTTGCAATCCAGAAGCCATAGGTTTTTCCAAAGGAAGGAGTACTTGAAGATCTTTTAGCAATTTTTACCTGGGGGCTCCTATGGGCAGCATGCAGGCCAGAGGGAGAGAAAGAGAATGACGGCTGTGTTTTGCTGGCCTGAAGAAGCTTGAGCCAGGAAAACTAAAAATAGATGTGAAGAGAGATCGTGAGTATGAGAGCAAGAGAAAGGCTAGTGAATGGTTACACTGAGTGGTAAAGAGAAGGCGAGTCGGGCATGGTGGCGCACACCTTTATCCCAGCTCTCGGGAGGCAGAAGTAGGAGGATCGCCATGAGTTTGAGGCCAGCCTGGAACAACAGAGTGAGTTCCAGGCCAGCCCAGACTAAAAAAAAAAATAGTTTCCCATTAATGTGGTGGCCAGTCCATCAGTAGTTTGCCTATTCAATAACACGTTCTTTGCCTATTTTCAGCATTCACCTGGCTCAGATGCTTTTCGTTTCTGGACAACAAAATGGCAACATAGAAATCACTCTAATTGGGTCCTTCTCCCTTTCTCTCTTTCTCTCTCTCCCTCTCTTCCTCTTTAGAGGTAGGGTCTCACTGTAGCCCAGGCTGACCTGGAACTCTCAGCAATCCTCCTACCTCTACCTCACAGTGCTGGGATTAAAGGCATATGTCACTATGTCTCACTGAAACAATATTTTAAAAGCTAGCAGCAATCCAAGGCACTAAGTTCTAGTGGATTATCCTGTACCTTTTAGAGTGCATGACATTTATACTTTCTAAAAGGCTAAAATATCAGAAAACTATTTAACATTAGATTCAGTATCTGTTTTGAAATGTTCTGGCATCAGCACTCAAGTCTAACTATCTGGGTGAAAAATGGCACTCAGCAGAATCCTCAGTTGAGGAAATCCCTGTCTCTTCTTGCTCACTTGACCTAGTCACCTCTTAATTATGCTCAACCCCAAAATAAGCACCGGGGCTGAACTACAAAACACGCCTCCAAGTAGGCCTGAGGCCGAAGTTGCAGTGGATATTGAGCCGACTGGTGTCAAGTCCTGGAGTGTCATATACAAGGAGTTGGCTTTGGGCTCCCAGATGAGAACGTAAGGTAGAGTCGGAGGGTGTTGACTGCCTGGCTTCCACCTTCGAGATGGCTATGTCCCAAGTCTGGCAGAATGGGGACCGGTCCCCTTGTAGCCATGCTTGTTCCCGAGTGACCAGCCTCATGGATTTAAGTTTAGAGGATTTGGGAGAAAGTGAGAAATGAGTTGAAAAGGGCGTATGCGGCTGAAGAGATGGCTCAGCCGTTAAAGGCACTTGCATGCAAAGCCTGACAGCCTTGCTTAATTCCTCCTTGTAAAGCCAGAGGCACAAGGTGGTGCATGTGTCTGGGGCTCTTTTGCAGTGGCAGGAGGCCCTGGCACACCCCACTCATGCTCTCTCTGCTTCTTTTCTCTGCTGATCTCTCACTCTCAATAAATAATAATAATAAAAAAAATTTAAAGAAAAAGAGGGCATGACCAGGTTCATGATCCTTGTGTCCCTCTAAGAAAATACCCAAGATTTTACTATTCTTGCAGGGGCAGAATAGAGGAGAGCAGTTATCCAGGTTCAAAGTGTGGGTTGGCCACTTACTGGCTACACATATATCTTAGTTGAATTACCTCTTAATTTCTTCCCATGTTTCAGTATTCTCACCTACAAAATGGATACAATGATAGTTGTTTTGTTATTAGGCTAGTTGTAAGGATTAAACAAGTTAATATATGTAATGCATTTCAAACAGTATCAGCATGTTTAAGCACTTAGTAGATAGTGTTAGAAAAGGCTTGTATTTAATGTTACTTTAGGGTTGTTAGACTAAACCCATGTGTCAGCTTTCCATCACTATAGTGAATTATCCAAGATAACTTAGTAACTAGTTTTTTTTTTTTTCTTTTCTGAGGTAAGCTCTTGCTCTAGCCTAGGTTGACCTGGAATTCACTATATAGTCTCAGGGTGACCTTGAACTCATAGCGATCTTCCTACCTCTGCCTCACGAGTGCTGGGGTTAAAGATGTGCACCACCACGCTGAACTTCCAAAATAATTTAAATAGACAAAAGGTTGATTTTTGGCTGATAGTTTTGGAGGTTTAAGTCCATGTTAATTGATTATATAGTTTTGGGCAGCATATCATGGCAAGAGCTTAGGCACAGCAAAACTGCTTACCTCATGGCCAGGAAGCAAGTGAGGAGAAAGAAAGGACTAGGGAGTCCCACCTTCCCCTTTGAGAAAACCCACCCAGTAACCCAGGAACCATCCCCTAGGTCCCACCTCCTAAGGCACTACCACCGTTCTCAACAGCATCACGTTGGGATCGAGTCTTTAACAAACGAACCTTTGGGGGAACTCATCCAAACAACAGTGCTTGCTGATGCAAGTCAGCACTTACCCTAGACATTCACTGAAAGTCTCCTGTGTACAGCACAGGCCCTGGGTGTGATACGTCCAAGCTTATTCCATGCAGTGAGACTTTCCTATTCACCTGTATTAAGAACCTCAGAAAAGGTTAGCACCCACCATCAAACTCACCAGTGGCCCATAGCAAAGGTGAATTTTCTTTCCCCACCATCACAATTTTGGGTCCCAGCCCAGTGTTCTTTACCACCCATATTTGCTCACAAGACTGTGAAGGTAGGACTAGGCTCCCCATGCACCATCAAGATTAAGCATGTAAACTGGGCGTGGTGGCGCACACCTTTAATCCCAGCACCTGGGAGGCAGAGGTAGGAGGATGGCTGTGAGTTCGAGGCCACCCTGAGACTACATAGTGAATTCCAGGTCAGCCTGGGCTAGAGTGAGATCCTACCTCAAAAAAAAAAAAAAAAAAAAAAAAAAAGATTAAGCATATAAAAAGACTTTGAGGGCTGGAGAGATGGCTTAGCAGTGTAAGCGCTTGCCTGTGAAGCCTAAGGACCCTGGTTCAAGGCTGGATTCTCCAGGTCCCACATTAGCCAGATGCACAAGGGGACACATGCATCTGGAGTTCGTTTGCAGTGGCTGGAGGCCCTGGCATGCCCATCCTCTCTCTCTCTCTCTCTCTCTCTCTCTCTCTCTGTTGCTCTCAAATAAATAAATAAAAATTAAAAAAAGACTTTGATAAATGTGTATACATATCTGTTGAATGAAATATCCTTTTATGCCAGGTGTAGTGGTGCATGCCTTTAATCTCTTTAATCGGTAGGTGGATCACGGTGAGTTTGAGGCCAGCCTGAGACTACATAGTGAATTCCAGGTCAGCCTTCACTAGAGTAAGACCCTACCTCAAAAAAGGGCTGGGGAGATGGCTTAGTGGTTAAGGTCCTTGCCTGCAAAGCCAAAGGACCTAGGTTTGATTCCCCAGGAAATAAGCCTCTGGCCTGCATGCTGCCCGTAGGAGCCCCCAGGTAAGCCAGATGCACAAGGTGGCACATGCATCAGGAGCTCCTTTGCAGTGGCTGGAGGCCATGGTATACCCTCCTTTCTCTCTATCCTGCTCTCTACTTCTCTCTCTCTCAAATAAAAAAAAAAGTATTAAAAAAGAGAGATATCTGGGCTGGGGAGATGGCTTAGTGGTTAAGCGCTTTGCCTGTGAAGCCTAAGGACCCTGGTTCGAGGCTCAGTTCCCCAGGACCCACGTTAGCCAGATGCACAAGGGGGCGCACGCGTCTGGAGTTCATTTGCAGTGGCTGGAAGCTCTGGCGCGGCCATTCTCTCTCCCTCTCTCCTTCCTCTCTCTCTGTCACTCTCAAATAAATAAATAAAAATAAAATAAAAATTAAAAAAAAGTGATATCATTTTATGATGAGAAATTGCTTACATTTAAGACCCTGATAATAAAGTTGTTTCTTGACTGTTTGCTCCCGGGGAGAGGCTGTTTCTGAGCAACTCCTCTGTTGAGCCTGCCTTCCTCAGCTGTCTCAGCCAGTTCCATTTGTTCGTTACTAAAACGAGTGTGACAGGTGTGAGGCTCTTGTTAGGGCCGGGGAGTTATATCACGCACATAGAGGGCGGGTGATCTTCCTTTCGCTGCGCTGATTTTAAGTAAAGTGTCTTCTCAAATGTACAGGGCCAGGTTCTAGATTTAGTCAGCTGCACAGCTGTGAGACAGATGCTATCGGAGATATCCAATCTGATCTCATGAACAAAGAGCAGACAATGAGCGTGTAAACAGCTGCGCATTTCAACTCCCAGAAACTTCTTCAAGGGTAAAGAACTAGTTTCAACAACACTGCATTCAGGGCCATGCAATATCTATGTCTGGATGATTTCTGTTGCACAACAGTGAAGTTAGTGGCTGAGACTTACAGAGGCATGCACATAGAACTGTTTAATATTCTCCAAATTTGGATCAATTCTATAGGCTTGGCCTCTCATGAACTGGCCTTTGAATAGTACTTATTAGGTATTTTGCCCTGTATTATTAATTATCAACTTGATTAGATCTGGAACTACCTAGGAGATAAACCTCTCAGCAGGTCTGTGAGGGAGTTTCTGGATTAGATTAATTGAGATGAAAAGACCTACCCTAATTGTGGGAGGCACCATTCCACGAGCGGGGATCCAGATACATAGAAAGGAGAGTTTGCTGAGCGCCAGCATTCTCTCTCTGTTTACCAGCTGCCTCAAGTTACTGCCACCATGCCTTCCCTATCATGACGGACTGTGTCATCTAACTGGGAGCTGAACCAACTCTTCTCCTTTGAGTCACTTCTTGTCAGGTATTTGGAACCTAACTTGAATTTGTTTTATGATTTTTCAGTAGATTAGAATTTGAGAGAATTCCACAGATGTCATCTACCTATTGTTGTATAGAAAGTTCCTTTATTTTTTAAATTTTTTTTTGTTCATTATTTATTTATTTATTTGAGAGTGACAGACACAGACAGACAGACAGAGGGAGAGAGAGAGAATGGGCGCGCCAGGGCTTCCAGCCTCTGCAAACGAACTCCAGACGCGTGCGCCCCCTTGTGCATCTGGCTAACGTGGGACCTGGGAACTGAGCCTCGAACCGGGGTCCTTAGGCTTCACAGGCAAGCGCTTAACCGCTAAGCCATCTCTCCAGCCTGCAAGTTCCTTTAAATTGAAACAGCCCTTCCTAGAGGGAGGAGGGAGGCTCTTGAGACTGGGGAAGAACACAGCTCACAGGTCTTGGGAAACTCCCAAGACTTCCCAGAGTCACAAGGCACCTCCTTAAGGGAGAAATGGCAACAGTTGCTGGAGGATGAGATCCTCCCACCAGCCCATCTGCTTGCTAGCGTGCAGCACGCTCCAGGGCCGCAGCTTCTGTGAAGCACGGGTCACCCACGCTCCTGTAAATAGCCGCTCATCCATGCTTTGTAAGAAACCAACTAGAGAGAAGAGAGACAAAGAGAACAGGCAGATAGAGGGGAGAGAGAAAATGGGCATGCCAGGGCCTCCAGCCACTGCAAATAAACTCCAGCTGCATGTGCCACTTTGGACATCTGGCTTTATGAGGGTACTGGGGAATCTAGCTCAGGTCATTAGGTTTTGCAGGCAAGTGCCTTAACCACTGAACAATCTCACCAGCAATCCCCCCCCACCCCCGTGCCCACCTTATATATTTTTTTCTTTATGGTTTTTAGAGGTAGGATTTCACTCTAGTCCAGGCTGACCTAGAATTCAGTCTATAGTCTCAGGGTGGGCTTGAATTTATGGTGATTCTCCTACCTCTGCCTCCTGAGTGCTGGGATTAAAGGTGTGTGCCACCATGCCCAGCTCCACCTTATTTTTTGAGACAAGGTTTCTCACTGAACCTAAAGATCACCAATTTGGCTAAACTAGGTAGCCAGTGAGCTCCAAGAATTCTATCTCCCTAGTGCTGGGATCATGGTACACATGCCCATATCTGGTATTTTATGTAGGCACTGGGGATCTGAACTCAGGTCCTTATGCTGGCTTGGCAAATAGTTTACCCATTGAGCCATTTCCCCAGTCTCTTCAAATTATTTACAATTCAAATGGTCATACTTAAACATAAGTCATATAAGATGCAGAAAACATCTATACTAACAGATAACATAACAGATCTTGTTTTTTTTTTTTTTTTTTTTTTTCAAGGTAGGGTCTTACTCTAGCCCAGGCTGACCTGGAATTAACTCTGTCATCTCAGGGTGGCCTTGAACTCATGGCAATCCTCCTACCTCTGCCTCCCGAGTGCTGGGATTAAAGGCGTGCGCCACCATGCCCAGCTTTTTTTTTTTTTTAAGTAAGGGTCTCACTGTAGCCCAGGCTGACCTGGAATTCACTATGAAGTCTCAGGGTGGCCTCGAGGTCATGGTGATCCTCCTACCCCTGTCTCCCAATTGCTGGGATTAAAGGTGTGTGCTACCATGCCCAGCCAATTGTGTGTGTGTGTGTGTGTGTATGTGTGTGTGTGTGTGTGAGTGAGACCAATGAGGTTTTTTATTTTTATTTTTATTTTATTTTTTTCTTCCAAATTTTTACTAACAACTTCCATGATTATAAAATATACCCCATGGTAATACCCTCCTTCCCCCCCCCCCCCAATTTCCCCTTTGAAACTCCATTCTCCAGCATATCCCCTCCCCATCTCAATCAGTCTCCCTTTTAATTTTGATGCCATGTTTTTTTCCTACTCTTATGATGGTCTTGTGCAGGTAGTGTCAGGCACTGTGAGGCCATGGATATCCAGGCCATTTTGTGTCTGGAGGAAGCACATTGTATGGAGTCCTACCCTTCCTGTGCCTGCAAATGCCTTAACAGCTAGGCTATCTCTCTAGTCCCCTGATGAGTTTTATGGGCTGTTTGCAGGAGTATGGGTGAGGGTTTGTTTATAGGCACTTTACCAGTGGCTATACTACTGAAGTCTCTACCTCCCTACTAACCATTAACTGTGTAAATTCTCAGAAAGGGGTGGGACTACATGAGCCCTGTTCCCTCCCAAAACAGGGTGCTGATGGGCCCAATCATGCAGTGGTGATCACACTGCTATGAATCCAAGTGTGCTACTGTTACATCATGCCTGGAAGTCGATGTTTTACATTGCTTCCTCCTTTCTGCTGTTACATTCTTTCTGCCCCTTCAACCCTAATGCTCCCTGAGCCCCAGAGGTCCCATTTAGGCCTGAGCACTTAACAGTCACTTACTTTTAGCACTTTGACCAGTTATGGATCTTTGTAGTCACTGCTGGTCACTGCAAAAGCAGCTCTTCAGACCAAAAATGACAGAAGCATTAATCTGTGAGCATAAAGTTAATTGTTTAGGAGGCAATATGATGGGAGTGTCGCGTCTAGTCAGCAGAACAACAGGAGTTTCCACTCTAGAGCCCATGACCTTCTGAGCCGCAGGGGTTTCTTTTTTTGTTTTGTTTTAGTTTTTATTTGTTTGCTTGCTTTTCTTTTTGTTAATATTTTTTATTGACAACTTCCATAATTGTAAACAATATCCCATTGTAGTTCCCTCCCTCCCCCCAGTTTCCCTTTGAAACTCCACTCTCCATCAAATCCCCTCCCCATCTCAATCAGTCTCTCTTTTATTTTGATGTCATCATCTTTTCCTCCTATTATGATGGTTTTGTGTAGGTAGTGCCAGGCTACTTGGTGTCTGGAGGATTATGTTGTAAGGAGTCCTACCCTTCCTCTGGCTCTTACATTCTTTCCACCACTTCTTCCACAATGGACCTGAAAGACCCCCCAGAGGGAGACCTTCACTCAAGTCTCAAGATAGCACGCACCCAAAGACACACGGGAGACCAAACTTGCTGCAAAAGCATGAGGCTTTATTTGGGAAACCAGAGCTCTGGGGTCGACACGGATCTCATGTAGGAGACAGAGGAGTCGACCCTGAGCCCTATTGGGTGTTTCTTTTTATAGGGTTTTTAGCAAGGAAGGGAAAGGGGGGGGGTCTCACAAGGGCATTTGCCAAGCTTGTACAGTTATGTCTACATATCTTATTTGTGCATAAACAGAGTTTAAGTCCTTGGTCAGGCTGTCTTGGGAAACTATTTTATTATTTTGGTTTTTCTCAAAGCTGTATTTTTGTTTTTTCTCTTCCCGGGATATAAAGTTTAGGATGACCCGATCAACCCATATCTTGGGCCATCCGCAGCCTATCTTTTAGCCTATTTTTGATTTACTCCTTTCTGAATATACAGTTCAGGCTGTCCCCTAGCTGTAGCAACCAGCTGTTTCTTTACTAAGTTTACTTTAAAATTTTCTATCCTGCCTTTCAGACCCTGAGCCTTGGAAGGTGTGATAGAGATATTTCAGTACTAAGCACTCCTCTGTCACTTCTTCTCAGCACCATGATGCCTTCTGAGTCATCCCAAGGTCACTGCCATCTGAAAAGAGAAGGTTCTCTAGCCAAAAGTGAGAGTAGCCTTAATATGTAGGTGTGAATGTTAAGAGAAGTGCTTGGCAGTTTGTTGAGCATAGTATGTACATTTAGTCAGACAGCAGCAGATGTTATACTTCTAGGGCTCATGACTACCCCTGTTGTAGGTTTTCAGTATCAGGGATGTATTCCCTCCCATGGAGTGGGCCTCCAGTCCAATTAGAGGGCAGTTATTTCCCCCATCACAGATGTGCCACTATTGTACCTGTTGGCTCATTTGGCCTGGCTGGCAAGATATAAGGCTTGCATTGTCCACTGTTGGGTATCTTCACTGGTGATTTCTCTCTCTCCCATTGAACTGCATGCACCATGGCTTTTTCCAGCTTTCTGTTAGCTGGTCTACATGGAGGTTGTTTTCAGCTCAGCTCCAGTGAGATTTCTCAGTGACCTTGTAGCCCAAGCATGTGGAGTCTTTAGCAATAGGGTCTTACCATCCTTGGTGGGAAACCAAGGGCCTCGGCAATAGCCTGTATTGTTTGGGGGGCAGTAGGGACCTACCCAACAACTCACTGGAAGGTATCACATCCCTGGCACTGAAAATTTTATAGTAACAATCTATGAGTCACAGGTTTTTGATTGGGTTTACAATATCAGATGTGAATTAATTATCTCCTGTGGGGCAGGAACCAAATTCAATCAGAGAGCCATGGTTACCCCCTAACAGTGTGGCCACTATTGCACCAGTGAGCTCATCTTCCTTGGCCAGTCAGTATTGCTGCACACATGGTTCACAGCTGAGAAACACTGTTGAGGCCAATTCTCCCCCAGAGCCTGCATTCATCTTTCGGCACAATGAGGGTGAGCCAGCAGGGAGAAAGCTTATAATCTTGTTACAGCTTGACTTCTCTATGTCCTGTGGCATCTTCAACACTAGGGTCTTACCATATAGTTGTGGTGGGCAACCAAAGGCAAGGGAAATGGTATTATTTTGGGGACCTCAAGAACCTCTTTGATCAATAGTTCATAGGGAGGTAGTCCTCCCCTGGCACTGGGATTTTTGTTTAATAACTCTGACTTTGTTAAGAGCCAGAAGATAGAAGTGTCATAGAGTGCTGTGTTCTGTTTTTTGTTTGTTTGTTTGTTTTTAAGAATGCTGTATTCTGGACACAACATGGTCATTACACTCATGAACTCACAACAGCTGGGGTTTTCTATACAAGATTAGTCCATCAACATTCCATTATGAATGGGGGAAGTACTCATGAAACTCCACTTGTCCTACAGTAGGTATTGGCAGCTAATGGTTACTGGGGGAGGGAGAGTAGTAGTATAGCCCTGGTGTGTGTGTGTGTGTGTGTGTGTGTGTGTGTGTGTGTGTGTGTATACATACATACATACATATAATTGAGCCAGGTGTGGTGGCGCATGCCTTTAATCCCAGCACTTGGGAGGAAGAGGTAGGAGAACCACCATGAGTTTGAGGCCAGTCTAAGACTACAAAGTGAATTCCAGGTCAGCCTGGGCTGGAGCAAGACCCTACCATGAAAAACCAATTATATATATAACTTATTTTACTACTTTTTTTTGAGGTAGTGTTTCACTCTAGTCCAGGCTGACCTGGAATTCACTATGTAGTCTCAAGGTGGCCTTGAACTCACAATGATTCTCCTACCTCTGCCTTCTGAGTGCTGGGATTAAAGGCGTGCACCACCACAACAGCTGTTTTAATTTTTTTTTTTTTTTTTACTTATTTATTTGAGAAAGGAAGAAGCAGAAGATAGAGAATGGGCACACCAGGGCCTGCAGCCACTGCAAACGAACTCCAGATGCATGCATCACCCTGTGGATCTGGCTTGCGTGGGTACTGGGGAACTGAACCTGGGTCCCCAGGCTTTGCAGGCAAGTGTACTAACTGCTCAGCCATCTCTCCAGCCTTCTTTACTTACTTACTTACTTACTTATTTGCGAGAAGAGTCAGTGAGTGAGTGAGTGAGTGAGTGTATGGGCATAAAAGAGCCCCTTGCCACTGTAACCAAACTTCAGATGCAAGTACCCCATTGTGCATCTGGCTTTACATAGGTACTGAGGAATTGAACCTGGGCCAGCAGACTTTGCAAACAAGTACCTTTAAACACTGAGCCATCTCCCCAGGCCCTCAATTCTTACTTTTGCTTCAGATCTACCAGTTACTTAATTATAGCCAACAGTTACTGATAGCCATGTAGTGATGCTATCATGGATAGAAGAGAAATATGACACAATCTGAAGGACCATAGAATGTAATAGGAGACAGTCCTAGTTGTCACATTAAGGCACATCCCTGAGGATGCAAAGTAGCCATGATTATATGTGGGGCAGCACTTCAGAGAAGGGTAAAATCACTGCCAATGAAGGCGTTGAGGTAGAGGGTAGTCAGAGAGGCTTCATGGGAAAGTGGGATTTGGGCTGGGCCTGGAAGGAAGGTAAACCTGTATAGGTGGGAAGGGAAGATACAGTGGTCCAAGGAATGGATGACACAAAGGTGACAGCTGCAAGCAGCTAAGCAGAAGTGGGGTAAAAGAACATGCAAGCTGAGGAACTGAGAGCACCCCAACAGCTGCTGCGGGAGACAGCAGGGGTCTCTGGGGTCTTCCGAGCAGGGACATCATCATCTATCCCATGCCAAGCCACACTGGAGACTAAGGCAAAAAGAAAAGGCAGTAACATGCAACATGTCTTTAAACTTTAAAAAAAAAAAATTATTTGAGGGAAAGAGAGGGAGAGAGAGAGGGGGGGGGCAGATAGAAAGTGAGAGAAAGAATGGGCACGCCAGGGCCTTCAGCCACTGAAAACGCACTCCAGACACAGGCACCACCTTGTGCATCTGGCTTACGTGGGTCCTGGGGAATCAAACCTGGGTTCTTTGACTTTGCAGGTAAGCACCTTAACCCCTCAGCCATCTCTCCAACCCTGGAACTTGTCTTTATTTAAATATTTGGTAGTTTGTTCAATATGCTTTTGGGCAGATTTTGACTTTAAAAAAAATATTTTTTTAGAAGTTCTACTATGGATAACATTACCAAACAGAATCACAAGCTATAGAGAAACCTAGTGTGAAAGAGTCAAGCATGTGGAACACTCCACTGTTCTGTTTTTGAAGAAATGGCTGCAGAGACCCCTCTTTAGCACCCAGCACTCTCATGTTAGCAGGTAGCAACTAAACAAGGCTATCCCCAGCAAAGAAGAGTCCAATTTGTTGAAGGTACAGGTGACTAATAGCATTCTTAATTAATAAATTATTATTATTATTTTAACAATTTTATTTATTTATATGAGAGAGACAGAGGAAGAGAGAGAGAGAATAGGTGCTCCAGGGCTTCCAGCCACCACAAAGGAACTCTAGATGTGTGCGCTCCCTTGTGCATCTGGCTAATGTGGGTCCTGGGTAATTGAACCTGGTTCCTTAGGCTTCACAGACAAATGCCTTAACTGCTAAGCCATCTCTCCAGCCCTAAATTATTATTTTTGAGGATGGGTTTTTGAGGCAGGGTCTCACTCTAGCTCAGGCTGACCTGGAATTCATTATGTAGTTTCAGGGTGGCTTTGAACTCACAATGATCCTCCTACCTCTGCCTCCTGAGAGCTGGGATTCAAGGCAAAAAAAAAAAAATTTTTTTTTTGAGCCGGGCATGGTAGCAAATGCCTTTAATCCCAGCACTTGAAAGGCAGAAGTAGGAGGATTGTCATGATTTTGAGACCACCCTGAGACTACATAATGAATTCCAGGTCAGTGTGGTCTAGAGTGAGATCCAACCTCACAAAAATATTTTTTATTATTTATTTGAGAGAGAGAGCGAGATTGAGAAAATGGGCATGCCAGTGACTCCACCTGCTGCAAATGAACTCCAGACACATGTGCCACCTTGTATATCTGGCTTACATGGGTCCTGGGGAATTAAACCTGAATCCTTTGACTTTGAAAGCAAGCACCTTAACCACTGAGCAATCTCTCCAGCCCCTAATTTTGATTTAACTTTCCAAAATAAGGTCTTACTTTAGCCCAAATTGACCTGGAATTCACCATGTAGTTTCAGGCTGGCCTTCAATTTATAGTGGTCCTTTTTGGCCTCTGGTGTGCTAGGATTAAAGCTGTGTGCTACCACTAATTTTAATTTTTTGTTTATTTATCTATTTTTGTTTGTTTGAGGTAGGGTCTCACTGTAGCCCAGGCTGACCTGGAATTCACCATGTAGTCTCAGGGTGGCCTTGAACTCACGGCGATCCTCCTACCTCTGCCTTCCGAGTGCTGGGATTAAAGGCATGTGCCACCACACCTGGTTTTAATTATGATTTTTTTTTTTTTTTTTTTTTTTTTGGTTTTTCGAGGTAGGATCTCACTCTAGCTCAGGCTGACCTGGACTTCACTATGGAGTCTCGGGGTGGCCTCAAACTCACGGCAATCCTACCTCTGCCTCCCAAATGCTGGGATTAAAGGTGTGTGCCACCACATCCGGCAAATTTTGATTTTTTAATGTAGTTCACTAGAATATTCCTTTGTTTGGGGCCGGAGAAATGGCTTAGCAGTTAAAACCCTTGCCTATAAAGCCTAAGGATACAGGCTTGATTCTCCAGCTCCCATGTAAAACAGATGCACAAAGTGGTACATGTATCTGGAATTCGTTTGCAGTGGCTAGTGGCCCTGGCATGCCCATTCTCTCTCTCTCTCTCTCTCTCTCTCTCTCTCTCTCTCTCTCTCTCTGTTTAAAATAAAATAAAATAAAGTAAGCTGGGCTTGGTGGTGCATGCCTTTAATCCCAGCAATCGGGAGGCAGAGGTAGGAGGATTGCTGTGAGTTCAAGGCCACCCCTCTTCTTTTTTCTTTGAAGTAGGGTCTTGCTCTAGCCCAGGCTGACTTGGAATTCACTATGGAGTCTCAGGCTGGCCTCCAACTCACAGCGATCCTCCTACCTCTAGGTGTGTGCCACCATGCCCAGCCCTAGTAGATAGTATTTAATAAAATACAATTAAAACAAGCAAGCTTGAGTTTGAAGATTAATTTGGAACTTTTGAACCTGAAAAGCATGGAAGGAAAAATAACCCTTTGTGCTCAGTCAGTCTCTGGGGGAGAACAACTCCCCATTGTTCCAGCCTTTACGGTGCTGTGGGAGGGTTGCCTTGCTCACCTTGACGTGAGGGCAAGACAACCATGGGGGCACCAGACACCACCATCTACTTGGAGATTGGCCTTGGGTAAGTCTGATGCTTCGGCCAGTGCCCACCCTGCATGTCCTGAGGCAAGCCCAGCAGACTGGTCTTTTGAGTCACCCTTCTTTTTTTAAAGAAAATGTTTTTATTTTTATTTATTTATTTGAGATACAGAAATAGGCAGGTATAGACAGAATCAGAGAGATTAGGCATACCAGGGCCTCTAGCCACTGCAAACAAACTCCAGATGTGCGCACCCTCTCGTGCATCTGGCTTATGTGGGTCCAGGGGAGTTGAACCTGGGTCCTTTGGCTTTGCAGGCAAGTGCCTTAACTGCTAAGCCATCTCTCCAGCCCTACTTCAACTTGTTTTTTTGTGGGGGGATTCGAGGTAGGATTCACTCTGGTCCAGGCTGACCTAGAATTAACTTCATAGTCTCAGGGTAAGTCACCCTTCTTTAGGGGAGGCCACTAACTGGGCCCCACAGCCATGTCCCAAGAGGGATGAAAAACCTCACAGTATCAATAATACACATTTATGTGTAAAATTCCTATGAATGTCTCAGGGCTTTGTGGGTCTGCAGGAAAGGCAGTAGTTGCACACAGTATCAGTAATACACCTTTAAGTGTAAAATCTGAAGTTTTAATTTTTATTTATTTATTTATTTTTGGTTTTTTGAGGAAGGGTCTCACTCTAGCACAGGAGAGAATTCACTATGAAGTCTCAGGGTGGTCTCAAACTCCCAGTGATCCTCCTACCTCTGCTTCTCAAGTGCTGGGATTAAAGGTGTGCACCACCACATTTTTTTTTTTTTTTTGGTTTTTTGAGGTAGGGTCTCATTCTAGCTCAGGCTGACCTGGAATTCACTATGTAGTCTCAGGGTGGCCTTGAACTCATGATGATCCTCCTACCTCTGCCTCCCGAGTGCTGGGATTAAAGGTGTGTGCCACCACGCCCGGCACATTTTTTTTTTTTTTAAACTTACACAAGGTCTTGCTATGTAGCTCAGACTGGCCTTGAACTCTTGATCCTTCTGCATCAGCTTCCAAAGTGCTAGCATTACAAGTGTGCAGGCCACCACATGTGGCTGAAATCTTAAAATCTTAAATCTACTGTTTATTAGTACACTAGAGATTAATGAAGACAATTTTTACCAGGAAAATAAGATGGCAGCACAAGTCTTAGAAATCGCCAAAGAGAGGGACAAGGGTGCAGGTGGCTCCCTCCACACATCACATCATCTGGCATTTGTTATTTAATGTGCACCTTCCAGTCAGCACCGATATTCAGAGAAAGCTTCTCCAGTTTCAAGGTGGACGTTCTGTCACAGTATACAAATACCACAGGCTGATCTTTACCATCTAAATTTAAAGGGAATAAAAGAAGGAGATTTGAAGCATACCCAAGAGGGAATGATTATTATTTTTTTTTAATCTGACAAGCTTTCTGATATTATCATAAAAGCTTACATCTTATTTAGGAGAATCTAATAGCATTTTTTATTCATGAAACTCTGAAAGTTTTAGAACATGAAAATTTCATTGTTTTGAGTACAACACTACTTGGGAAGAAACTGTAAAGAACAAAGTGATTTATCCAAGAAATTCAGTAGGTCAGGAAGAGCATAATTCCCACCCCATGCCCTTTCATAAACTCCAGAAACATGGAAGTATTCTGCAGGGCTTCAGATATCTACAGCTTAAAATAATCAAGAGATACCCACAATATTATTTCAAGTCTCAAATAATTTCTCTTAGAATTTTCTTTTTTTAGTTTTTCGAGGTAGGGTCTCACTCTAGCCCAGACTCACCTGGAATTTACTATGTAGTTTCAGGGTAACCTCGAACTCACTGCAATCCTCCTACCTCTGCCTCCCGAGTGCTGGGATTAAAGGCATGTGCCACCACACCCAGCTTTCTTAGTGCTTACTTACCAGGTGAGTGGGTAGTCACAGAAAGCGGCTTCTTCCTGAGACCTAGGATCAAGATCTTCTCTACCACACACTTGCTGGGATAATTGCCCCTCTCATCAGCACAACTGGAACAGAAAGAATAGAAGGAGGACTGGAGAGATGACTCAGCAGCTAAGGCTCTTGCCTCTGAAGCCTAGTGACTGGAGTTTGATTCCCCAGTACCTATGTAAAGCCAGATGCACAAAGTGATGCATGTATCTGGAGTTTATTTGCAGCAGTTGGAAGCCCTGGTGTACCCATTCTCTGTGTCTCTCTCTGCTTGCAAATAAATAAATAAGAAAGGAAGGAAGGAAAAAGAGTAGGAGAAGGAGAAGGAAAAGGATTGGAGTTTGAATTGGTTACTAGGTCAACATCACTAGCCTATGACTCCTCTCTGGTTTTGTCTTGTGGAGTCTCGGTCTGAACAGGAGTCATATTTAGTAGGATGAAGATATGAAAAAAGATGATTCTGTGCATCAACAACTAGGTAACCAGTGGCCAAGTCAATCTCCCTAAGGCCTTTGGAGTGAAGTTACTGGAGAATGCAAATATATAATATAAAATCAATCAAAACAAAACAAAACAACAAAAAGGACATAATGTGGCCAGCCCTGGTAGCACATATGCCTTTAATCCCAGAACTCAGGAGGCTAAAGTAGAAGGATAGCTGTGAGTTTGAAACTACATACTGAATTACAAGTCAGCCTGGGCTGGAGCAAGACCCTATCTTGAATAAACAAATAAGCAAAAAAACAAGAAAGGCATAATATGACTTAGATATTAAACCAGAGAAATCAGATATGGAATTAATTAATGTGTGGAAGAATGAATGGAACTAGTGGGTACTTAAATTGAATCATTTTCATTTTTTAGGTAGATGGTGATTGGAAAATACCCTACAAACAACCTTCATTTATTTAAGTGGTAATTTATATTACAAGCCTACCCAATTACTTGAGGATGCCAAAAGGGTAACGTAATTGCATAATTCATGAAACATTACAGCTGCCTGTCTTCTCTTACCTATTGATCAAAACACTGGAAGAGAATAAAAACTTCCGGTGTAAGAATTGCTTCTGGTGGAGGTACTGGAATGAATGGCCATCATCAAGATATAATTCTCCCACAGCGGAATCCTGGAGAGTGAATCACAGAGAATCTGCTTTTGTAATAGTTTTACAGAAAAAGAATATCAGCCTCTGGTGAGAAACAACAAAACTTTAAAAGTCTGTGAAAATGCTGAACAAAAGCTACACTAAGTAACACATAAATTCCACATGTGACCAATATTCAACCACTCCTGAATACATAAAGAAATAATATGAGAAAGGAAAGTGAGACCTTGTTCAAAAAATTTTAAACTACAAAGTGTGAGCAGTTATGTAAATGGCTTCCTTGAAAATACTACTCCAGAAGCCAGGTGTGGGGGCCCAGCACTCAGGAGGCAGAAGTAGGAGGATCGCAGTGAGTTAAAAACCAGCTGGAGACTACATAGTGAATACCAAGTCAGCCTGGGCTACAGCAAGACCCTACCTCAAAAAAAAAAAAAAAAAAAAAGAAAGAGAAGAAATAATATTCCAGAATATGACAAGAATTGGGCGTGGTGGCCCACACCTTTAATCCCTGCACTTGGGAGGCAAAGGTAGGAGGATCGCTGTGAGTTTAGGCTGCCCTGAGATGTGAGATGACAGTGAATTCCAGGTCAGCCTGGGCTAGTGTGAGACCCTAACCTCAAAAAAAAAAAGCAAAGTGCAGTTGGAAAAAAAATCAGTATATTATAGATGAGATCAACTAATTTTAGATCTTCTACTTAGAGAAAATCCCTGCTTCGTACTGTTTTAGCAGGAGGATGGCCCTTTGGCTTTTGCATGTTAAACAAGGTAGTGCTTAGGTGACATAGATGGAGAATGAAGACACAACTTATTTTACAATATTAATATAACTAAGAATAACTGTGACTATGATAAGGGGAAGAATTTGTGTCTGGCTTTATAATATATTTGGGTAAATGGTGAAGACAGAATTCTGCTACAGCTTCATTTGTCTAAAAAGATCCCCTCAAATTGGGACCCGCCCAGGCTTCACTCATGGACATTTTAGTTGTTTGAGCCACCTGACTAGAACAGAAGTCATTCAGTACCCTAAAGAGTACATAAACACAGGTTGATAGCCCCTTTTGTGGGAGACTAAGCTCCGGGGCTAATCCACAGGGCAGGCTGCCTAGAGTCTATTGGGCTTTCCATCCAGCAGCACTGGGTGCCAGCCTGGACAGCGCTAGCAGGGACGTGCCCAGGAAAGGCATTTCCATCCCTTCCAGACCTTAATGCTCCTCAAGAAATGTCAGGAGGATCACAGTAGCTAGATGACTGAGGAACGATGGCAAACTCGATGTCTAGATAAACATTAGGTGAACCTACTTGACAGATGAGAGTCATGACTTTTACATCCATCATACCTCCGAAAGGCTCCCACCGTAAAGAGACACATAGATAGAAGAAAAAGGATGACTGGTTTTCCAAATACCTTAGTGCTCAGAGCCACGCGCAGTCCATATGGGGAATCCACCATCCAGCCTGTTGACCTCCCTACGGTTGTCTTTATTGGTATCACACTTCCACCTCGCTGAAACACCGGGATCTGTAACAGCAGCACTCTCAGGGAAGATGTGTGCATAGCAAGTAATATCAAAGTAGATGTTTTTTTATTTTTTTATTTTTATTTTTATTTTTTGTTTTTTCGAGGTAGGGTCTCACTGTAGCCCAGGCTGACCTGGAATTCACCATGGAGTCTCAAGGTGGCCTTGAACTCACAGTGATCCTCCTACCTCCGCCTCCCAGGTGTTGGGATTAAAGGCGTGCACCACCAAGCCCGGCTCAAAGTAGATTTTTAAATACTTCACTATGTGAGATCCACATTCCTTTAAATTTTTTCCAATATGTTTTATTTATTTATTAGAGAGAGAGAGACAGAGACAGAGAAAGAGAATGGGCATGCCAGGGTCTGTAGCCACTGCAAACAAACTCCAGATGCCTGTGCCACCATGTGCATCTGGCTTACATGGGTTCTGTGGAATCAAACCTGGCTTCTTAGGCTTTGCAGGCAAGTGCTTTAACCACTAAGCCATCTCTCTTGCTCTGAGATGCATCTTTATTGTTATTTTTAATTTAATTTTTTTCAAATTTTATTTATTTATTTGCAAGCAGAGAGAGAGAGAGAGAGAGAAGAAAGACAGAGAGAGAATGGGCACTCCAGGGCCTGTAGCCACTGTAAACAAACTCCAGATGCCTGTGCCCCTTGTGCATCTAGCTTATGTGGGTCCTAGGGAATCGAACCTGGGTCCTTTGGCTTCACAGGCAAATGCCTTAACTTCTAGGCCATCTCTCCAGCCCTTAAATTTTATTTTTGAGAGAGACAGACAGAGAGGGAGAAAGAGGGAGACAGAGAGAGAGAGAAAATTAGTTACTGCACCACGGACTCCAGTTACTGCAATTGAACTCCAGATGCTTGTGCCATCTTGTGTGTATGTGCAACCTTGTGTGCTTGAGTCACCTTGTGACTCTGGCTTATATGAGATCTGGAGAGTGGAACATGGGTCCTTAGGCTTTGCAGCCAAGTGCCTTAACCACCAAGCCATCTCTCCAGCCAGAATAACTGTTCTTTTTTTTTTTTTTTTTTTTTTTTGTAGTTTTTTGAGGTAAGGTCTCACTCTAGCTCAGGCTGACCTGGAATTCATTATGTATTCTCAGGGTGGCCTCAAACTCAGAGTGATCCTCCTACCTCTGCATTCCAAGTGCTAGGATTAAAGGCGTGTGCCACCATGCCCAGCATCTGAACAAGTATTTTTTAAAATATTTTATTTTATTTATTTTTTTAAAATTTTTATTAACATTTTCCATGATTATAAAATATATCCCATGGTAATTCCCTCCCTCCCCACCCCCACACTTTCCCATTTGAAATTCCATTCTCCATCTGAACAAGTATTTTAACTTCTCTGGATTTTAGAGTTTCTTCATGATCAATGTGAGAGATTAGGGTAGTTACTAAGTTCTTTCTCTTCTAGATCTGAAAGTTAATAGCTGATATTTTCAGTTTTTGATGTGAAGTCACTGTTCTTTTGTGTGTAAGCATATGTGTGTGTTTTCCAGGTAGGGTTTCACTCTGGCCCGGGCTGACCTGGAATCCACTACGTACTCTCAGGGTGGCCTCAAACTCATGGAGATCCTCCTACCTCTGCCTCTCAAGTGCTGGGATTAAAGATGTGCACCACCACGCCTGGGTCTGTGTTTTTGTGTTTTGAGATATTTTATTTATTTATTTGTAAGGAGAGAGAGAGAAGGAAGAATGAGCACACTAGCCTTTTTTCCCATTGCAAACAAACCCCAGATTCATGCACCACTTTGTGTATATAGCTTTATGTGGTCACTGGGGAGCAGAACCCAGGTCATCAAGCTTTGCAAGTGAGCACCTTTAACCACTGAATCATCTCTCCAGCCTACATTTTCTTTTTCTTCATAGGTATGTATATGTATACACACACACACACACACACACACACACACACACACACACACACACAGGTTTTTTGAGGTAGGATTTTGCTCTAGCTCAGGCTGACCTGGAATTCATTATGTAGCCTTAGGGTGACCTTGAACTCATGGCGATCCTCCTACCTCTGCCTCCCAAGTGTTGGAATTAAAGGTGTGTGCCACCATGCCCAACTCATTTTCTTTATAATGAAACTCATAATGACAAGTAAAGAAAACAATGCCACTATTACTTTATTAATCTTCACACTACTCAGGACCTGGCTGTGGCCTTGAGAATTTCCTTTGAGAAACTAATGACAGACTTCCGGTTAAGATGGTGGCGTAGGAACCATGCCAAAGCAGCCTAAAGGAGAAAAGCAAAAACAACAACAACAACAACAAAACAAGACAGCAAAATACACTCTTTTACTTAAAAGTGAGGTGTATAAGAAATTATCAGCCACAGCAGAGAAGTAGGAGAGACCCAGAGCATCTAGAGACCACAGAAGCAGGCAGAAGTGGCTCCAGCAGCAGTGGCCCCAGGTACTTGAGGCTGCAGCCACCACGCTAGGCCTGAGGAAGAGCCAGGAGTGGGGATTTTCTACTCACACCAGCCTCCCTGCAAACTCAAGAAATGTGAAGGGGAGGGCCTCGGGGACCAATGAGGAAGAGGATTATGAGGACCAGTGGGAGAACTTCAGCTACCATCCACAGCCTCCCCTCCTCCACCGCCAGCGCAATCACCAGCAAGCACCAGAGACCGAGAGAAGGGAGCTCACCTACCCAGCACCTGGCGCAGGTTATCAGAGCAGTGATCCAGCGACCCAGCCGGCCAACCTGAGCCCACAGCACAGCAATGAGGCACCCAAATGGAGTGCAGTGTAACTGAGACCAAAGCCATCGCAAAAGGTAATTGGACTTACATCAGGTCAGCACCCGCCAACAAAAACCTGGTATGGTTAAATTTGATGGATGGTCAGATTTGCCCTTTTTTTTTCAAGGTAGGGTCTCACTCTAGCCCAGGCTGACCTGGAATTCATTATGTAGTCTCAGGGTGGCCTCAAACTTACAGTGATCCTCCTACCTCGGCCTCCCAAATGCTGTGATTAAAGGTGTATGCTACCACACCTAGCTAGATTTGCCATTTTAAAATAAGCTATATTTTGGGCTTGTCATTTGTTGCTTCCTGATTTATAGTGCCTTTGTCTCATCTTATGTCATTAGTTGGGGCCAGCTCTCACTTGGTCACAAGCTGACCTTGGAACACTCTACAGACCAGAAATATTAGCCAGTTGACAAGATTAAGGGTGTGGGGCAACATACATCCTTAGGGATTGTGACTTTGTTAGAGGATCTTTTTGTCGTAATACCTACTCTTACATAAATACTCTGTGCTGCTTTTCATTGAATGTGTAGAGTATTAAGTTAAATTTTAGAATATGCCTGTATTTTGTTCCACTCAGCCTACTAGAATACTCTCATAGCAGGCAAACCTAACATCTAGGGTCACTTTTGTGGTTACTCTGAGAGTCTTAAGAGCCACACCTAGAACCTTAAGTTCCTACCCTGAAGATACATAGCATCAGATTGATTGAGACATCTAATAATAGTGCCAATAATTAGAAAACCCAAGCATTAAATTAATCCAAAATGAAAAAAAACTCTCCATTATAATACAAGAAACACCAAAAACCAAGACAATATAAATCCCCCCAAAAGTATTAATGCATCAGAAATGACCTTCAGTGAGACTGATTTAGAGGAAATGCCTGAGAAAGATTTCAAAAGAATGATTATAAATATGCTCAAAGAAATTGAAGAGGAAATCAAAGAAGATACAGGAAACCAATTTGATGAAATAAGGATGTCAATACAAGACATGAATAAGGAAATAGAAATAATAAAGAAAACCAGTGAAAAATACTAGCAATAAAGAACACAGTCAGTCAAATAAAAAACTCTGTAGAAAATCTCACCAGTAGAATGGATGAAGGAGAAGACAGAATATCTAAGCCAGAAGACAGGTGATAGATCTAATACAGTCCAACAAAGAGAAAGACACACTAACAGGAAGGAATTAGTGGGAATTTCAAGATATTCAGGACACTATGAAAAGATCAAACAGAATTCAGGGTAAGTTGGGCATGGGAATCCCAGCACTTGGGAGGCAGAGGTAGGAGGATTGCTGAGAGTTCAAGGCCACCCTGAGACTACATAGTGAATTCCAGGTCAGCCTGAGCTAGAGTGAGACTGTACCTCGAAAAAAAAAAAAAAAAACCCTAAAAAAGAATTCAGGGTATAGCAGAAGGAGAAGAATATCACTTCAAAGGCATAGTAGGCATTTTCAACAAAATCACAGAAAAAAACTTCCCCCCAAATTGGGAAAGAGATGCTAATGCAGATACAGAAAGCCTTTAGAACACCAAACAGTGTATTTGACTGTTTTCTTTCTATTTCTTTTTCTCTCCTAGGCTACTTTGGCATGGTTCCTGCACTGCCATCTTAATCAGAAGATTCAAAAAAGGTTTTGGAAAAAGAAAATTTGTACACTCGTGTCCTCTTTCTCTCTCCCTGCTGTCTCTATCAAGAAAATAATAGTCTTCATGCCAAGAAGTCCTTCAGGCTGGACGTGGTGGCACACGCCTTTAATCCCAGCACTTGGGAGGCAGAGGTAGGAGGATGGCTGTGAGTTCAAGGCCACCTGACACTACATAGTGAGTTCCAGGTCAGTCTGGGCTAGAGTGAGACCCTACCTCAACCCCTTCCCCAAAATTAAAAATATAAATAGATAAATAAATATTTCTATTTTCAATGCTGTGGGGGAAAAAAATCTTTCTGCTGTTTAAGCCACCCAGCCTGTAGCATTTTGACAAGACACTCTGAGCACATTAATGTAGCTAAACAGATCAAAATAACAGTCTAAAAATAACTTACAGTATCCAATGCTACTGGAATCTTCACAGTGCCTCCTCCTTCCCAATGTGCAAATGTCTTAAAGTCATACCAGATCTGAAAAGCAGTGAAAAAAGAGTATATAAGTAGTCTCCCCAGAGGCTTGTGCTTGTTCCTTGAGTGTATATTTTCACCTTGTAATAAAACTCCCTCTCCCAATTCCTTTAAAAAATAAAAAAGAAAGCTAAAATAAGTATAATTTAAACGATATTGGGTGCAGTTAGGAAGAACATTCTCACTCTCCCTATGACTGCTATACTATTGAGCCATATCCCCAGCCCTCTACTTTTTTCTTTTTTTTGGTGGTGGGGGAGGTTGAGGTAGGGTCTCACTCTAGCTCAGGCTGACCTGGAATTGCCTATGTAGTCTCAGAGTGGCCTCGAAATCATGGCAATCCTCCTACCTCTGCCTCCTGAGTGCTAGGATTAAAAGCGTGCGCCACCACGCCGGGACTCTTTACTTTTGAGATAGATAGGGTCTCATTAGGTCACCCAGGCTGGCCTTAAATTCACTCTGTAGCTTTGTACTTAAGATCCTCCTGCTAGGATTACAGGCCTGGGATACTAGGCCTTATACTATTTTGTTTTGTTTTTAAAGCTGGGTCTCACTGTAGCTCAGGCTGTCCTCGAACATAGGGTGATCTTCCTACCTCAGAATTCCAAGTGATGATGAAATTAAGGTTTACATCACCATGCCTGGCACCACATAATTTTTTATTTATTTATTTATTTATTTATTTATTTATTTATTACAGAAAAAATGTTAAGACTTTATTCAAGATGTGTATTGGGCATTATAACAAAACAGCAGAACTTCAGCCTTTGGGATTCTGTAATTTTACATCTCAGACACAGACCAGGATACTATTTAATTATAGCTCGTTCTAGAGAGACTTCAGAAACAGCAACAGGAAATGTACACAGTCACAGTCCAGGACACCAGCTCTCCAAGAGGATGCTGTTAGGATGAAGCACATCCTTCGCCATTTCAAATACTGTGCAAGGTGAAGCATTAGGAAGGCTCAAAGCCAGTCCTGCACTCTTAGTAGGAACACATGGACACTTCTCATGGAGGACACACATCGCAAAGGCCAGCAGAGTGAGCAACCTATTCCCACAGAGCTAAGAGGGAATGTCACTAAACCTCCACTTGGTAAGCACAAGACCATATCTCACCTCCTCAGAAATGAAAAAGCGTGTGTTGGCAAGTAACTAAAAGTTATGAGGGCTGGAGAGAAGGCTTAGTGGTTAAGGTGTTTGCCTGCAAAGCCAAAGGACCCAGATTCGGTTCCCCAGGACCCACATAAGCCAGATGCATAAGGGGCATGTGTGTCTGGAATTTGTTTGCAGTGGCTACAGGCCCTGGTGCACCTATTCTCTGTCTGTCTGTCTGTCTGTCTCTTCTCTCTCTCTCTTTGTCTCTGCAAATAAATAAAAATAAATTTAAAAAATAAAAGTTATGACATTACAGACACCTTCAAGCTAGCATTTTGTAAACAGCCCATATCTGTAAGTTAGCAAAGTTCATTTATCTCCTCTAGACAGAACACCACTATGGGTATATTGATAGGCACTCACATTTATTTATTTATTTTTGTCTTTTCAAGGTAGGGTCTCACTCTGGCCCAGGCTGATCTCGAATTCACTATGTAGTCTTAGGGTGGCCTCAAACTCACGGCGATTCTCCTGATCCTCCTACTTCTGCCTCACAAGGGCTGGGATTAAAGGCGTGTGCCACCACGCCCAGCCCCTGTTTATTTTTTGGGGGGACATTCACATTTTATGTCAGTCCTCACACAAATATATAGCTTGTTGGATACATAAACACATTTTGCCAGAAATATGACAACTGCTCTCAGTTGTACAGTGTCTTTAAGAGAGAAACCAACTCCTGAATTAATACCTGAAGGAAACATGGTTACATTTACATTAAGACAATAGCTTAGGTATCTTTACATTTTGTATCTTGTATGAGAAACAATACAGCATATTTGAGAGTACAGTGTTTTGAACTGGTTTTTGGCATAGTTGAGTATAAACTTTATAGCCTAGACTTGTTATAACTTTCCATTGTGAAATGGTGAAAAAAATAATAGGATTTAAACTGCTGCTAAAAGCATTCATTATTTGGCAAAAAAAAAAAAAAATGCTGAAAACCTGCATTATTTAAGCTTTTTAAATGTTTTAAATAATTCTGGGTATACTCACTTAACAGGTACACACATACATTCTCCTGCTTTACAGAGAATGGCTTTGTTTCCCCTAACAGATTCAGGTGTCAGCTAGTGTGAGGCATTGCTGCAGTCAGATTCGCATTGCTGGCAGAAAACACCTGACCAAAAGCAGCTTGTGAGAAAAAAGGGTTGATTCTGGCTTACAGACTCGAGGGGAAGCTCCATGATGGCAGAGGAAAATGATGGCATGAGCAGAGGGTGGACATTACCCCCTGACCAACATGAGTGAACAAAAGCAACAGGAGATTTTGCCAAACACTGTTAAAGAGACACTGTCTATAATACCCATAAACCTGCCCCCAACAATACACTGCTTCCAGGGGGGCTTTAATTTCCAAATTGCCATCAGCTGCGGACCTAGTGCTCAGAACACCTAAGTTTATGGGGGACACCTGAATCAAACCACCACAGGCATAGAGTATTTGCACTTTCAGCCATGAATTTGTTTTCAGATTTATTTTCCTAAATCCTTTTGTAAATTACAAAATCACCTTCAGAGGATTTGCTTATGTATATCTGGCAGCAATTGCTTTCAACTAAAACCCTTTATGACATGGTCTAGCTAATGTGTCATTGACAAAGGCCACCAGCATGCCTGAGTAGCTCAGTGACAGAACAGGTTTTAATTGGGCCTGTTTGCAGTCAGTTAACAGTTTCACATGGTGTGTAACACTATTTCTCTGGTTGTCAAGGCATATCTACAAACAAACACAATCCAAATATGAGGAACTGGGTTGTAACCTCTGCATGCATTACACTGAAAGAGAACTAGCTGTAAACACAAATATGCTAGTCCTGCATTTTGGCTCAGCTCTCAGAGGGGAGGGCTGCTACCTGAGACCACAGTGTTGTCTCAATCAAACTCAGTCAAAGCATGATTCTCAATGCTTTATTCCCCTGCTAGACAATCCCGGCTTGTACACAGCATCCAGCAAGACCTTGAGTGGCCCACAAGTTTAAATCATTTTTAAAATTTTCTTTTACTTTTTTTTTTTTTTTACAAGGTAGGGTCTAGATCTAGCCTCGGCTAACCTGGAACTTACTGTGTAGTCTCAGGGTGGCCTTGAACTCATTGCAATCCTCCTACTTGTGCCTTTCCCAATGCTGGGATTAAAGGTTTATGCCACCATGCCTGGCTATTTTACTTTTTTCTGTTTTGTTTTGTTGCTTGGAGATAAGGTCTCACTCTAGCCTGGGCTGACCTGGAATTCACCACGTAGTCTCTTGGTGGCCTCGACTTCACAGTGATCCACCTACCTCTGCCTTCCAAGTGCTGAGATTAAAGGTGTGAGCCACCATGCCTGGATTTATTTTACCTTTTTGTTGTTGTTGTTTGGTTTTTCAAAGGAGAGACTCACTTTAGCCCAGGCTGACCTGGAATTCAATCTGTAGTTCCAGGCTGGCCTCAAATTTAGTGATCCTCCTACCTCTGCCTCCCAAGTGCTGGGATTAAGGGCGTGCACCACCATGCAAGGCATTTTGTCTTTTTCCTCTTTTCAAAAACATACTTTTAAAATATTTTTTCGGGCTGGAGAGATGGCTTAGTGGTTAAGCGCTTGCCTGTGAAGCCTAAGGACCCCGGTTCGAGGCTCAGTTCCCCAGGTCCCATGTTAGCCAGATGCACAAGGGGGCGCATGCGTCTGGAGTTTGTTTGCAGAGGCTGGAAGCCCTGGCACGCCCATTCTCTCTCTCTTCCTCTATCTTTCTCTCTGTGTCTGTCGCTCTCAAATAAATAAATAAAAAATAAAAAAAATTATTAAAAAATATTTTTTCAAGAGAGAGAGAGAGAACGCCAAGGCTTCCAACTGCTGCAAACGAACTGCAAATGCACGCACCACTATGCATCTGGCTTTATGTGGGTACTGGAGAATCAAACCTGGGTCCTTAGGCTTTGTAGGCAAGTGACTTAACTACTGAGGCATCTCCCCAGCTCTTATTTTACTTTTGACAATTTCATACATGCCTATTGCTCATCTTACCCCGACCCATTAGCCTACTCCCCCCCCATTACTGCTAGACCCCCTCTTCTGAAGTAGACCCCTTGCCACTTTCATGGTATCTCTCCCTCAGTTTAATTAGGGTTGATTGCTTGAACCTGGGGGGAGAGTTATTTACTGGCTCATGGGGACTAACCAGTGAGGGTTATACTGCCACACATATTAAGATGACCCCAGGGCCAGGCAGATGGCTTAGTCAGTAAAGTGCTTGTCATGCAAGCATGAGAACCTAAGTCTGAATACTCCGGCACTGACATTAAGAAGTCACGTGTGGGTTGGAGAGATGGCTCAGTGGTTAAGGTACTTGCCTGCAGAGACCAATGACCCAAGTTCCATTCTCCAGTACCCATGTAGAGCCAGATGCACAAAGTGGCACATGCATCTGGAGTCTGTTTGTGGCAGCTAGAGGCTCTGGTTCATCCATCCTCTCTCTTTGCTTGCAAATAAATAAATATTTTTTTTAAGCCAGGTGTGACAGTGTGTGTGGAGACAGGAGGATCTCTGGGGCTTTCTGGCAAGCTAGGATAGCTAGAATGAGTGAGCTACATCCAGTTCAGCCAGTACATTCAATGAGAGGCCTTATCTCAAAATATATATGGTGAAGATAAAAAAAGTAAGATACCAAAGTCTAACATGCAAGAAGTCATAGTTTGAGCTTCAGCACCACATAAACTGGATATGGTAGTCCATGCCTATAATCTCAGCACACAGAAAGGCAGAAGGATCTGAAGTTCAAAGCCAGCCTGGGTTATAGCAGACTGTTAAAAAAAAAAAAAAGATATCAAGACACCATGACTGATGAACTAAAAGGTTATTCCTTGTCCATTTATACATACATTCAAAAGTTAGTTACTGAACAATTTATCAGTGTGCTAGATATGCATGAGACTTAAGGTCTCTATGTGAGTGGAAAGAGAAGACAGATTTTTTCTTGTCTTTGTGGTCATTACAGACCTCTGTCTTGTAAAGTTTTAATGCTTCTAAGGGCACATTGCGGGCTGGGGAGGTGGCTGTCAGTACAATGTTTGCCAGGCAGGCATGAGGACCTGAGTTTGAGTCCCAGCGCTCCTGGGAAGGCCAGGTGCAGCAGCGCATGCCTGTGATTGCAGCACTGGGAAGGTAGAAACAGGAGGATCCCTGAAGCTTGCTGGTTAGCTAGTCTAGCCAAAGCAGTGACCTCCAGGTCTAGTGAGATACTTGGTCTCAAAATTAAAGTGGAACTGAGGCCGGGCGTGGTAGTGCACGCCTTTAATCCCAGCACTTGGGAGGCAGAGGTAGGAGGATCGCCGTGAGTTCAAGGCCACCCTGAGACTACATAGTGAATTCCAGGTCAGCCTGGGCCAGAGTGAGACCCTACCTCAAAAAAACAAAAAAAACAGAGGTTTCGCGGGCGGCGAGCTCGCGGCGCCATGGCGGTCGGCCCGCAGAGCCCAGGCGGCTCCCGGCGGACCCCGACTGGCCGGCCGGGCCGAGCTCCCCGCGCGGCTGCGGGCGGGCGCGGTGAGGCGCCGCTTCTGGGGCGTGTTGGACTGCCTGTGGCCGGCGCGCTCAGGGCCCTGGCCGCCGCCGCCAAGCTGGCCTTCGGCAGCGAGGTGAACATTGGCTTATGTGTCTTGGGCATTATTGCCATGGCAAGCACCAATTCTCTGATGTGGACCTTCTTTAGCCGAGGCCTCAGTTTCTCTATGTCTTCAGCCCGTTGCATCAGTCACAGTGACTTTTTCAAACATCCTCAGCTCGGCATTCCTGGGCTACGTGCTGTATGGAGAGTGACAGGAGGTCTTATGGTGGGGAGGGGTGTTCCTCATCCTCTGTGGGCTCACCCTGATCCACAGGACATTCCCACCCACCTGGAAGACAGTTCCACACAAAGAGCAATGACCCCAGTTGGCTTAGGCAGGCCAGCTGAAAAGTGACCCTAACACCCAGCCTCGGATGAGCCTGTGGGACTGCTTCCAGAGCAGCCTGGGAGAAGAGCCTTCCAACCATTGACCACAGGGAGATGCCAGACTGGCCACAGGCACAGACCTCCCGGCCCTAAGGCCCAGAGCATTGGCCTCTGTGAGGGGAGGCAGCAGCCACCTTACGAGGCCTGAGCTGCTTCATGTCTGTCTTGTGCTTTGATACCCGTGCAGCAGATGCTGAGACCTGGGGGTTGCTTAGCTCCACATCTGGTGCTAAGAGCACACTGCTACTACAATCCTACAACCTAAGCAGCTGATGAGGCTTCCTGAAAAAGCTATTTGACATGTCCGGTTGGGTTGCGCCTATGTATCACAACAATGAAACTTGGGCTAATAAATACTTTTTAAATCAAAAAAAAAAAAAAAAAAAGAGGAACTGGTTGTGGTGGAGCACACCTTTCATCCCAGCACTCAGAAGGCAGAGGTAGGAGGATCGCCATGAGTTGGAGTCCAGCCTGAGACTACAGAGTAAATTCCAGGTCAGCCTGAGCTATAGTGAGACCCTACCTCAAAAAATAGATTAGTGGGCTGGGGAGATGGCTTAGCGGTTAAGCGCTTGCCTGTGAAGCCTAAGGACCCCGGTTCGAGGCTCAGTTCCCCAGGTCCCACGTTAGCCAGATGCACAAGGGGGCACACGTGTCTGGAGTTCGTTTGCAGAGGCTGGAAGCCCTGGCGCGCCCATTCTCTCTCTCCCTCTATCTGTCTTTCTCTCTGTGTCTGTCGCTCTCAAATAAATAAATTAAAAAAAAAATAGATTAGTGCAATTAAGGCAGACATTCAGTGTTGACCTCTGGCCTCTACATGTATGTGCACATACGTGCATGTACATCCTCACACACGTGACCACATACACAGCACATTCAATATGTATGTATATATGCTCTTAATACTGTCATTAGTAAATAAGATGAAGAAAAAGAAAAAACAAGCCAGGCATAGTGGCACTTCCCTTTAATCCTACCACGTAGGAGGATTGCCATGAGTTTGAGGTCACCCTGAGATTACATAGTGAAGTCCAGATCAGCTAGAGCGAGACCCTACCTCGAAAAACAAACAAATAGACAAAAAAAGTAGATGAAGGGTTCATAAGATTCTGCACTTTGCAGACTGGCTAATGTCACATGATGGTTGCTGGGAGAGAGGAGCCAGGCTCACCAGTGGTGGAGCTACTGGTAAGTTTCCCATCCCCTGGGCAATAACCTTCTGCCCATGATCATGCAAGCAACTCTTGTAATTTAATTCGATGGGTTCAAAAAAGGCATGAAACTAAGATGAGGCCTAAAGGGGAAGAAGAAGGGTGCCAGCTGCAGAAGGATGGGGATAAGAGAATAATTGGGGGAGATAAGATCAAAATATGTTATTTACATGTATGAAAATGTCAAATGGAAATAAATTTTTAAAAAATATCTTGCTGGGCATGGTGGCGCACACCTTTACTCCCAGCACTCGGGAGGCAGAGTAGGCGGATCTCCATGAGTTCTAGGCCACCCTGAGACTATATAGTTAGCTGGGTGTGGTGGCGCATGCCTTTAATCCCAGCACTCGGGAGGCAGAGGTAGGAGGATCACTGAGAGTTCAAGGCCACCCTGAGACTCCATGGCGAATTCCAGGTCAGCCTGAGCCAGAGTGAGACCCTACCTCGAAAAAGAAAAAAAAAAAAAAAGAAAAAGAGACTATATAGTTAATAATAGGTCAGCCTGGACCAGAGAGAGATCCTACCTCAAGAAACAAAACAAACAAACGTCCTTTCATAGATTTACAAAAAGTAGACTTAAAAACCATCAAAGAAAAGCACATTGCAGCCAGGTATGGTGGTGCATGCCTCTAGTCTCAGTACTCGGGAGGCTGAGGTAGGAGGATTGCCCTGAGTTTGAGGCCATCTTCGGACTACAAAGTGAGTTCCACATCTGTCTGAGCCTTGAAAAAAAAATGGAAAAAAAAAAAAAAGGGAGGAGGAAGAGGAACATCAGCACATTGTAAGCAAATAGATTACAAATGAATGGGGCAGAAGAAATGAGGAACATCAGAGAAGAAAAAAAGAAAGAGAGAGAGAGAGCTGGGAAGAAAACAAATAGAAACTTAGATTACTAATGTAGAATCACTTATTTTACAGTACAGTCCAAAAAAAAAAAAAAGTTGTTTATTTATTTATTTTGGGGTTTTTCGAGGTAGGGTCTCGCTCTAGCTCAGGCTGACCTGAAATTCACTATGTAGTCTCAGGCTGGTCTTGAACTCATGGTGATCTTCCTATCTCTTGTCTCCCAAGTATTGGAATTAAAGGCATGTGCCACTACGCCCGGCTCAGAAAAAAAAGTTTTAACAGAGTTAGTTGCTAAATTACCAAAAAAAAAAAGTCCCGCAAGGTAAAGGAGGAATAACTCCTCGGGACACCTCCAGAAACAGCAGCAGGAAAACACAGCTCGTTTTTCTTCTTACAGGCGACAGCTACCAAGTCTATGGGACAGGTTCACGTCCTGGATTAGCACAGTCTTTATATAGAAGGCTGCTGAGCGTGAAGGTGACAGGGCTGTGACTTGCCCATCATTAGCCACAGTGAGCTCTTAATAGGGTCAACAGCACTGCAGTCATACTGTGTTATTCTTTTACATTTTTTTTTTGGCACATGTGTTTTTGTGTAGTATGTGAAGTGTGGTGTTTGTGCAAATGTGCACACCCTGTGTGTATGCATGTGTGCAGAGGCCAGAGGAGACCATTGGGCTTCCTCCTGTCTCATTCTTCAACATTATTTCCTTCAGACAGAGACTCTAACCTGGAGCTGCCATTTTCCTTTTTATATTTATATTTATTTGAGAGAGAGCCAGAGAGAGGGAAAGAGAGAGAAAGACAGAGAGAGGGAGAGGGAAGAAGAGAGAATGAGCCACTGCAAACGAACTCCAGACACATGTGCCACCTTGTGCATCTGGTTACATGGGTCCTGGGGAATCAAACCTGGGGCCTTTGGCTGAAAGGCAAGTGTCTTAACTGCTAAGCCATCTCCCCAGCCGTGGAGCTGCTATTTTCCATCAGACTGATTGACAAGTGAACTCCAGTGATCCTCCTATCTGTGCTTCCTTTGGAACTGGGGTTACATGCATGTATGTCTCCATCTAGCCTTTTATGTGGGTGCTCAGAGCCAAACTCAGGTGGTTTCAGGCCCTCATACTTGTGGGGCAAGTGCTGTTACCCACCAATCCATCTCCATGTCCCTATTTTTATTTTATTTATTATTATTAGTGTTATTATTATTTTATTTGTTTCTTTTGTTTTTTTTTGAGGTAGGCTGACCTGGAATCACTATGTAGTCTCAGGGTGGCCTCCAACTCATAGTGATCCTCCTACCTCTGCTTTCTCGAATGCTGGGATTAATGGCGTGCTCCACCACTCCCTGATCATAATTATTGTTTATATTATCAACTTTTATATGTGCATATAATGTTGAACATAATCCCCTCTCATTACCTTCTCTTGTCCCCACTTCTTGTCCCCTTTCCACTGAACCCTCTTCTTCCCAACAAGTCCTAGTCCCTCTTCTACTGTAATGTGCTAGAGAGAGAGAGAGAGAGAGAGAGAGAGAGAGAGAGAGAGGGAGAGAGAGACCCACTGAGTTTAATTAGGGCCCCTGCATGGGCGTGGGCGGGGTTATTTACCACAGCACGTGCAATTTACCAGTGGCTTCAGCACTCAAGAAAATGTCTTCCCTCTCCCAGTGATGTGTATTTTTGGTTGGATTTAACTTGCTAATAGTTTGTCAAAGATTTGTATGTCTGCATTGACAAGGGATGCGTTTCTTTGTCTGTTTTTGTTTTTTTGAAATCGGGTTTCACTCTAGTCCAGGCTGACCTGGGACTACACAGTGAGTTCCAGGCTGGCCTTGAACTCATATCTATCCTCCTTCCTCTGCCTCCCAAGTGCTGGGATTATAGGCATGAGCCACCACACCTGGCAGACAAGGGATATTCTTAGCTTTCTTTCTTCTCTTTTTCTAAATGTTTTATCTATTTATTTATTTGAGAGGGAGAAAAAGAAAGAGAGGGGCAGATAGAGAGAGAATGGGTACACCAGAGTCTCTAGCAACTGCAAAAGAACTATAGACACACGTGCCACCTTGTGTATCTGGCTTACGTGTAGGTAACTGAACCTGGGTCCTTAGACTTTGCAAGCAAGCACTTTAACTGCTAAGCCATCTCTCCAGTCCTCTTTTTTTTCTTTTATTTATTTATTTATTATTATTATTTTTATTTTATTTTTTTAATTTTATTTATTTATTTGAAGCGATAGACACAGAGAGAAAGACAGATAGAGGGAGACAGAGAGAATGGGCGCGCCAGGGCTTCCAGCCTCTGCAAACAAACTCCAGATGCGTGCGCCCCCTTGTGCATCTGGCTAACGTGGGACCTGGGGAACCGAGCCTCGAACCGGGGTCCTTAGGCTTCACAGGCAAGCGCTTAACTGCTAAGCCATCCCTCCAGCCCTCTTTTATTTATTTATTGGTGAGTGTATGTGTGTGGGTGGGTAGTGAGACAGAAAAAAAATATGTGTATGCCAGGGCCTCTTGCCACATCTCGAGAAGTATGTGTTGCTTTGTGTGTCTGGCTTTACATGAGTATTGGGGAAGTGAACCAGAGCTGTCAGGCTTTGCAAGCAAGCATCTCTTACCATTGATCCATCTCCCTAGCCTGTGTTCTTCTCTTGTATATCCATCTCCAGCTTTCTCTTTCTCTAGAGCTGGAATAGCTTTAGATCAAGGGCTAGTGAGGGAGAAATGTAAGAAGCTGTTTTAAACAAGGCTTGTAGATCTCTGGTCTATCATTTCCAGAACTAATTACAATGAGAGGCCAGGATTATAGCTTAGTAGTGGAATGCTTCAATTTCCAGCTCTGTAAAGAAAACATAAAACCAAACCATATAAAAATAGAGAGATGGGCGGTAGTGGGAGGAGACAGAGAGAGTTTTGCCTCTGGTTCCATAACCCAGGACAGGTGTAAATGGTACACAGCACCATGCTGGCCAGACCAAAGCTCAGTCCTGAGCTCCTCGGCCAGCAAGGACTCAATGAGTGCAAAGTCTGTCCCAAGTGCCCTAGCTGAAGGATGCAGCACAGACTCTAACACGAGAGCCCCTGCCTTCAAAGTGCTAACCCTCAAACAGGACAGGCACGTAAGAAACATGCAAGTCGATACGCAGAAATGGCAGACAGTGGCAAGCTTTGGGGAGAAAAAGGCTGACAGCACCAAGGGCAGCAGGAGTGGTTTGTGATCTTCAATTGTTTGTCAGAGAAGGCATCACGGAGGATACATTCAAGGCCAAACATGAAGAGGGGATGGGCCAAAACCTGAAGAAGAGTGACAGTGAAGGGGTTCAGACGCACCCTGGGAAGTCCAGTGCACCAGTTGGCTAGCTGAGGTACAGGGCTGGGTCCGGCAAGAAATAGCTTGGCTCTTTTACTCAGGGTTTATAAAAGCAAAGCAAGAGAAATACTCATGAGACGCTCTGGGGAAAGGCGTTGAAGAAATGCATAATGAGGACAGTGTGATTGCAGTGATTACAGATCACCTGTGAAAACTCCTGGCTAATGCGGGGGAGGGCAGTCCTCTGAGGGGAGCCTGCCGCTTTGCCAGTCACCTTGAGTCAGCACACTCGCTCAGCACGACCGTCTATTGAGCTGCTGTATTTAACTGTTGTTCTCTTGTCAGGGGAGATCTCTGGGAAGTGCTCTTAGCTCCAGACATCCAAATTAACAGAGAAAATAAATAAATACAAGCTAGAAGCTGTACTAGGAAACAGGAGCATTTCCTGGACCCTAAGTTGTCCTCACCCCATGGTGCATGGCATGTGCGTATCTGAAACACAGACACTGAATCAATCAATTAATCAATCAATGGGAAAAAAAATCCTGATCCTCCTTGAAGTTGTCACCTAGTCATCTTTATTCAACCTCTCTATTAAATTTGTTGGCTTGTGGTCACGACTTAGACAAAGCATTAGCTGCTAGTCATTTCATGTGTATTCACAACTGCATAATGAAGAGATCTTTTTCCTAAAATAAATGAAGGGCTGGGTGTGGTTGCGCTCACCTTTAATCCCAGCAGAGGTAGAAGGATCACTGTGAGTTCAAGGCCAGCCTGAGACTACACAGTGAATTCCAGGTCAACTTGTGCTTAAGTGAGACCCTACTTCGAAAAACCTTCCTCCAAAAAAGAAGAAAGAAAGAAATGAGATGAGATGAGAGCTAGGAGACAGATGGCTATCTGTCGTTACTCTTACTTCATTTGATCCTGGCAGAAATACATCAACCGTGGTGGCTTTTGGTTCTGTGACTGGATGAGCCAATAAAGCACTTCCTAAAAAATGGAGAGAAAATAAAATTGAATGACATTACAGGAAATATAAAAAATCATTTCCTTTATTAAACACTTACGGTTTTTAAATCACGAAATTGTGAACTTCTGGAAGGCAGAGACAATGGTGAGTTGAACCAATAATTTGTCAGAGAGATGCATTGTTAGGAAAAGGACAATGGCTCAAAAAGGTGATGGGATTAAATTCATGTAGGGTATAACCCATTCCTAGGGTTATAGGAAAGGACTCTGACACAGTCTATTACACTCTTGTACACTTGTTTGTTTTTAATATTTAAAAATTTTATTTGTGGGCTGGAGAGATGGCTTAGCGGTTAAGTGATTGCCTGTGAAGCCTCAATTCCCCAACACCCACATAAACCAGATGCACAAGGTGGCATATACATCTGGAGCTTGCAGTGGGTAGAGGCCCTGGTGAGCCCATTCTCCCTCTCTCTCTCTCTGCCTCTTTCTCTGCCTTTCTGTCACTCTCAAATAAATAAATGAAATTTAAAAAATTATTGTGACTATTCTTCTTTTTTTTTGAAACTAAATACATTTTAATAGAAAACAAAATACAAAATAACTCTTTTCAGAAAACAGAAATATTTAATCCGTTTCCACACATTAGAACTTGCTTTGTCCTTAGAGCATGGTCTGATATGTGTGAGTGCGTGCTCGTGACTCTATTGTGACTATTCTTGATATTGATTGCATTTTCTAGTTGTATTTGCAACCACAGACAGTCACACACAGCAAACAGATGCTTCTCCCAACAGAATCTGTGCAGTTAACAGATTTTTCTATGCAATGGCTCCATACATTTAAAAAAAAGAGAGATGGTTAACGGTGCTTGCTTGCAAAGCCTGACTATCTGGGTTCAAGTCTCCATGTAAGTCCAGATGTGCAAAGTGGCACATGCATCTGGAGTTTATTTGCAATGGCAAAAAACCCTGGGCTAGAGAGATGGCTTACTGGTTAAGGCACTTGCCTGCAATGCCTACAAACTCCCATTTGAATCTCCAGGTCCCATGTAAGCCAGACACATAGTGACACAAGCGTGCAATGTTACACATACACACAAGGGGTGCAAGTGTCTGGAGCTAGTTTGCAGCAGCAGAAGGCCCTGGCATGCCCATTCTCTCTCTTTGCCTCTCTCTCTCTCTAAATATAAATAAAAAGACTGATGCATCCACAAAAAAAACAAAAAAATTATTTGCGAGGAGAGTGAAAACAGAGAATGAACAAATCAGCATGCCAGGGCCTCTTGCCACTGCTATTGAACTCCAGGCACATGCACCACTTTATGTATCATAGGTACCAGGGAATTGATCCTGGCCTGGTAGGCTTTGCAAGCAAGCACCTTTAACTGCTGAGCCATTTCTAGCCCTGTCCTCTGTTTCTTTTCTCTCTCTTCCTTTCCTCCCTCCCTCCCTCTCTCTCTCTCCCTCTTTTTTTTGGAGGCAAGCCTAACAGACTGCCTTTGTTTTAATGCAAGAGTGAGAAAGTGGGCTGGAGAGATGGCTTAGCGGTTAAGCTCTTTGCCTGTGAAGCCTAAGGAACCCGGTTCGAGGCTCAATTCCCCAGGACCCATGTTAGCCAGATGCACAAGGGGGTGCACGTGTCTGGAGTTCGTTTGCAGTGGCTGGAAGCCCTGGCGTGCCCATTTTCTCTCTCTCTCTGCCTCTTTGTCTCTCTCTGTTGCTCTCAAATAAATAAATAAAATAAACAAACAAACAAAAAAAAAGAGTGAGAAAGTGAGAGAGGGAGAAAGAGAACCGGTGCACCAGGGCCTCCAGCTACTCCAATTGAACTCCAGACCATGTGCTTCCTTGTGTACTTACATTAGTGCATCTGGTTTACATGGGACCTGGAGAGTGGAACATGAGTCCTTAGGCTTTGCAGGCAAGCACCTTAACTGTTAAGATATCTCTCCAGCCCTCTTTATCTCTCCAGCCCTCTTTCTTTCTTTTCAAATATGTTTTATTTTTCTTTATTTGAGAGAAAGAAATAGGGAGAGAGAGAGAGAGAGAGAGAGAGAATGGGCATCCCAGGGCCTCCAGCTGCTGTAAACAAACTCCATATGTATACACCCCCTTGTGCATCTGGCTTATGTGGGTCCTGGGGAATCGAACCTAAGTTCTTTGGCTTTGCAGGAAAGAGCCTTAACCACTAAACTATTTCTCCAGCCCTCTCTTTCTTTCTTTTTAAAAAATATTTTTCTGTGAAGTTATGAAATTTGCAGAAAAATGGATGGACCTGGAAAGTATTATACTAAGTCAGGTAACCCAGGCCCAGAAAGCCAAGCGCCACATGTTCTCCCTCATATGGGGATCCTAGCTACAGATGACTGGGCTTCTGTGTGAGAATGAAAATACTTAGTAGCAGAGGCCAGTAAGTTGAAAAGGAGACATAAAGGGTGGAGAAAGGAAGGGAGGAGGATACTTAATAGGTTGATATTGTATATATGTAATTACAATGATTGTAATGGGGAGGTAATATGATTGAGAATGGAATTTCAAACGGGAAAGTGTGGGGGTGGGGAGGGAGGGAATTACCATGGGATATATTTTATAATAATGGAAAATGTTAATAAAAATTTAAAAAAAAAAAAAAAAAAAAAAAATATTTTTCTGGGTATGGTGGCGTATGCCTTTAATCCCAGAACTTGGGAGGCAGAGGTAGGAGGATAGCCATGAATTTGAGGTCACCCTGAGGCTACATAGTGAATTCTAGGTCAGCCTGAGCTAGAGTGAGACCCTATTTCAAAACAACAACAACAAAAACACCTTTTAAAGCTGAGTGTGGCGGCACATGCAATCCTAGCACTCAGGAGGCAGAGATAGGAGTATTGCTGTGAGTTCAAGGCCAGTCTGAGACTACACAGTATGTTCCAGATCAGCCTGGGCTAAAGCAAGATCCTACCTCAAAAAAACAAAAAAAAAATTATTGATTTATTTACTTATAAAAGAAAGAGAGAGGAGAAAGAGAGAGAGAGAATGGGTATGCCAGGGCCTTCAGCCACTGCAAACAAACTCCAGGCACATGTGCCACCTTATATATCTGGCCAATGTGGGTAGTGGGGAATCAAACCTGGGTCCTTAGACTTTGTAGGCAAGCACCTTAACTGCTGATAGATCTCTCCAGCCCTGCTTTTCTTTTTAATTTTTTCTATTTATTTACATATTTGACAGAGAGAGGGAGAGGCAGAGAGGGAGAGAGAGAGAGAGACAGAGAGAGAGAGAGAGAGAGGGGGAGATAAAGAGAGATTAGGCACACCAGGTCCTCTAACCGCTGCAGATAGAACTCCAGATACATGTATCACCTTGTGCATCTGGCTTTTGTGGGTGCTGGGGAATTGAACCTAGGTCTTTTTTGTTTTTGTTTTTTTTTTTTGGTTTTTCGAGGTAGGGTCTCACTCTGGTCCAGGCTGACCTGGAATTAACTCTGCCATCTCAGGGTGGCCTTGAACTCATGGCAATCCTCCTACCTCTGCCTCCCAAGTGCTGGGATTAAAGGCGTGCGCCACCACGCCCGGCTAGGTCTTTAGGCTTCAAAACCAAGCACCTTAACCCCTAAGCCATCTCTCCAACCCATGGTTTTTTTTTTTTGAAACAGGGTTTTGCCATGTAGCGTAAGCTGACCTGGAATTTGTAACCCTGCCTCAGCCTCTCAAGTCTGGGATGGCAGGTACGAGCCACCATGCTCAGCTACAGTCTCATTTTGTGCTGAACTTCTAGTGAGCCACTAACCTCACAGCACCACTGCGCTTCTCCTAAGCACTTCATCACTTTCTGTCAGTGATGTGGGTCACAGTGAGCCCACGACTGCTATCCTGAAGTGTGTAATGTGGCTAGTCAGGCCCTTTTGCTTGGGCAATTATTGTATTATAAGGGAATTAGGTAATTCCTTTAGGGATGGACTTAAGTATTAATTTTGCTTTCATCTTGGCACCACACATGCATAAAATGCATCTACTTATGAATTCATTTAAAAAATTAAAAATATTTTATTTATTTAAAAGCAAAATTTTGGGCTGGAGAGATGGCTTAGCGGTTAAGCGCTTGCCTGTGAAGCCTAAGGACCCTGGTTCGAGGCTCGGTTCCCCAGGTCCCACGTTAGCCAGATGCACAAGGGGGCGCACGCATCTGGAGTTCGTTTGCAGAGGCTGGAAGCCCTGGCGCGCCCATTCTCTCTCTCTCTCTCTGTCTTTCTCTCTGTGTCTGTCGCTCTCAAATAAATAAATTAAAAAAAAATTTAAAAGCAAAATTTTTATTTTATTTAAAGCAAGTAGATAGGGAGAGAGAGAGAGAAAAGAAAATGGGCACACCAGGGCCTTCAGCCAATGCAAACGAGCTCCAGATGCATGTGCATCTGGCTTACGTGGGTCCTGGGGAATCAAACCTGGGTCCTTCTGCTTTGCAGGCAAGTGCCTTAACTACTAAGCCATCCCTCCAGCCCATGAATTCATTGTTTTGTTTTTTAAGGTAGGGTCTTGCTCTAGCCCAAGCTGGCCTGGAGTTTACTATGTAGTCTCAGGCTAGCTTTAAACTCACAGCACTCCTCCTACCTCTGCCTCCTGAGTGCTGGAATTACAGGCATACACCATCATACCCTGCTGAATTCATTGTTTAGGTTCTTGCTATGTATCCCTGGCTATCCTGGAAATTCACTGTAACCTAAGCTGGCCTTGAACTTATGATCCTTCTGCTCCAGCCTCTTGAGTACTGGGATTACAAGCATGTCTGTTGTGCCCAGCTTGAATTCATTCTTAGATTCAATATTTATTACTGAATGTCCACTGAGTATCAGGTACCATGCTAGGCTCTGGGAATGTAGTGATAAACAAAACAAGCATTGTTCTTACCTTCATGGAGTTCATAGTAAATAGATAAAGAGAGATATTAAAATGTAATTACAGGGCTTTACCTCCTCCTGCCTTTTCATGAGCAGGAGCTCTTCATACTTTCTCCTCTTTATCTAACAAAGTATCTCTCTCTCTAAAAATAGAGTAGGGGGCTGCAGGGATGGCTTAGCAGTTAAGGTGCTTGCCTTCAAAGCCAAAGGACCCAGGTTTGATTCCCCAGGACCCACGTAAGCCAGATGCACATGGTGGCACATGCATCTGGAGTTCATTTTCAGTGGCTAGAGGCCCTGACATGTCCATTTTCTCTCTGTCTCCCATTCCCTCTTTCTCTATCTCTCAAATAAAAAATATTAAAGAGCCAGGCATGGTGGCACATGCCTTTAATCCCAGCACTCGGGAGGCAGAGGTAGGATCATCGTGAGTTTGAGGCTAGCTGAGCTAGAGTGAGACACTACCTCGGAAATCAAAACAAAAAAAAAATTACATACATGCATACATATATATATAAAAAATATATGTAATTACAGCTGGGTGTGGTGGTACACACCTTTAATCCCAGCATTTTGGAGGAAGAGGAAAGAGGATTGCTATGAGTTTGAGGTCAGTCTGGGATTACAGAGTAAGTTCCAGATCAGCCTGGGCTAGAGTAAAACACTACCTCAAAAACAACAACAAAGAAAAGTAATTAAAAGTGATTACAGGAGTTGGAGAGATGGCTTAGTGGTTAAGGTGCTTGCCTTTGAAGCCTAAGGACCCAGGTTCAATTCTCCAGGACCCATGTAAGACAGATGCACAAGGTGGCAAAGCATCAGGAGTTGTTTGCAGTGGCTGGAGGTCCTGGCATGTCCATTCTCTGTATCTCTTCCTCCCTTCCTCCCTCCCTCTCCCCCTTCCTTCCTTTTTCTTCTCTTTTTCTTTTTTTTTAAGAGAAAGAGAGAGAGAACTGGCATGCCAGGGCCTCAGCCACTGCAATTAAACTTCGGATGCTTGAGCCACCTAGTCGGCATGTGCGAACTTGTGCTTACCTCATCTTTGTGTGTCTGGCTAATGTGGGATCTGGAGAGTAGAACATGGGCCTTACGCTTCGCAGGCGAGTGAACCACGAAGCTGTCTCTCCAGCCCTCCTATGTTTTTTTAATTTTTTTTTTTTTTTTACATTTGGAAGTTTTCACTATTTAGAATGGGATTCATTCTTCAGGCGACTCTAGTGTATGCATGTTTCAGATTTTATGGTCAAACCTCTTAAAGAAGCCTTGGAGCTGGGTGTGGTGGCACACGCCTTTAATCCCAGCACTTGGGAGGCAGAGGTAGGAGGATCATTTTGAGTTTGAGACCAACCTGAGACTACATAGTGAATTCCAGGTCAGCCTGAGCTAGAGTGAGAACCTACATTGAAAAATCAAAAGAGAAGCAACAGCCTTGGACTGGCTTAGCGGTTAAGGTACTTGCCTGCTAAGCCTAAGGACCCAGGTTCAATTCCCTAGTACCCATGCAAGCCAGATGCCCAAGGTGGCGCATGCATTTGGAGTTTGTTTGCAGTGGCTAGAGGCCCTCTATCTGTCTCCTTCTCTCTCTCTAACAAATAAAGAGAAATAAAGTAATTTTAAAAATAAAGAAAGAAGAAGCCCTAGCTAGGTGTGGAGGTGCATATCTGCATTCTAGCACTCTGGAGGCTAATGTAGGAGGGTTACAAGTTTGAGGGCTACATAGTGAGGCCCTACCACAAAAGAACACATAAAGAGGTCCAGTATTGCACATGAAATAAACTCTTCTGGTTCTTTCGTCATCTGACCTGCTTTCCTCTACTTTCCATGCCTGCAGTGATCTCACCAGGCTTAGTGGTATGGGCCCCAGGCAAAACTCCCAAACTAGAGCCACCAATATAAAGGGTTTATTTGAAGTTGATAAGAACAAATATTGTTATAACACAAAAAAATAAAGCTATGATCCACTAATGCATAAAAATCTGGTGAAGAGGGCTGGAAAAAGCAGTTAAGGCACTTACCTGCAAAGCAAAAGGTCCTAGGTTTGAGTACCCAGGACCTACGTAAGCCAGATGCACAAGGTAGTACATGTGTCTGGAGTTCATTTGCAGTGGCTGGGGATCCTGGCATGCCCATTCTTTCTTTATCTGTGCTTCTTTCTCTCTCTCAAATAAATAAATAAATAAATTTAAATATCTGGTGAAGGGGGCTGGAAGGATGGCTTAGAGGTTAAGGTGTTTGCCTGTAAAGCCAAAGGACTCAGGTTCGATTCCCCAGGACCCACATTAGCCAGATGCACAAGGAGGCGCATGTGTCTGGAGTTCGTTTGCAGTGGCTGGAGGCCCTGGCACCCCATTCTCTCACTCTCTCTCCCTCTTTCTCTGTCAAATAATTAAATAATGATAAATATTTTAGAAAATCTGGTGAAGGGATTTCTTTTATTTTTATTATTTGTCTTTCTTGGGCTTAGAGTTTTTTCATACTAGAAAATATAATAAACACATAGCTATAGTATTTATCATAGCTCTAATTAATCTATAAATGCTTACCTAGCATGTATTCATCTTCCACACCAAAAGTCTCTAATTCATTAGGGAATTCTACCCACAGAGGCCTGAGAAAATAAAAATAATTCATATTTTAATATCATTATATATTTTAGTATTTTTAAAGATGTTTTATTAATTTTTATAGTATTAGTTTTATAACTATTGAAAGGAAATTGGAAAGTACCAAAAGAGGCAATCTTCTTTTTCATGATTTAAGAGTTTTTTATTAACAATTACTATGTTATGTCATATTTTATTATGTGAAAGAGTTTTTATTAACTAAATGTTCTAATGAAATATTGAGAATTCTGTTCATTACAATTGTTCCTTCTGATTGTTTACTACTAACTACTTCACTAAAAAGCCAAATCACAACTTTACTCAAGTTGAAATGCCCAGTGCATTGGCTTAGAGTCAATTAAATGTTGTTAAAAATCATATTTTACTATGATGACAATTCTGTGCCATTTTTTCTTGCTGTTATTACTGTTCATGCATCACTCACTCATTACTTATTTAAATGAGTAGAGCTGGCTTTCCTTGTTTCAAAGTTACCAACATTGGGGAGGGGATGAAAAATTGATCAGTTTTTTAATAATTATTTTTCATAAAATTAATCTAGACTGACCTGAAATCCACTCTATTTTTATTTTTATTTATTTATTTATTTGAGAGAGAGACAGGTGCAGGGAGAGAGAATGGGCGTGCCAGGGCCTCCAGCCACCGCAAATGAACTACAGATGCATGTGGCCACCTTGTGCATCTGGCTCACATGGGTCCTGGGGAATCAAACCAAGGTCCTTTGGCCTTGCAGGCAAGTGCCTTAACCACTAAGACATCTCTCCAGCCCTGTTTGTTTTTTGATGTAGTGTCTCTCTTTGGACTACTATGTAGAGTATCAGGCTGGCCTCAAACTCACAGTGATCCTCTTACCTCTGCTTCCTGAGTGCTGGGGATTAAAGGTGTGCACATCCACTCCTGGCCCAACAAATTTTTTTAATAAGAGAAATTTTTATTTATTTATTTATTTTTGGTTCTTTGAGGCAGGGTTTCATTCTAGTCTAAGTTGACCTGGAATTCACTATGTAGTCTCAGGGTGGCCTTGAACTCATGGTGAGCCTCCTACCTCTGCCTCCAGAGTGCTGGGATTAAAAACATGTGCCACCACACCTGGCTAAGAAAAACTTTTTTTTTTTTTTGAGGTAGGGTTTCACTCTAGCCCAGGCTAACCTGGAATTCACTGTGTAGTCTCAGTGTGGCCTCAAACTCACGGTGATCCTCCTACCTCTGCCTTCCGAGTGCTGGAATTAAAGGCATGCGCCACCATGCCCGGCAAACATTTTTAATTTATTCAAAAGCCTTCATAATAATATATTCCTTTTCTACTAAATGGTAGCAAGACATTTGTCTCTAAATCTGGTTAATATCTAGAATCACCAGAAAACTTCTCACACAGAATCCTGAGAATTAACCAAGGAGACTACTAGAACATTTTGAAGGCATGGCCTTAGTAATCTATACCTTTAAAGAGATTCCCAGGTGGTTCACATTTGCCCCAAGTCTAGAAACTGCTATTTCTGAAATCCTGGTATCTCTGTAGGCACTGTTCTCTAACCTAGAAAGTTGCTTTTATTCCTTCAAAATAGAATTTACATGTTAGAAAAAAATGTTCCCCTCAAACTTGGAACAGTTCAGTTCTTACGGTTAGACAAAGCCCAAGATGGCAGGTAAATTACTTCTCATGACAGGAAGCTTATGGGTTAAATACTAAATGTATTCAAATATAAAGTCAGGGCTGGAGAGATGGAGTATTGGCTAAGGCACCTGCCTGCAGAGCAAAGGACTCTGGTTCACTTCCCCAGGACCCTTGTAAGCCAGATGCACAAGGTGACGCATGTGTCTGAAGTTCATATGCAATGTCTGGAGTTCATATGCAGTGGCTGAAGGCCCTGGAGCACCCATTTTAGCCCTCTCTTCCTCTCTCTCAAATAAATAAAATTTAAAAAGTCAAATATACACCTGGGCATGGTGGTACACACCTTTAATCCCAGCACTCAGGAGGCAGAGGTAGGAGGATCACCATGAGTTTGAGGCCACTGTGAGTACATAGTGAATTCCAGGTCAGCCTGGGCTAGAGCGAGATCCTACCTCGAAAAAAAGTCAAATATAAAATCACTTCCTTACTCTTTAAAATATTTGTATTTCTGTCTCCTAGTAGCTATTAATACTTTAATCACATGTAGTGGGGGATCTAGTTTTTATCTTCTGGCTCTTCAACAGCCAGGCACCCTATGCACAGTTGAAGTCAAGTTGGCTAAAATTTGACTGACTGCATGGCTTGTCTTCACTTCAATCACTGAACCTTAGGAGTCCAGTTCCTAAACACTGAGAGGATCGGTATAGGCTGGTTGCTTGAGCCCCTAAATCGAGAATGCCTGCCTGCCTCCTCCCTCCTTCCCTCCATCCCTCTCTTCCTCTCTCTCTTTCTTTCTTACCTCATGACAGGCTCAGAAGCCACATGTGCATGGTAGAACAGAGAATACAGATAGGGCATGAGGGTGTAGCGCTCTCTGATGGCTTCCCTGATGAGCCGGGTGTGTTCTTCCCCAAACAGCCAGGGTTCCCGCCGCTTGGTGTTCATGGTAGCATGGCCACGGAAGAAGGGCTGGTAAGCTCCTGCCTGGTACCAACGCACCAGCAGCTCTGCCTCTGGGTTCCCTATGAAGCCGCCCACATCAGCTGGTTAAAGCAAACAAAGACCAAATGAGGAAACCAGGCTTCAAATAATGAGCCATTCAGGTTACATAAGGCCTTGAAAACTGAGACAGGTTCTGAATGCATACTCAGAATGACAGAACAAACCTATGGCCTCAAAGAGAGGAATAAACACTCCCAAACCTAGCCTATTTGGGGATCTGATGAAATGCTCTTTGAATATTCTTTTATTATTATTGCTATTACTATTACTGTTGTTGGGGGGTGCCATAGTGTGTGTGAAGGTCAGGGGGCATCCTCTGGGTGCTGGTCCTATCTTTCCAAGCTGTTTGAGGCAGGGCTTCTCTTGGTTGTTTATTTAGTTAGTTAGTTTTGCCTCTGGGAAGGCCAGACTAGCTGGCCCTCAAGCTTTGGGATTCTCCTGATTCTGTCTCCAGCTGTCATTGATGCATTGGGATTACAGACCAGTGCCACTGCAGGTCCTGCTTTTATGTGGGTGCTGGGGACCCAAAGTTTAATAGGCAGGATTGCAGAGAAAGCACGTTTAATCACACTGAAACTTCTCTCCATCCCTTAATATTCCTTTTTTTTAAAAAAAATATTTTACTTTTTTATATATTTGAGAGACAGAGAGAGGAAGAGAATGGGCATGCCAAGGCCTCTAGAAACTGCAAACCAAACTCCAGATGCATGTGCCACCCTATGCATCTGGCTTCATATGGGTATTGGGTAATCAAACCCTGGTCCTTAGTCTTTGCAGGCAAGCCATCTCTCCAGGCCCCCTAATTTTCAATGTTTGTATATAAGTAAATAAGGGAACGTGAGAGTGAGTATAGACCATTAATGACACTAAGAGAAGAGAGGGAAGGAGGTGATGGGAAGCGTGCAGTCGGAAAGCAGAAAGGAGGCTGTAGTGGGAGGGAACCAGGCAGGAGTGAAAGGACCAGAGGGAGGGAAGGGAAGGGAAACATAAAACAGTATCTGCTCAAAATACAACATAATCAATCCTAATTCTTTGTATGCTACTAAAAAAACTTTTTTTTTGTTTGATTTTTGAGGTAGGGTCTCACTCTAGCTCAGACTGACCTGGAATTCACTATGGAGACTCAGGGTGGCCTTGAACTCATGGCGATCCTCTTATGTCTGCCTCCTGAGTGCTGGGATTAAAGGCGTGCGCTACCATGCCCAGCTAAAAATACTTTTCTTTTTTTAAAGGGATGTTAATTTGTTTCTTTTCCTGTAGAAAACAGGAGGTGTCTGGGACTACAGTCACTGAGCACCTTTTGTAGTGATATGTCATATCTGAATTAAATTCTTAGGATTAGGGAAGGCAAGCCTTTAGAGACACTTCTTTTAACTAAATTTCTCTCCCCATAGCTTTAAAAAAAAACAGTTGAAATATTTTTATTTTTCCCCTGAGGTAGGGTCTCACTCTAACCCAGGCTGACCTGGGACTCATTTTGTAGTCCCAGACTGGCCTCGAACTCACAGTGATCCTCCTACCTCAGCCTCCCCAGTGCTGGGATTAAAGACGTGTGCCACCACGCCCAGCCTTGTGGCAGAACTTTAAATCTGCTCAGCACAAAGCATTTCTGTTTCTGAATCCTGGGAATCAAACCCCTGGCCTGGGCAACTGCCTACTGAGCTAGATTCAGCCACAGGCAGGTTTTTATGTGATAAATTCCCTGTCTTCCTTTCACTTTCCACTTTCAAGAAGAAAAGCTCTGTTTCCAGGAGGAAAACAGATATTAAATGTCTCTAAGGGGGCAGTACTGAGAAAATAATGGAATCAAGCACCCTGCTCCCCTTCTGACAATCTGGCTCCAAGTCTGCAGTTCACACTACACACAGTTAGTTCTCAAGCATCCCTTCCACTCTCCGCCCATGTTTTTTTCTTCCATACATTTATTTCTGCCTAAAGCAGCTAACAAGCAGGCATCTGTAACTAGCTTGGAGAAAACTACCTTCGCTTTTCCTTTTCTTTCACGTGAACAGGATTTGTCTTACCTCCACAAAAAGCGATCCCACAAATGCTGAGAGTGAGTAACATTGGGATTGAAATTTTCAGGTAACTCCATTCTGCTGTGTTGTCACCTGTCCATACTGCACCTTTGGTCACCAGCAACAGAGTAATAAGAAAAAACACAAAATATCTCATGTATTCAATTTCATATTTAGATGCTCTTTTTGAGACTATATTTCATGTAGTTCAGACTGGCCTCAAATTTGTTATGTAGCTAAGGATGACCTTGAACCCTTGCTCCTTTTTTTTTTTTTTCCAAGGCAGGGTCTCACTGTAGCCCAGACTGACCTACAATTCACCATGTACTCAGGGTGGCCTTGAACTCATGGCGATCCTCCTACCTCTTCCTCCCGAGTGCTGGGCTTATAGTTAAAGGCGTGCGCCACCACACCCAGCACTCTTGCTCCTTTAAATAGCCTCATAATAGTGTATCCCGTGGATATACCATGCTTTTATAATTCTTCCTTTACTCTTTCATATTTAGACCTTTTATTTTTGTTTCAATGACTAATGCTGTGGTAAGCCTCTCTATGCACAAATCTTTGACTGGAATGCTGCTATTTTTTTTTTTTTTTTTGAGGTAGGGTCTCACTCTAGTGCAGGCTGACCCGGAACTCACTGCAGTCCCAGGCTGGCCTCTGCCTCCCAAGTGCTGGAGTTAAAGGCATGAGCCACAATGCCAGGCCTATTTTGTCCTTTTGCTGAATGCCACTGGTGCTGGCTTTCTGGGGTAGAGTGGGAGCCTAAAAATGGCCATGACACAGTAAGAGCTGGGTTCTTCAAACTAGGACCTATGCTCTCAGTTAATTAGGTAAGGGCAGGAGACTTAAAATAGCCTTGCTGCCACAGGGTAGCTAAGTTGAACTAGATCTGCATTAGCTACTAAACTAGATCCAGTTATAGATGACCCTGATCACAAGCAACAGCCAGGTCTATTTTAAGCCATTTTCCTAAGTGGAACAGGTGGCTGAAAGAATATGTTTGCGGTATATTTCCTTGTAATTTTTGGCCATAGTTACGTTTTATTTTTGAGGCAGAGTCTCATGTAGTCCAGGCTGGCTTCAAATTCACTATGTAGATGAGGATGACCTTGTACTTCCTATCCTCCTGCCTCCCAAGTACTAGGGGCACAGGCATGCACCACCACGTCCAGTTTAGCGCTCCACAACCTGAGCTACATACCCAGCTCTGGACTCTGTCTTTTAGGAGAAAATGCATTGTGGTGGTTTGATTCAGGTGTCCCCCATAAACTTAGGTGTTCTGAATGCTAGCTCCCCAGCTGATGGATATTTGGGAATTAATGCCTCCTGGAGGGAGTGTATTGTTGGGGGCGGGCTTATGGTCTTTATAGCCAATTTCCCCATGCCAGTGTTTGGCACACCCTCCTGTTGCTGTGGTCCATCTTATGTTGGCCAGGGGGTGATGTCCACCTTCTGCTCATGCCATCGATTTCCCCTGCCATCGTGAAGCTTCCCCTCGAGCCTGTAAGCCAAAATAAAACTCTTTTTCCCAGAAGCTGTTCTTGGTTAGGTGATTTCTATCAGCAATGCGACCGGACTGCAACATGCATGCTTCATGGCACGTCACTTTGGGTACTCAAAGTTCCAAGGGATGACTAGTGAAGAGGGACACAGTGACAGCAGGCAGCATGAATCACGAATGGTGTAAGAAAAGGATGATGGTTAGCCTATCTTTTTCAGTCTGATAATGTGAGTCGCTTCTTACCATATTTTTGTGATCCGGCAAAGAAAGAACGTGAAAGAACAAAGGGTCTCTCCTTCCCTTTAGATCGCTGTATCAGGCCTTCTGCAGTAGCCATTTGCTATAGAGCCAATGGAAAAAGATTTTTAAAATATTTTATTGGGCTGGAGAGATGAGTTGGTGGTTAAAGTACTTGCCTGCAAAGCCAAAGGACCCAAGTTTGATTCCCCAGAACCCACATAAGCCAGATGTACAAGGTGGCGCATGTGTCTGGAGTTCGTTTGCAGTGGTTGGAGGCCCTGGTACACCCATTCTCTCTCTCTCTCTTTCTGTCTCTTTCTCTCTGTCAGATAACTAAAACTAAAATATTGGGCTGGAGAGATGGCATAGCAGGTAAGGCATTTGCCTGCAAAGCCAAAGGATCCCAGTTCAATTCTCCAGGACCCATGTAAGCCAGATGCACAAGGGGGCACATGCATCTGGAGTTTGTTTACAGTGGCTAGATGCCCTGGTATGCCCATTCTCTCTCTCTCTCTCTCTCTCTCTCTCAAATAAATAAATAAATAAATTTTTAAAACATAAATATTTAATATATATATATTTTTTATTCACTTGCAAGTAGAGAGAGAGAGAGGGAATGGGCACACCAGGGCCTCTTGCCACTGTAAACAAACTCCAGATTCATGTGGCACTCTGTGCATCTGGCTTCATGTGGGCACTAGGGAACTGAACCCGGGCATACAGGGCTTGCAAGCAAGTGCCTTCAATCACTGAGGCAACTTTTCAGCCCAAGAAAAATCTTAAAGAGATGACAGGATTAGGGTATTATGCTAACATTATCAATTGGTTTGTTTTTATTTTTTATTTTTGGTTTTTCAAGGTAGGGTCTCACCAGCCCAGGCTGACCTGGAATTTACTATGTATTCTCAGGGTGGTCTTGAACTCATGGTGATCCTTCCTACATCTGCCTCCTGAGTGCTAGGACTAAAGGTATGTGCCACCATGCCCAGCTTCAATTGGTTTTCTGTTTGTTTGACTGGTTGGTTTTTTAAGGTAGGGTCTCACTCTAGCCCAGGCTGACCTGGAATTCACTATGTAGTCTCAGGGTGGCCTTGAACTCATGGTGATCCTCCTACTTCTGCCTCCCGGTTGCTGGGATTAAAGGTGTGTGCCACCACGCCCAGCTTCAATTGGCTTTTTAATATGCAAAAAATGAAATAGAAGGTGGATATATAAAATGGAAACTATTAAAATAAATCTATCAAATGAAAGCCAAGTGTGGTGGCACACACCTTTAATCCTAGCATTGGGAGGCAGAGGTAGGACGACCTCCATGAGTTCAAGAGTTCAAGGACAACCTGAGACGACACAGTGAGATCCAACTCAGTCTGGGCTACAGTGAAACCCTACCTTACAAAAACAAAAACAAAAACAAAACCAAAACCAAAAATCTATCAAATGATTTTGATGATATAGTAAAATTTAAAATTCATCAAGCTTAGTATGGAAGGAAAAAGAGACAAAGGAGAAACTATAAAGTGTCTTGTATTTGTTATAAGCTAAGACTCACTGTAGTTGTCAGAAAAGACTCAAGAAACGTGAAGAGTACACTGTAACGATTGCAAAAGGTAGAGCATGTGTGAAGCCAGCTCTCTTCTTATGGCTTACCTGATAAAGTCCATAGATGTTGTGAAGTTCCCTGTGCTCCCAGTTGCCGTAATGAATTACATTCTTTTGCATGGTTAGCTCTGGCCCTCTAAAGACTGAAGGCTCATTCATGTCATTCCATACGAAGAGGATATCTGTAGATCCCTAGAAAGTAAATCTTGGCCATAAAAATACTCCCACAGGGATGATGTTCATGAAGAGTGTTTAATCTACTTTTCTTTCCTATCCCTAAATATAACTAATTTACTTACTTATTATGCTTATTAGGCAGGGAATCATGTCTGTTTTGTTCAGTGATACATTTCAAACATCTGAATAGTACCTGGTCCATAGAAAGCTTTCAATAAATATTTGTTGCTGAGTGAAAGAATGCTGCACTGTAATATCTGAAATATACATTGTCCAGCAAGTTCTCTCTAAGATGTTTCTAGAATCCCTGTCAGAGAAGCTGTGAATGTTTGCAATTAGGCTCTTTTTTAAAAAAGTTATTTATTTATTTATTTATTTGAGAGCGACAGACACAGAGAGAAAGACAGATAGAGGGAGAGAGAGAGAATGGGCGCGCCAGGGCTTCCAGCCTCTGCAAACGAACTCCAGATGCGTGCGCCCCCTTGTGCATCTGGCTAACGTGGGACCTGGGGAACTGAGCCTCAAACCGGGGTCCTTAGGCTTCAAAGGCAAGTGCTTAACCGCTAAGCCATCTCTCCAGCCCACAATTAGACTCTTTATCATTCATCACCTACAATCTTTGCTACCACCCTTAACTAAATGCAGTTATTGCTACACAAGACTCTATTTTCCCTCAAACACTCTGAATGACTTGACAGCTTAGTTCTTAGCACCATCTGTAGTTTGTGCTCTCTGTAGAACTGTTCACTAGAGTAGGAAGAACAGGTAAGCCCGCAAGGTAAACATGGTGTTATAATACCTTTTATAGACACTCTGTCTTAGGATTTTACTGAATGGACAATTACAGGGAGCAGTAGACATAATGTTCCATTATTTCTGAATGTCCTGCTCTTTGCAATACAGCAACGTCTTCTCACTAGCTTCCTTCCAGAACACCACAACACACATTTGTGCCCCTAAACATGCGATAATCTTTCAAATGCCTATCACATGCTTTCTTTTTACTTTAATTTTCTTTTTAAGACTGGGAGAGAGAGGGAGAGAATTGACAATGGCCTCAGCCACTGAAATTGAACTCCAGATGCCCGTCTCACCTAGTGGGCATGTGCGACCTTGCACTTGCCTCACCTTTGTGTGTCTGGCTTATGTGGGATCTGGAGAGTTGAACATGGGTCCATAGGCTTCGCAGGCAAGTGCCTTAACCACTAAGCCATCTCTAGTCCTCTTTTGACTTTTAAATTTTCATTTTTTGTCAGGTGTGGCAGTACATGCTTTTGGAAGATTGCTGTGAGTTCAAGGCCAGCCTGGAACTACAGAGTGAGTTATAGGTCAGCCTGGGCTACAGTGAGACCCTACCTTGAAAAAAACATTATTTTATGAATGGCAGAGTCTCACTCTAATCCAGGCTGATCTAGAACTCACTGTGCAGCCCAGGTTGGCCTCAAACTCATGGAAATCTTATATTAGCTTTCTAAGTGCTGGGACTAGAGGTGTGAGCCACCACACCTGGCATCCGTTGACTCTTTGCCTTCAGCTATTTCTAAGTTAATGTATTTCTGTGGAAAGGCTACATGGCTCCCAAATATGTGGTGTGCTTCTTTTTAAATAATATTTTTATTTCTTTATTTACAAGCAGAGTGAGAGAAGACAGACAGACCAAGAGAATGGGCATGCCAGGGTCTCCAGCCATTATTGTAAATGAACTCCGGATGTGTGAGCCACTGTACATCTGGCTTTATGTGGGTACTAGGGAATCAATCCTGGGTCTTCAGGCTTTGCAGACAAGTGCCTTAGCCACTGAGCCACCTCTCCAGCCCTCACTGTGCTTCTTTAGCACCATCCAGGGAATGACTGGCAACCCGTGTGTGAGTGTGTGTGTGTGTGTATGTGTATGTGTGTAAGCAGTCATAGACAATAGAGAAGTGAACAAGTATGGCTATATTTGGTCCAAGGGTTGCTGTCTATACCTGTTCTAAGGTTTCTCTCTAGTGTTTCATATAGGATGCTCAGTAATTAGTATGTAGTGGTTAAGTGCTCAGCTTGGAAGACAGACAGAAAAACTGTATTCAGTTTTTATTAGGTATTACCATCATCATAATTGGTTAAAAGCAGTTCTCCAAATATGGCCTCTCCTGTTCTTTCTGTGGCTCTTATCAGATTTTTCTTTAAGATTTATTTATTTACTTATTTGAGAGGGATGTAGAGAATGAGAATGGGTGTACCAGGGCCTCCTGTCACTGCAAACAAACTCTAGGTGCACGTGCCACTGCTAGATGAACTCCAGACACACGTATCACTTTGTGTAGCTGGCTTTACATGGGTGATGGGGAATCGAACCTGTGTTGTTAGGCTTTGCAGGCAAGCACCTTAACTCATGAGCCATCTCTCCAGCCCTTGTCTTTTTTTTTTTTTTTTTTTCTATTTGAGGCAGGGTCTCATATAGCCTAGGATGGCTTTGAACTCACTATGTAGCTGAGGATGACTTGAACTTATGATCCTTCTGCCTATACCTGCTGTGTTTCCATGCCTAATATTATAGGGTGCTAGCACTTGACTCAAGAGTTTGTGCATGCTAGACAAACACCTTCCACCTGAGCGATAGCTCCAGCCCAAAGGCTTTAAAAAATATTTATTTTAGGGCTGGAGAGATGGCTTAGTGGGTAAGCACTTGCCTGTGAAGCCTAAGTACCCTGGTTCAAAGCTCGGTTCCCCAGGTCCCACGTTAGCCAGATGCACAAGGGGGTGCACGCGTCTAGAGTTCGTTTGCAGAGACTGGAAGCCCTGGCGCGCCCATTCTCTCTCTCTCCCTCTATCTGTCTTTCTTTCTGTGTCTCTCGCTCTCAAAAAAAAAAATATTTATTTTAGCTGGGTGTGGCGGCACATGCCTTTAATCCCAGCACTCAGGAGGCAGAGGTAGTAGGAGTGCCATGAGTTCAAGGCCACCCTGAGACTACATAGTGAATTCTAGGTCAGCCAGGGCTAGAGCAAGACCCTACCTCAAAAAAAAAAACCCAAAAAATAAATAAATAAAATGAGACACACACACACACACACACACAGAGAGAGAGAGAGAGAGAGAGAGAGAGAGAGAGAAAGAAAGGGGGAAGAATAGGCATGCCATTCTCTAGCTACTGCAAATGAACTCCAGATGCATGTGCCACATTGTGTGTCTGGTTTTACATGGGTACTGGGGAACTGAACCCAGACCATTAAGTTTTGCAAGCATGCACCTTAACTGCTGAGCCATGTCACCAGTCTGACTTTTAAAAAAATTACATTTAAAAAAATATTTTATTTATTGCCGGGCATGGTGGTACACGCCTTTAATCCCAGCACTTGGGAGGCAGAGCCAGGAGGATTGACATGAGTTTGAGGCCACCCTGGGACTTCATAGTGAATTCCAGCTCAGCCTGGGCTAGAGTGAAAGCTTACCTCTAAACAACAACCAAAAACAAAATAAAATACTTTATTTATTTATTTGAAAGCAGAGCGAGATTGAGAGGACAGACAGACAAAGAGAATGGGCACAGCAGGGCCTTTAGCCACTGCAAATGAACTCCAGACACATGTGCCACTTTGTGCATCTGGCTTTATGTGGGTTCTAGGGAATTGAACCCAGGTTGTCAGGCTTTGCAGGCAAGTGCCTTAACTGCTGAGCCATCTCTCCAGCCCAATTTTTTTTGAAACAGGGTTTCACTCAGTAGCCTAGAATAGCCTTGAGCACATAACAATTCTTTTGCCTCAACCTACCGGATAGTGGGATTACACGTGTTAGCTACCATTCCTGGCTTCATATCAACTTTAAATGTCAGCCATAAAAAGGTTTTTTAGGGCTGGAGAGATGGCTTAGTGGTTAAGTGCTTGCCTGTGAAGCCTAAGGACCCTGGTTTGAGGCTCGATTCCCCAGGTCCCACGTTAGCCAGATGCACAAGGGGGCGCTCGCGTCTAGAGTTTGTTTGCCGAGGCTGGAGGTCCTGGCGTGCCCATTCTCTCTCTATCTGCCTCTTCCCCCACCCCCCACTTGCTCTCAAATAAATAAATAAAGATAAAATAAAAAAAAAGAAGAAGAAAGAAGACAATTAAAAAAAAGATTTTTATATTAAAATATACATAGCAGGGCTGGAGAGATGGCTTAGTGGTTAAGGCATTTGCCTGCAAAGCCAAAAGAGCCTGGTTTGATTCCCCAGGGCCCACATTAGCCAGATACACAAGGGGGTGCATGTGTGTGGAGTTCATTTGCAGTGGCTGGAGGCCCATTCTCTCTCCCTCTCTCTCTTTCTCTGCCAAATAAATAAATAAGTAAATAAAAATATTTTCAAAAAATGTACTTAGTAAGTTGGAAATAGAATAAATTTTTGTGATACAATACTATCATATATCACAATATATTATATATTATAATATTGGTCAAGAATAATATCTTTCTATTTTGCAAGTGGTAGTGATTAGTGGGGAGACTCAAAACTCATTAAAGGGGGCTGGAAAAATGACTCAGCAGATAAGGCACTTACCTGCAGAGCCTAATTACTTGAGTTTAAATCCTCAGTACCCACATCAAGCCAGATCCACAAAGTGGTACACGTCTGCATCTGGAGTCTTCGTGCAGCAGCTGGAGGCTCTGGCATGCCCATTCTCTCTGTCTGTCACCCTTCTATCTCTCTCTGCTTGCAAATAATAAAAATATTTTTTAAAACTCATAACAGTGGGCTGGAGAGATGGCTTAGTGGTTAAGGTACTTGCCTGCAAAGCTTAAGGATCCAGGTTCGACTCTCCAGGTCCTACATAAGCCAGATGCACAAGGTGGTTTATGTATCTGGAGTTCTTTTGCAGTGGCTAGAGGCCCTGGTGTGCCCATTCTCTCTTTCTCTCTCTCTCTCTCTCTCTCTCTCTCTGTCTCTGATTAATAAATAAGTAAAAATAAATAAATATTTTTAAAACTCATTAAAGGGCCAAGTGTGATGGTGCATGCCTTTAATCCCAGCACTTGGGAGGCCGAGGTAGAAGGATTACTGTGAGTTCAAGACCAACCTGAGACTACAGGTGAATTCCAGGTCAGTCTGGGTTAGAGCGAGATCCTACCTCAAAAAAACTCATTAAAGGGCTAACAATAAGTGACTATTGAGGCTCAGTACTAAATGAGACATTTATATTGTGTCTTCCAAGGCTCAGGGAGCATTGCAGAGGAGGAGAAGAATGAATGTAAGAGTGAAAGGGTGGGGAGAAGTGCTTTGCAACACTACTGCATTCATGACCTCACAGCAGCTGTTGTCACCTGCACAGTATGGGTCCATCAACATTTCACCATGGATAATGGAGAGGGCAACCATCCCCCCAGGTCCCCATAAAATAAAAGAGGAACTAGTTGGAAAGAATAGGTTCAGCAGAAGGGGTATGGAGGAAGGGGCACAAAAGAAGGTAGTGGGAAGTGATAATGGTCAAAATACACTATGTACATCCAAGAGAATTGTTAATAAATTTTTAAAAAATCAGCTGGGCATGGTGGCATATGCCTTTAATCCCAGCCCTGGGGAGGCAGAGGTAGGAGGATCACTGTGAGTTCATGGCCAGTCTGAGACAACATAGTGAATTCCAGGTCAGCCTGGGCTAGAATGAGATCCTACCTCAAAAAAAAAAAAAAAAAAAAAAAAATCATAACTTTCAGGGTCTGGGGAGACAGATCAGTGAGTAAAGTGTTTTTGCTGTGCATGCGTGACAACCTAAATTTAGATCCTTAGAACCCATGTTTAAAAAGCTGAGCGTGGTAGCATGCACCTCTAATTTCAATGCTGGGGAGGCAGAATTGGGCAAATCCTCAGGGCTCGCTAGCTAGTTTGTCTAGCTGAATCAGCGAGCCCCAGGTTCAGCGGAGCACATTTATCATACCAATAACTGGGGCTAACTCCACAATGCACGACCCATTTTCACTAACAAGGATGGTCTAATGGGAGGGGGTAGATCACAGATGAGCCTAAACAATGGTACCAAACTGCCTGTATTTACTGAAAAGAAAACTAATAAATTAAATTAAAAAAAAAAAAAAAAAAGTAAAGTGGAGGCCGGGTTGATGGCTTAGTGGTTAAAGACGCTTGTTTACAAAGCCTGGCAACCCAGATTTGACTCCCTAGTATCCATGTAAAGCCAGAAGCACAAAGTGGCACATGCATTGGAAGTTTGCAGAGGCAAGAAGCCCTGGTGCACTGCGGTGGTTTGAATCAGATGTCCCCCATAAACTCATGTGCTCTGAATGTTTGGTTCCCAGCTGGTGGTAATTTGGGAGACGGAGCCCTGATGGAGGATGTATATTGCTAGAAGTAGGCTTTGGGGTGTTATAGTCAGCTTCCCCTTGCCAGCTCAGTTCACTGTCTTGTGACAATTTTCTATTTGCTGTGGCAGAAGTGATGTCTAGTCTCTGCTCTATCATCTTTTCCCTCATCATCATGAAACTTCCTCATTTCTTCCAGTCAGCTGCTTTGGTTTGGTGTTTTTCCCCAGCAACCTGATAATAACTAATACATGCACCATGTTTTGTCTTTCTCTCTCAAATAAATAAGTAAAAGCATTTTTTAAAAATGTAAGGTGAACCAGGCATAGTGGTGCATGCCTTTAATCCCAGCACGTAAGAGGGAAAAGTAGGAGGATCACTGTGAGTTCGAGGCCAGCCTGGAACTACAGAGTGAATTCCAGGTCAGCCTGGGCTAAAGCGAGTCTCTCCCTTGAAAAACCAAACAAAAAACAAAATAAGGTGGAAGCTGGGTGTGGTGGCACACACCTTCAATCCCAGCACGTGGGAGGCAGAGGCAAGAGGGTCACTGTAAGTTCAAGGCCAGCCTTGAAGTACAGAGTGAATTCCAGGTTATCCTGGGCTAAAGTGAGTCTCTCCCTTGAAAAATAAAACAAACAAAAAAAAAACAAAGTAATGTGGAGGCTGGGCGTGGTGGCACACATCTTTGATCTCAGCACTAGGGAGGCAAAGGCAGAAGGATGGATTACTGTGAGTTCGAGGCCACCCTGAGACTACATAGTGAATTCCAGGTCAGCCTGAGCGAGTCTCTCCCTTGAAAAACCAAACAAAAAACAAAATAAGGTGGAAACTGGGTGTGGTGGCACACACCTTTAATCCCAGCACGTGGGAAGCAGAGGCAAGAGGGTCACTGTAAGTTCGAGGCCAGCCTTGAACTACAGAGTGAATTCCAGGTTATCCTGGGCTAAAGTGAGTCCCCCCCCTTGAAAAATAAAACAAACAAACAAACAAAAAAACAAAGTAAGGTGGAGGTGGGCGTGGTGGCACACATCTTTGATCTCAGCACTAGGGAGGCAAAGGTAGAAGGATGGATTACTGTGAGTTTGAGGCCACCCTGAGACTACATAGTGAATTCCAGGTCAGCCTAAGCTAGAGTGAGACCCTACCTAAAAAAAAAAAAAAAAAAAAAAAAAGCCAGACAGTGGCACATACCTTTAATTCCAGTACTTAGGAGGCAGAGGTAGGAGGGAGGAGCTTTAAGTTTGAGGCTACCCTGAGACTACATAATGGATTTCAGGTCAGCCTGGGCTATAGTGAGACCCTACCTCAAAAAAAAAAAAAAAAAAAAAAAAAAAAAAAAAGAATAAACAAATCAACAAGGTGGATAGTGACTGAGGAAGACAGCTGACCTCTGACTTCTAGCCTTCACACACATGCATATGTATACCCACATACACATGTGCTCCCCCATACACATGCACAGAAACATACACGCACACCACATACACATACAAACAAAATTACAACGTTTGTAATCTAGTGATGCATATGGTGCCTCTCCTAGCACCATCACAGTTTGTAATGTGGTGGCTATCTTTCCCTTTTATATGTTATGTACCAACAGCTGCTCAATTAAGTACAGTAATTCTATGCAATCACTTTTTTCTTTCATCCTTTTAAATTAACCAGGAAAAAAAGAATAAAAACCAACCTGATAAACAGAAAAAGCAAAAAGACTTGAATACCATTTTCTGACTTTGGGATTGGTGAAATCCAGGTAAGAGGATGGACCTGTAAAGGCAGAAGAATATGCAGTCTGTTAGAAACACTGGTCCTTATAGTAAGTCGCATGGTGAGAAGGTGTTAGATGTAAGATCTGGGCCATAATTGGATACCTTAGTGACAGGCATGCTGTACAAGAGGTCAAGAATGGAAATGAGGTGCAAAGGCATCTGAGGCCATTTATGAAAGGGTGGAAGTCAAGACACTTTCTTCCTTTTTCTTATTACCTACTTCTTATCTCTATTTGTTTAGAAAAACAGCATGTCACCAAGGTTTGCTTATCTTTCATTCATCTGATTACTGACTGATAAATGAGTCCAAAGCTCACTGTACCAAGTGTTATAAAAGATACAAAGAAGGCAATATCATATCTCCTTTGAAGGTGCTAAAAATGTGGTCAGAGAAGTAAAAGAGAATGACAGCCTTGCAGGGACTATTAACTGGGACTGAACAAATGGAAGTAAGTGATGCCATACCAGGCCAGCATATTCCTTCAAAGTCACCACCTTCTGGGTTCCTCACAAAGAAACCCTGTTCTTTGGCTGTAGCATATATTGAGTAGTCAGGATCAATCTTGATATGGGGGTCACTGATAACCACAAGCTGTTAGGACAGAAAGATTTGAGGATATTGTTAGGAGTTTTTCTGATTTTATTTATGAGAGAAAGACAGAGAGAGAGAGAGAGAGAGCGAAAAAAAAAAAATCAGAGAGAGAGAGAGAGAAAATGGGTGTTCCAGGGCCTTTCAGCTGCTGTGAACAAACTCCAGATGCATGTTTCCCCTTGTGCACATGTGCTACATTGCACGCTTGTGTACTTTGGGTCTGGCTACATGGGACCTGGAGATTCAAACATGTGTTCTTAGGCTTCTCAGGCAAGCGCCTTAACTGCTAAGCCATCTCTCCAGCCCATGTGTTGCAGTCAGGTTCTCATTGCTGGTAGAATAATTATGAGACCAAGAGCAGCTTTGTGGGGGGATAGGTTTATTTTGGCTTACAGACTTGAGAGGAAGCTCCGAAGCTCCATGATGGCAGGGGAAATGAAGGCATGAGCAGAAGGTGGATATTACCACCTGGGCAATATTAGGTGGACAATAGTAATAGGAGAGTGTGTGAAACACTGGCAAGGGGAAACTGGCTATAATACCCATAAGACCGCTCCCAACAATACACTCCCTCCAGGAGGTATTAATTCCCAAATCTCCATCAACTGGGAACCTAGCATTCAGAATATCTAAGTTAATGGGGGACACCTGAATCAGACCACCATACTCTACCCCTGACCCCCATAAACTGATATCCATACATGATATGGAATGCAATGTATCAGTACAACTTTAAGAGTCCCCATAGTTTTTATTAATCCTAGTGATATTCAAACATCCCCATAATCCAAAGTCTTTTAACTGAGCCATAATAACAAAAAAATCCCTCCCAAAAACCCATAATGGTACAGAATAAATATTCACACTGCAAAAGATGGCATTGGGCATATTAAAGAAATATTTAACCAATACAAGATTTAAAACAACCAGGGCACACATCAAACTCTGTAGCTCCAAGTCCACCAACACTAGCCAGTGACAAGTCTCTTAGTTTGATAATTCTAACCAGCAACAAGTCTCTGGAGTTCCAACTCCACCCCTCCAGCTAGGGTACTCACAGTCCTGGTAAACGTCATCTGGGGCCAGCAGCTATCCTCAGCAGCCATCTCATGGTCCTGGCATCTACACTGGGTCTCCACTGCAACCCATGGTTCATCCTCACAGCACCATCGGGTCTCCATGTAGGCATCCAGAAAACCTGCTTCACACTGCCCATAACCACTTCCAAAGACAAGACCATGTTTCTTATACTCTACAATACCAGATAGGGTGCCAACTTATTAATCCAGTGGGGGAATAGAGCAGACTTTGAAGAACAGGATATTCCTTGAGCACTCAGGCCCCTTCAAAAGAGTCTACTTTAAAAGTCTACTGTCTTCCTGAGGCCCCCAATAAGGGTCAGCTGGCCCATTCTCAAAAGTTGTAATCTCTCATACAATTGCAGAAGAATGTACAGAAGTTTCAGCCCAAAGATTGCATTTTTTTCTGTGCTAAATCCCTCTCCTCACACAAGTCCACTTCTATGCAATGCAACCCTGCACAAGTTCTCAGGACACAGGCACAACAGTAAGCCTCTCACACAAACTGCTTCTAGCCCAGTCCAGGCAAAATTCTCACCCTCACAAGCCAAACCTCACAGTCCATAGTTACTGCATTCAGGTCTTTCAACACTAACCAGAATAGTTCATGAAGCTGTACTTACAGCACTGCAAGGCATCTTGTAGACCAGGATTTCAAATCCTCCCACATTCCTCTTGAAAATTAGCTCCAAAAAGCCAAAGCCACACAGTCAGGTGTCTAGCAGCAACCCCACTCTTGGTACCAACTTTACTGTTGCAGTCAGGTTCACATTGCTGGTAGAAATCTCCCGACCCAGAGCAGCTTTTGGGAAAAAAGGGTTTATTTTGGCTTACAGACTTGAGGGGAAGCTCCATGATGACAGGGGACAATGATAGCATGAGCAGAGGATGGATATCACCCTCTGGCTAACAGCAAGTGGACAATAGCACCAGGAGAGTGTCCCAAACACTGGCATGGGGACATTGGCTATAATACTCATAAGCCCCCTCCAACAATACACTGTCTCCAGCAGGCGTTAATTCCCAAAGCTTTATCAGCTGGGAACCTAGCATTCAGAACACATAAGTTTATGGGGGGCACCCGAATCAAACCACCATACCATGGTAGGACTTTTTTTTTTTTAATTTTAGATATTGTCAGTTTTTTCTTCTGAGACTTGTGTTTATTTGGATATTTTCACTATAATTTTTGGATTCACATTTTACTCAGAAACAACTACAACTCATATTGAAATGTTTCAAACATCAATAAAAGCCTATTTCCTGTCATGAAGATGGCTCAGTGGAAAAGCACTTGCTGTATAAGCATGAGGACCTGAGCTCTGATTCCCAACAGCCATGGAAAATGATGGGATAGCGGCACATGCCTGCAACCCCAGGACTAGGGAGACTGAGACAGGAGAATCCCTAGGTTTGCAGGCTAGCAACTCTGGCCATATCAGCAAGCTTTAGGTTCAGCGAAAGACCCTTTCTCCAAAAATGAGTGGAGCAGAAGCTGAGCGTGGTGGAACAGACCTTAACCCCAGCACTTGGGAGGCTGAGGTAGGTGGATCTCCATGAGTTCAAGGCCACCCTGAGACTACATAATGAATTCCAGGTGAGCCTAGGCTAGAGTGAGTCCCTACCTTGAAAAAAAAAAAAAAAAGAGGTGGAGAATGAATGAGAAAGACACCTGATCTTGACTTCTGGCTTCTGCACATATGTGAGTGCATCCCCCACAAACATGTATGTACACAAACAGATTACACACACAATTGTTTCTATTTTTATCGTGTGTATGTGTGTGTATGGGTACATGTTCTCTGGGGAAATTCTTCTCTCTCTGAGCTAAATGAGCCTTCAGATTCTCCTGGCTCTACCTCCCATTAGCATAGGTGCATTGTGATGACAGACACATGTGCCACTTTGCATCTGGCTTAATGTGGGCACTGAGGAGTATCAAACTGCAGGGCACCCCTTGCAACCAAGTGTCTTTAACTGCTGAGCCATCTCCAGCTCTATAAAAGTTTATTTATTAACTTTTTTTGAGATAGGGTCTTGCTCTAGCCTAGGCAGCCTGGAACTATGTAGTCTCAGAGTAAACCTCAAACTCATGGTGATCCACCCACCTCGGCCTCCCAAGTGCTGGGATCAAAGGTGTGCACCACCATACCCAGAAAATTTAATAAAAAGTATAAATAAATAAAAAACTTTAGCCTGGAGAAATGTCTTAGCATTTAAGGCGCTTACCTGGGAAGCCGAAGGACCAGTATGCATGTAAGCCAGATGCACAAGGTGTACGTGCATCTGGAGTTTGTTTGCAGTGGCTGCAGTCCCTGGTGTGCCCATTCACACACACACACACACTCTCTCTCTGCCTCTCTCTAATAAATAAAAAGTAAAAAAAGGCTTTGTATACCAGAGCACGATGGTGACACCTTTGATCCCAGCACTTGGGAGGCATAGGTAGGAAGATTGCCAGACTGGGACTACAGCGTGAGTTCTAGGTCAACTTGGGCTATAGTGAAACTCTGTATCAAAAAACAAAAACACAGGGCTGGAGGGGGATGGCTTAGTGGTTAAGGCATTTGCCTACAAAGCTAAAGGACCCAGGTTTGATTCTCCAGGACCCAATGTTAGCCAGATGCACAAGGAGATGCATGTGTTTGGAGTTCGTTTGCAGCAGCTGGAGGCCCTGGTGCACCCATTCTCTCTCTCTCTCTTTTTTTTTTCTCTCTCTCTCCTTTCTCACTGTCAAATAAATAAATAAATATAAAAGATTAAGGAGCTTGCCTACAAAACCAAAAACCCAGGTTCGGTGCTCCAATGCCCATGTAAGCCAGATGTACCAGGTAGCATATGCAAATGGAATTCATATGCAGTGGCTAGAGGCTGTGGCATGTCCATTCTCTCTCTCTCTCTCTCTCTCTGCCCCTCTCACTCTCAAATAAATAAATAACTAAAGATCATTTAAAAATAACAACAACAACAAAAAAAAACCCCAAACCCAAGAAAACATACAAAAAGAAATAATTCTAGGCACGGTAGTATAGAGGAGACAGGACAATGCTTAGGGCTTGCTGGCTAATTTGTCTAGCCCAGTTGATGGGCTTCAGATTTAGCAAGAAACCCTGTCTCAAAAAGTAAGCTAGCTAAAAAAAAAAAAAAAAAAAAGTAGGGTGGCTAATCGAGCTGCCACTGAGAATGGTGGTGACTACTGGGGAGACCCAAGACTTGTCAAAAGAAGTGACAGTTGAGTGCTCAGGTATGAGCAGATTGATGGCTGGTTCATTCATGAACTCACAGTGAATGTTAATTCCTCCATAAGACCTGCAAAATATTGAGCCCTCCAACACTGACAGATAATGGAGGAGAGCAAAAACAATGAGGTTTTAAAATAGAAGGACTGGGCTGGAGAGATGGCTTAGCGGTTAAGTGCTTGCCTGTGAAGCCTAAGGACCCTGGTTCGAGGCTTGATTCCCCAGGACCCACGTTAGCCAGATGCACAAGGGGCGCATGCGTCTGGAGTTCGTTTGCAGTGGCTGGAAGCCCTGGCATGCCCATTCTCTCTCTAGCTGTCTCTCTCTCCCTCTCTCTCTGTCACTCTCAAATAAGTAAATAAAAATGAACAAAAATATTTTTTTAAAAATAGAAGGACTACTTGGAAAGAGAAAGGGGTCTGGAGCAGGGACAAAAGAGGATAATAGGAGGAAGTTATATTAAATTACAGTATGTTTGGGCTAGAGAGAAGGCTTAGTTGTTACGGCATTTGCCTGCAAAGCCAAAGGATCCTTGTTCAATTCTCCAGGACCCACATAAGCCAGATGCACAATGGGGTGCATGCATCTGGAGTTCATCTGCTGTGGTTGGAGGCCCTGGTATGCCCATTCTCTCTCTCTCTCTCTCTCTCCCTCTTTCTCTCTGTCAAAATAAATAAATAAGTAAAATATTTTTAAAAATTACAGTATGTTCATGTACTAAAATTCTCAGTAGAAAGGGTGAAGAGTGATAGAGTAAGATACTGAACACTGACCTCTGGCCTTCACACACACATGCATGCATGTGCACAAATGTGCACACGCACCCATATACATATGAATATGTGTACACATACTCATGTACTACACACACATACATACACACACACACACACACAACTTTGTAATTAAAAAGTTTCAAGCTAGGCATGGTGGCCTTTAATCCCAGCACTTGAGAGGTAGAGGTAGGAGGATTGCCTATGAGTTTGAGGTCACCCTGAGACTACATAGTGAATTCCAGGTCAGACTGGGCAAGAGTGAGACCCTACCTTGGAACACTAAAAAAAAAAAAAAAAGTGTCAGAGTTGGGCCTAGTGGCACATGCCTTTGATCCCAACACTTGGGAGGCAAAAGTAGGAGGATTGCTGTGAGTGTGAGGCCAACCTGGAACTACAGAGTGAGTTCCAGATCGGCCTGGGCTAGAGTGAGAGCCTATCTTGAAAGAAACAAAACAAAATAAAAAAAGGTTTCAGGGGGCTGGAGAGATGGTTTAGCGGTTAAAGCGCTTGCCTGCAAAGCCAAAGGACCTTGGTTTGATTCCCCAGGCACATGTAAGCCAGATGCACAAGGTGGCACATGGGTCTGGAATTTGTTTGCAGTGGCTGGAGGCCCTGGCGTGCCCATTCTCCCTCCCTCTCTCCCTCTCTCTCTCAAATAAATAAATAATTTTTTGTTTGTTTGTTTCTTGCCTTGAGTTCAAGGGTGGCCTTGGACTCATGGTGATCCTTCTACCTCTGCCTCCCAAGTGCTGGGATTAAAGGCGTGCACCACCACGCCTGGCTCAATAAATAAAATTTTTAAAGAAAGGGTTCAGGAATATGATCTAATTTTTACCTTACGTCTTTTGCTCCTGAGTAGCTCTTGCATCTGTGTGGGGTTTGGAAATCTTGTTTTGTCCCACGTGAAGTACTTCTTGCCCTCAGTGTGCTCAATGTCCAGCCACAGGACATCATACGGAATGTCGTGCTCGTCAAACCCGGCATCCACTGCCTTCACATCCTGCTCATCTTCATAGTTCCAGCGGCACTGGTGGTATCCCAAGGAAAAGAGGGGGGGCATGGCTTGTGTGCCTGAAAGAAAAATGACAGCAGGGGCAACTACCATCACAATGATCATTACTCACTTAGTGAACTTAGTGAACCAGCGTTTACAGGTTATTAAGCATTGAGCTTGATACTATATGGACTATCAAGGATATTAAAATAAAATAAGCAGGGTGTGGTGGCACACGCTTTTAATCCCAGCATTTGGGAGGCAAATGTAGGAGGCCACCCTGAGTTTACATAGTAAATTCCAGGTCAGCCTGAGCTGGGGGGGGGGGGAATGCATGCTACTTCCAAGAAAGTGACAATTAGGATGATAAGGTGGGCTTTTAAATACATTTCTGTGCTCTGATGTGTAACTGTTATCTTAAAGGTTTCAACCTAGTTCTTTGGGGAACACCCAAAGACTAATAAACTCTACCTATAGTGAAATGTGGGAGCTGCTTTTGTTTGCCAGCAATGCAAACCTGACTGCAACAGGCCTTCAGCATACTAGCAAGGTGCCCTACTGCTGAGCTAAATCCCTAGCGCCCATTTACATTTTTATTTGCAGGCAAGCACCTTAACCACTAAACCATCCCTCCAGCCCCTCATTTACATTTCTTTTTTTTAAAGATATTTTTTGTTCATTTTTTTAAAATTTATTTTAAAGTGACAGGGAGAGAGAGAGAGAGAGAGAGAGAAAGAGGCATATAGAAGGAGAGAGAGAGAATGGGCATGCCAGGGCCTCCAGCCACTGCAAATGAACTCCAGACGCGTGCGTTCCCTTGTGCATCTGGCTAACGTGGGTCCTGGGGAATTGAGCCTTGAACCAGGGTCCTTAGGCGAGATCCTACCTCAAAAAACAGAAAATAAAAATTCTGGGCTGGAGAGAGAGTTTAGCAGTTAAGGTGCTTGCCTGCAAAGTCTAAGGACCCAGGTTCGATTCCTCAGGACTTATGTAAGTCAGATACACATGGTGGCTGGAATTTATTTGTAGTGGCTGGAGGTCCAAGTGTATCCATTCTTTCTCTCTCAGTCTCTCTTTTTCTCTATATTTATATTTAAAAACTATTTGTATTTATTTATTTACAAGCAAAGAGATATACAGAGAAAAGAAACAGAGAGAATAGGCATACCAGGGCCTCTAGAGGCTGCAAGCGAACTCCAAATGCATGTGCTACTTTGTGTATTTGGCTTTATGTGGATACGGGAGAATTGAACCCTGCTCATTAGGCTTTCCAGGCATGCACCTTAGTTGCTGAGCCATCTCTCCAGCCTGGTATATTTATTTATATTAATTTATTTTTGGTTTTTCAAGGTAGGGTCTAGTCCAGGTTGACCTGGAATTCATTATGTAGTCTCAGGGTGGCCTCAAACTCATGGTGATCCTCTTACCTCTGCCTCCCAAATGCTGGGATTAAAGGCATGTGCCACTATACCTGGCTTATTTTTATTTATTTATTTATTTATTTTTAGTTTTTTGAGGTAGGGTCTCACTCTAGCCCAGGCTAACTTGTAATTAACTATGGAGTCTGAGGGTGGCCTCGAACTCATGGCAATCCTCCTACCTCTGCCTCCTAAGTGCTGGGATTAAAGGCGTGTGCCACCACGCCCAGCTTATTTTTATTTTTTTAATTTATTTATTTTTATTTATTTACTTTTTTTGAGGTAGAGTCTCACTCCAGCCCAGGCTGACCCGGATTTCACTATATGATCTCAGGCCGGCCTCAAACTTATGGCTATCTTCTTACCTCTGCCTTCCAAGTGTTGGGGATTATAGACAAGTGCCATCACATCTGGCTTTTAAAAAATTATTTATTTATTTATTTATTTACTTACTTGCAAGCAAAGAGAGATGAGCATGCCAGGGCCTCCAGCTACTGCAAGTGAACTTCAGATGCATGTGACATTGTACATATGGCTTTACGTGGGTACTGGGGAATTGAACCCAGGTTGTTAGGGTTTTCAATCAAGTACCTTAACTGCTGAGCCATCTCTCCAGCCTTTGAGATATATATTATATATATATATATTTTATATATATATGATTTTATATATATATGAGATATATATTATATATGATATGAGATATATATTATATATATTTTTATATGTATATATGATATATAAAATTTATTTATTTATTTGACAGAGAAAGAGGGAGGGAGAGAGAGAGGATGGGTGCACCAGGGCCTCTAACCATTGCAAACAAATTCCAGTTGCATGTGACCCATTATGCATCTGGCTAACATGGGTCCTGGGGAATTGAACCTGAGTCTTTTGGCTTTGTAGGCAAACACCTTAACTGCTAAGCCATCTTTTCAGCCCCCTTGGTATATTTTTAAATTGACAACCTTATTGCACAAACATTGTGTATCCAGTTATACTCTTTTTTTTTTTTTTGAGGTAAGCCCAACAGACGAACTTCTTATTTATTTTTTTAATGAGAGAGAGAGAGAGAGAGAGAATTGGCATGCCAGGGCCTCCAGCCACTGCAATCGAACTCCAGATGCATGTGCTACCTTGTGTGGATGTGTGACCTTGCATGTTTGTTTCACTTTGTGCATCTGGCTTACACGGGACCTGGATTGTCAAACACGGGTCCTTAGGCTTCATAGACATGCACCTTAACCACTAAGCCATCTCTCCAGCTCTGTTTGTAATTTCTATACGATGTGCAACAAGTATTAACTTACAGTGATGATATATGAGATGAAAGAAACATATTGGAACTAGAAAATGGCACTTTTATATGCAGGTACCTGTAAGGTAGGAGTACTGCTTGAAGACATCGGAAGGTGTAGGCCCTGTCAGGAGAAACACATCAATGATTCCACTCTCTGACATCCAGCGCACATCAGTTCGAGATCTGACCTTTTGTTTAGCAGCAGTTGGGCCCACCTCGGTCAGTGTGTACTGGAGAAGGAATTTAATGAAAATATGAGAAATTGTACTCTACCTCACAGTGCTCAAATGTATGTAAATCTGCTTAGCAGCTACTGGTGACATTCATTTACTACACTGCAAAGTTCTTGCTGGCCAAAATACTACCGTTCCAAAGGCAGAGCTCTGACCACAGAGCAGTGTTTTATTACTTCTGCAAGGAAAGTGTATAGCCATGATCCTTAGCTCACCTCTGCTGCTGGCTCCATGTTTATTTCTACCAGCGTTTCTGAGGCATTCAGCCAGAAAATGCCTATAGTCCTGCCCAATTTGTGGGCCAGAAGATAAGGCACTGAACCATAAATACCCATTTTGTCATGTATTTGATATCCATAGACATCCAGGTTATAAAGACGGTAAGCATCTCCATCCCTGAAACACAAAGACGGTCATCAGCCATCACCACCACCGATGCATTACTAATGAACAGACAGCTTCACTTCCCAGGATAACACTTTGCTCTCATAATTTTCAAGAATCACCTCTTGCCAGGCATGGTGGCATACACATATGATCCTGGTACATTCAAAGCCAGCCTAGGCTACATGTAGCAAGTTTTGGAGCAGCCTGGGAACAAAGCAAGACCCTGCCTCAAACCATTCTCCTAAAGACTCAACTCTTTTTTTTTTTTTTTTTTTTTTTTTTTTTTTTTTACTTTGTGAAGCAGGGTCTTTCTAAATTCAGGCTGACCTGGAAATTATTCTGTAGCACTAGCTGGCCTTGAGTTCATGGTGATCTTCCTACCTCATCCTCCAGAGTGCTGGGATTCAGGTGTGAGCCATTATGTAAAACAAAACTTAACACTTCCCTAAAGGTTTCCTGACCCTACCTGCGCGCGCATATGTGTGTGTGTGTGTGTGTGTGTTCCTCCTCCTTTGATTCCTTTGGCACCTTACATACGTTAGATCCTTAGATACCCTAAATATCTTTTGTGAGAAAGGACTGTCATCTGTGAGTCCTTCACGAGAGCAGACACACAGTAAGCTTCCACCGAAGGACTATGTGAGGACTTCTCTGCATCCTAACATGCCTCCACAGAGGTGACTGGGGAAAGATGGAGAAATGGACTGGGAATAGTATGAAAGAGCAGAGTTTTATTTTTTGGTTTTTCAAGGTAGGATCTCACTCTCTAGCCCAGGCTGACCTGGAATTCACTATGTATTCTCAGGGTAGCCTCAAACTTACAGCGATCCACCTACTTCTGCCTCCCAAGTGCTGGGGTTAAAGGCATGTGCTACCACGCCTGGCTTTTTTTTCCCCACAAGCTAGGGTTTTACTCTTGTCCATGCTGACCTGAAACTCACTATGTAGTCTCGGGGTGGCTTTGAACTCATAGAGGTCCTCTATCTCTGCTTCCCAAGTTCTGGGATTAAAGGCGTGCACCACCACACCCAGCTACTTTTTAAAAAAAATTTAATGTATTTTTATTTATTTGCAATCTGAGAGAGAGAGAGAGGAGAGAAACAAGAGAGAGAGAGAGAGAGAGAGAGAGAGAGAAAATGGGCACTCCAGGGACTCCAGCCACTACAAGTAAACTCCAGATAAATGTGCCTTTTGTGCATCTGGCTTTATGTAGGTACTGGGGAACTGAACCCAGGTTGTTTGGTTTTGTAGGTAATTGCCTTAACTGCTGAGCCATCCTTCTAGCCCAAGAGAGAGCACAGTTTCTGATGGACTAATCTCTATGCCTACCTATCAAATAAAAAGCCCCAAACCTAGCAGCTTTGGTCAGCCTTTGGATCTCTTTGGTTTTGCTTCCTCTTAAGAGAGTCTCTGGCAGCTGCGTGTCAGTAGGATTAGCTTAGAATAATCTCCCACAAGGTAATCATACTTGGAGATGCCACACATTTCCATTTTCTGGTTCACTGTCCTTCTTGAGTAAAAGCTTTGATCACCAGGCATGGTGCACATGCCTTTTATCCCAGCACTTGGGAGATGGAGGTAGGAATATCTCTGTGAGTTTGAGGCCACCCTGAGACTCCATAGTGAATTCCAGATCAGCCTGGGCTAAAGTGAGACCCTCTCTCAAAAAACCATAAATGTGTGTGTGTGTGTGTGTGTGTGTGTGTGTGTGTGTGTGTGTGTTACTTTTGTTTATTTATTTGAGAGAATGAGGAGAGAGAAAGAGAGAGAGAATGGGCCATGCCAGGGCCCCCAGCCACTGCAAATGAACTCCAGGCACATGAGTTGTGCTTAGGTGGGTCCTGGGGATCAAACCTAGGTCCTTTGGCTTTGCAGGCAAAGGCCTTAACCACTAAGCAATCTCCCCAGCCCACTTACCTAGTATTTTTAAGTTGGTGTGATTCTGCATGTTGTGGGATTCCATAGAGATGTTCAAATCCATGCAAGGAGAAATCTAAGCCAATAGAGGAAGGACCTGCAGAGACCGGGATAGTGACTGAGTTTTGCTTCTCAAAAGATTAAGGAGCTGGGTATGGTGGTGCATGCCTTTAATCCCAGCACTAGGAAGGCAGAGGATTGATGGAGGACCATTCTGAGCTTGAGGCCAGCCTGAGACTACAGAATGAATTCCAGGTCAGTCTTGGCTAGAGCAAGACCCTAGCTTGAAAACAAACAAACAAAATATTCAAAAGATTTGATAACTATAAGCATATCTAGACAACTAGAAAGATGTGTGCTTTCCCCAGTCAATCAGAAAATGCTGGGTCTCTATAATAAGATGCAATTTCATTCAGATGTTGGTGGGATATAAAAATGCGTAAATTGGGGCTTGGGATATAGCTTAGTGGTTAAAAGTGCTTGTCTGCAAGGCCTGTTGGCTTGGGTTCAATTCCCCAGCACACATGTAAATCCAAATGCAAAGTGGTACATGCACCCACATACACATACAAACAAATACAATTTTGTATTTTTATTTATTTGCCTGTGTGTATGTATGTGCGCACATGCATACATGTGCAGCAAGGTCTCCTGTACCTGTAGATTAATGCCATGTTCTTGTGCCACTTTTGGCATCTGAGTAGATATGGGTGTGCAGGAACGGAACCTGGGAATGCAGGCTTTGCAAGCAAATGCCTTCAACCATTGAGCCATCTCTCCAACCCAAAATTTAAAATGTATATAGTTGGCAAAGCTCATTTATCAGTATGTAGCCTTAGTTTTATACTGAGTCTGTCTGTGTCCTCATTTATTGTAAATCTCTTGCTATATACAAAATAAATATGAAATATGATTACAAAGGTTTTTTTGTTGTTGTATTGAGACTGAGTCTCACTCTAGCCTAGGCTGACCTGGAACAATTGTTTTGGAGATATGAAAAAGGTACAACTAACAAGGAGATATAACATTGATTAAACTCATACTGAGGTTTAAGAATTTGACATCAAGTGTTATTTGCCAGAGCATGTGGAAGACGGCACCAAAGAGTGTAAAAAAGATGATGATGTTGCAGAAGGGAGACCCTGAGGACCACCTTTATTTAAAACTTCTTGAGCAGGCTATGGTGGTGCATGCTTTTAATCCCAGCAGACAGGTAGGAGGATCACCGGAGTTCAAGGCCACCCTGAGATGACGTAGTGAATTTCAGACCAGCCTGGGCTAGAGTGAGACACTAACTCAAAAAACCAAAACAAAAAATTCTTTTGCATTCTGTTAGGCCTGATCATGCTGCACGTAGAGAGGGCTGGACCAGGGAGGGTTGCTATTTTTCAGAATAGCAAGTAGAAAGAAGAAAAACACATGTGTTCCTAACCACAGAAGTCCAGCCACATCCCCTCAACCCCTTCACTAAGCCTAGTAAAATATGTCCCACATGGGCATGTGACACTGATGTGAATGATCAAGAGGTCTGGACAAGGCTGAGAACTACTGTCTAGGAATTCTGGAGCCTTGGTTCCTCATTACTTAGCTCTCATAACAATGGAATATGATGGAGTTTGTAGCTGTCTGATCCTGGCAGCAAGCAGTGTACTGACCTAGACCCTTACCTGAGACCATATGCTCTACCTGGCCTGAACATCTGTTACATTCCTTCTCAAAGGCATTCCACTAATTTTACTATTTTACATTTTACTATATTTCTTATATTTATAATATATATTTCTTAATGTATTATTGAAGAAGAGAAGACTGAAACCTGAGATTTATATTCACTTTATACAAGTCACTTGTTTAGGTGCCAAAGCTCAAGAGTTTCATTCACTCATCCAGTCATTGATTTTTTTATGCTGGGGATTGAAGCCAGGGTCCCACGCATATTAGGCATGCACTCTACCACTGAGGAACACTCCAGTCCTCAAAAGACTTTTACATAAAGATATTTGGCTATCTTAGCATGATCTAATACTATACCATTAACTTTGACAATTTACCATTTGCTTTGACATCCACAAAATTTCCAAATTTCTCTTTCCACAGGCCCAGATCCTCTTGATTTTCCTATTGGTATAAAAAAGGGAATAAAATTGAGTTAAACACTGTAACAAATGTAGTTCCAACAATAGTATATCTTATATGGATTACCAAAAGACTGAGAACAAAAGTTGATCCTTTTGAAGATTAAGTTTATGATGTCAGCTCACTTAATGAATCAATTATTGTTTTTTTGAGACAGGGTCTCACTTTAGCCCAGGCTGGCCTTGAACTCATGGTGGTCCTCCTACTTCAGCCCCTTGAGTGCTGGGACTAAAGGCATGTACCACCAAATCTGACTTCAAATGCTTCTCAAAATGTCAAAAAGCATTCTTGGGCTGGAGAGATGGCTTAGTGGTTAAGGCGTTTGCTTATGAAGCCAAAGGACACAGGTTTGGCTCTCCAGGACACACATAAGCCAGATGCACAAAATGGTACATGTGTCTGGAGTTTGTTTATAATGGCTGAAGGCCCTGGTGCACCCATTCTCTCCCCTCTCTGTTTGCCTCTTTCTTTCTCAAATAAATATTTTTTAAAATCTTGTGAATCAAAGCTGACATGAACTGGGTTGTTTTTTTTGCATGTGTGTATGTATATGTGAAGACCAGAGGTTGACATTGGATGTCTTCTCTATAGTTCTCCATGTCATTTTTAAAATAAATTATTAAGTTTATTGAGGGGAAAACCATAAATTGTGGGGTTTAGAAAACATGCTGTTTTTTTATGCATCTCATTTTTTCTAGGCAGAATGTCTCATTGAACCTGGAGCTCATCATTTCAGCTAGACTAGCTGGCCAACGTGCTGCAGAGATACACCTGGCTCTGCACCCCCCACCCCCGCCAGCCCCAGTGCAAAATTTTAGGCATGTCCTGTTGTGCCCAGCTCTTTATGTGGGCATTGAGTATCAAATTCAGGTCCTCATGCTTATGTGGCAAGCACTTAACCAATTTAACAATTTCCTCAATCCCCACTTCCACTTTTTGACTGGCTGGTGCAGACCTAATACACTGGTTTCAGCTTTAACATTCTTTCCCTTAGTAGATCTTTCTAAATGGTTTCCTTTTTTTTTTTTTTTTTTTTGTCTTTCAAGGTAGGATCTCACTTTAGCCCAGGCTGACCTGGAATTCACTATGTAGTCTCAGGCTGGCCTCGAATTTGCAACGATCCTTCTACCTCTGCCTCCTAAGTGCTGGGATTAAAGGCGTGTGCAACCCAACCGGTTTTAAAGTGTTTTGTTGGTCAGGCCCCTGTGATGATCTATAGTACCCTAACAGGATAACCCAAACCCTAGAGTACTATAAAAGTCTATAATGCTCCTCATGCTTCTAATTATATAGTCAATGCCTTCCCAAGAGAATTTAATTTCCATGATACAGGTTTGGGATTTGTTTTATTCAAGGCTGATTCCCTTTGCCTGGCAAAAAGCAGGCCCTCAAGATGTATCTGCTTTCATAAGTAAATCCATGAATGAAAGAATAAGATGTTAGGATCAGTGAAAGAGAGGCGACTCCCCTTACATAGGAGCACATTGAACAAGTACCCTTCCATGGGGAGGAGCAGAATTCACTGCCTGGCGCATGTTGACGATGGTGGTAAAGAAGATGACAAAGGTAGCTGCCAAGTCTCAATTACCTGACAGGAGTCAGCTGACGCACTCTCCTCATTTCCTCCCGTAGCACTGTGGTAACACAGAATAAGTTATTTCATTTGATGGAAAGATTAAGAACATTTAAATGAATGAAAGATTTTCATTCCAACGTATTTGTTGTTTTTTGAGACAGAGTCTCACTTTTGCCCTGGCTGACCTGGAACTCTATAGTTCCAGGTTGATCTCAAATTTACAGTGATCCTCCAGGCATTTACAGGAGCAGTGGGGATCCAAACTCTGGTCCTCACACTTTCTCAGTAAGCACTTGATCCCCAGCCCAGATTACCATAGCTTTAAAAAAAATATTTTCCACAGAGAATGGGCGCACCAGGACCTCCTCCAGCTGCTGCAAATGAACTCCAGATACATGCACCACCTTGTGCATCTGGCTTATGTGGATCCTGGGGAACTGAACCTGGGTCCTTTGGCTTTGCAGGCAAGTGCCTTAACCACTAAGCCATCTCTCCAACCGTACTGTAGGTTTATAGTAAGTCCTGAGGTTAGCTAGTGTCAGTTCTACAACTTTGTTGTTATCCTTCAACACTGAGCTGGCTCTCTGGGTTTAGGGCCTCTCCAAATACCTTGAAAATCACTATGTTGATTTCCACAAAATAACTTGCCAACACTTTAACTGAAATGCCACTGGATCTATAGATCAAGTAGAGGAGAACTGACATTATATAATATTAATTCATCCTATCTTGAACATGGAATATTTTTCAATTTAAGCGGTTTTACTTGACTTTGTTTGAAATCTTTCATCAGAGTTTCATAGCTTTCTTCACATAGATTTTGTGCCTATGTTGCTAGATTTATACCCAAGTATTATGGGTAGGCTATGTAGCTCAGTGTTAGGCACTCATCTAGCATACATGAGACCCTCAATTCAATACCCACTATCACCAGCATAAAAAAAGGCAGAAGAAAATACTTAGAAGTATTTATAAAGATTTTTTGGTGGGAGGTTTCGAGGTGGGTCTCACTCTAACTCAGGCTGACCTGGAATTCACTATGTAGTCTCAGGCTGGCTTTGAACTCATATCGATCCTCCTACCTCGGTCTCCCAAGTAGTATTGGGATTAAAGGCATGTGCCACCATGCCTGGCAGAGAGAAAGAGAAAGAGAGGACATACCAGGGCCTCCAGCCACTGCAAACAAACTCCAAACACATGTGCCACTTCATGCACCTGGCTTTATGTGGGTACTGGGAAATCAAACTCAGGTCATTAGGCTTTATGGACAATCACTTTAACTGCTGAACCATCTATCTCTCCCACCCCCAATAAAGATTAAGAAAAAAATTTTAAATTATTTTACAAAAACTTTTTGGAATGTTTTATTTATTTATTTGCAAACAGAGAGATACAGACACACACTCACACAGAGAAAGATAGACACACACACACACACACACACACACAGAGGAAGAGAGAGAGAGAGAGAGAGAGAGAGAGAGCACAAACCAGGGCCTGTAGCCACCGCAAACGAACTCCAGATGCATACACCACTTTGTGCATCTGGCGTTACATGGGTGCTGGGGAACTGAATCTGGGTCATTAGGCTTTTCAGGCAAGCACCTTAACTGCTGAGCCATCTCTTCAGCCCCTTAATAAAGATTTTTAACTTCAAACTTGACTTGTTTATTGCTGCAAACAAACTAATTTCTATTGTTTCAAATTTATTTTTTTCCTCAACCTTTATTTATTTATTGTTTTTTTTCTCAATTTTTATTAACATTGTCCATGATTATAAAAAAAATTTATAGAGTTGTATTTTAGAAACTAGAATATGGTATATTTTATTGACTATCCCATGAATTTTTTTTTTACATTTTGCAAAAGGTTAATATAAAAATGTACATGACCTGATTTCACATCAATAGTAAAATAGGCCTTTTGAGAAGGGAGCATGAATTCCTCTGAAAAGCCACTGTTTAAACTCGTTCCAAAGCTTCCAACATGATGATGCCATTTCCTCGTATGACCCCCATCCCAATATTATTTTGCTGCCCGCTAGTTGCCCTTTCCACACATTCATCGATCACAAGATTCATGAAGGGATCGAATCCCCGCAGTATTCCTTGGACATGTCTGCCGCCATTTAATTTCAGCGAGAACTTCTTGTCCATAAATTTCTTCAGCTCGGGAGGGTGGGCCTTGCTCATGGCGGCTCATCCCTCCCATGAAATATTGAGAAGAATGTGCAAGGTACTGTTTATTGGAGGACTCTCTCTATATGTCAATTATAGCTAGGTGATTGATGGTGTTCTTGAGTCCAATTATGTCCTTGATGATTTTTGCCTGCTGGATGTATCCATATCTGGTTGGTGTAATTCATTTCATTTACACATAAGTGTAGTCAATTTAGAAAGATTGCCAAGATGTATTGGGTAAATGAGAGTGTTTTCCCTAAAAATCTAGGAAAAGCTGTTGGTTTTTCAGTTAATTTAGCTTTTTAACCTGTTGTTAAGACAAACTGATGCAAGCTCCTTACATGCCAAATATGGATCAGGAAGACCTTGACTTTTGCTTTTGTCTATGATGTGTGTATAGGTGGGCTAGAAAAGTTAAAAATTTTTTTCAACTAATCAAACCCAGAAGTTTTTCTTATGATTCTTTAGTTTTTGTCACAGTAATACAATTATAAAAATATTTTTCTGCTTTCTTCCACTTTTGTCTTTTTAAAAAACATTTTTATTTATTTGATTTATTCCAGAGATTGAGGCAGAGAGAGAGAGAGAGAGAGAGAGAGAAAGAATGGGCATGCCAGGGCCTCCAGCCATGGCAGATGAACTCCAGATGTATGTGCCACCTTGTACATCTGGCTTATGTGGGTACTGAGGAATTGAACCTGAGTCCTTAAGCTTTTAGGCAAGCATCTTAATCTCTACGCCATCTCTCCAGCCTCTACTTTTGTCTTTTTGTGTTTAATTTTTATTCATATGTAATTTGTTTTGTTAATGTTACGATGTTAGAATATAGATTAAATTTTTCCAGTAGGTTAATCTGATTTTCCCAACACAAATATGAATGTAAATGGTAGAAAGAAAGTAGAATAACCTCTATAGAAGGCAATTTAGTAACATCTATCAAAATTACAAATACAGCCAGGTCTGGTGGCACATGTCTTTAATCTCAGCACTCAGGAGGCAGTGGTGAGAGAATTGCCATGAATTCAAGGCCAGCCTGAAGACTACATAGTGAATTCCAGGTCAGCTTGGACTACAGTGAAACTCTACCTCAAAAAAAAAAAAAAAAAAAAAACAAATACAAAAATCATTTGCAGGTTTTCTCAAACCTCTTCTTGCCTCTCTGGGCAAGACCTCTGCCTATTCTCTTATATTATAGGCATAAGCTCCCTTTATTCTAATGCTTTCCCTCCTCATGTCCTGGGCTTAAGCTCTCTTTCTCTTAAAACTCTAAGCTACATAATAACATCTCTCTGAACCTTAAAGAATCATTTGATCAGAAACTATGCTTTTATGATTCTATTTTATGGACATACATGCACATATGCAAAATGATGAATATATAAGGTTATTCTTAAGTAATTAAGTACATAACAAGATTAAAAACAACATATTTGGGGGCTGGAAAGATAGCTCAGCTGTTAAGCAGCTTGTCTGCAAAGCCTCACATCAGGGTTCGATTCCTCAGTATCCATGTAAAGCCCACATGCTTGGGTTGGGGTGATTGCTCAGTGGTTAAGAGCACTTGCTGTATAAGCATGAGGACCTGGAAAAGCCTGGGACCGTTTACGTCCCAGAACCCACAGAAAAAGCTGGGCGTGGCCATGTCTGTCTGTACCAGTAATCCATAGGCTGGGGGTTGGGGTGGAGAGCAGATACTTGCTGGGACACTCTAACTGGAGGAAAGATAAAGCAATGTCAATGGCAGCTCCAGGTTGCGGGAGAGACCCTGTCTCAAGGAAGTATATGGATGAACAGTACAGGACACGCGCAGTTCTTCTCTAGCCTCCTCACCCACACCCACATAACATACCACTCTACACATACTTTACATAGTTCAGTCTGGCACTGCATAAACCAGGCATAGTGATGCCTGCCTATGATTCTAGCACTGGTGAGGTACAGGCAGGAGGATCAGAAGCTCAAAGTTATCCTTGACCACTTATCAAGTTTGAGGCCGGTGCTGGGATACATCAGACCCTGTCACAAAAAGGAGCAACAACAACAGCAATAAAAACAAAACAAAACAAAACTGCAAAACAACAATAAAACAAGCCTATCATTGGGGAATTGACTCAATGAATTGTGGTACAGCCACAAATGGAAAGCATATAGCTGCTTTAGAGAGATTAAGCCTGGCACGGTGGCACATGCCTGCAATCCCAGCAATCGGGAGGTAGACACTGGGGGATCAGGAGGAGTTTAAAGTCATTCTTTTCTACAGAGTGAGCTCGAGGCTGGCATAGGCTGGCTACATGGGTCTCAAAAGAAAATAAAAAGAAAGAAAGGTTAAAAACCATTACATCGTTAAAGGGAAAAATAAGGTATGGACTAATGTGAAAAAATGTCATCACCTTTGTGAGGAAAGGAAAAGACAAAGAATAGATATAAATTGTCTCTGAAATGATATGCAAAAAGCTGCCAACATTACCTGTAAGAGCAGGAACATGGAGCCCGGTGTGGTGGTGCACACCTTTAATCCAAGCACTCGGGAGGCAGAAAGGTAGGACTTTCCTCAAGCCCAGGCTGACCTGGACTATGGAGTCTCAGGCTGGCCTTGAACTCACAGCGATCCCCTACCTCTGCCTCCCAAGTGCTAGGATTAAAGGCATATGCTGCCACACCTGGCTTGGGATTTTAGGCATTTTAAGTGCTCCTCTTTTCATTCTTTTCTAATTTTCTCACAACAAGCACATGTTAGTTCTATGGTAAAATATTTTTTAATTCTATCATTTAAAATAAAAAGTTAGGGCTAGAGAGATGGCTTAGTGGTTAAGGTATTTGTCTGCGAAGCCAAAGGATCCTAGTTTGACTGTCCAGGACCCACGTAAGCCAGATGCACAAGGGGGCACATGCAACTGGAGTTCGTTTGCAGTGGCTAGAGGTCCTGGGGTGCTGTGGTGGTTTGATTCAGGTGTCCCCCATAAACTTAGGTGTTCTGAATGCTAGCTCCCCAGCTGATGGATATTTGGGAATTAATGCCTCCTGGAGTGAGTGTATTGTTGGGGGTGGGCTTATGGGCTTTATAGCCAGTTTCCCCATGCCAGTGTTTGGCACACCCTCCTGTTGCTGTGGTCCACCTTCTGTTGGCCAGGGGGTGATGTCCACCCTCTGCTCATGCCATTGTTTTCCCCTGCCATCGTGGAGCTTCCCCTTGAGCCTGTAAGCCAAAATAAATCTCTTTTTTCCCAGAAGCTGCTCTTGGTTGGGTGATTTCTACCAGCAATGCGAACCGGACTGCAACAGGTGCCTATTCTTTCTCTCTCTCTGCCTCTTTCTTTCTCTCAAATGAATAAATAATATGTATTTTAAAAAAGAAAGAAAGAAACAGGGTCTCAACTTACAGCTCAGGATAGCCGAGAATTCCCAGGCTGGCCTGGAACTCTTTTTTTTTTTAATGTTTATTTAGGAGAGCAAGAGAGTGAGCTAGTGAAAAAGGAGCAGAGAGAGAAAGAATGGCACACCAGGGCCTCTAGCCACTGAAAATGAACTCACAAAGCTTGCACCTTGTGCATCTGGTTTATGTGGGTACTGGGGAATTGAACCTGGGAGCTTGGCCATCACAGGCAAGCACCTTAATTGCTAAGCCATCTCTCCATCACTGGCCTGCAACTCTTGATCCTCCTCTTATCTCTGCCTCCTGAGTGCTGGGATTACAGACTGGTACCACCAAACCTGGCCCACATCTAGCTTAGGAAACCACTTTTCTATGATGATCCATTATCTGTATAGGCAACTGGTATTCACAATCAAATTTTGTTAGGGTCTTTATGGGTTAAGTAACATGTAAAAATACCTTTGCTTGTAAGGTGAGCTCTGTAGGTGCTCAAAGTATAACTGGCCCAGGGAGTTTATGCTCATTACGACCTCCTTCTCAGACACAAGGTCTATCATGAATGGATTTGCTGAGATGTGATACTTCAGATCCCCTTTTCCATCTGCCAGTATCAGGCTGCCTGTATCTCCTGAACATGAACTCAGCCTGGAGAATGAAACAGGAAGAGAAAAATAAATTGGTAACTTTACATGGTCCAGCACATTAATATTCCTGCCAAAAAGAATGGGTAGGGCTGCAGGGAGCCGTCATGAAGAGCATGGGCACAGAGAGCTTCAACTGAACATAATTCTTCATGCCGTGGGGAACAGTTACTCAACTTTTCTACAGCTGATTCTTTATCTGCAAAAGTACAAGTAATATAAGCAAAAAGTAAGTGAAATCATGCATGGAAACTCCTTGGTACAGTGCTTGACACATACTAAATGCTGATCATCACGACCATCATCACTTCTTTCTGTAAAGCCTACCGGCACTTTAGTGCACAGAATCTGCACATTCTTTTTCTTCCTGATTGTTGTAGCCACCTTCTCATTGCTGGGATAAAGCACCTGACCAAAAGCAGCTGATGGGAGGAAACTTCTTCTTTTACAGATTAAAAATATATTATTTATTTATTTATTTATTTGAGAGAGAGAATGGGCACACCAGGGCCTCCAGCCACTGCAAAGGAACTCCAGACACATGCACCCCCTTGTGCATCTGGCTTTGCAGGGAAACACCTTAACTGCTAAGTCATCTCTCCAGCCCAGGAGGAAGCTTCTGTTAAGTCTATATGAGTGGTAGGATCTGAATTGCATCAGAAACTCTAGCGTATTATAAAGGACTCTGGGAAATGGAGAAATGTGGTCTGAAACTTTTCAGTTACTTCAGCGGCTAAACGTCTTCTAGAAAGTGGTTGGAACTGAAGCAGAACAAAACTCATTATCCCCAGGGCTACAGAGATGGTTCAGTAGTTAAAGGCGCTTGTTTGCAAAGCCTAACATCCAGGTTTACTTCCCCAATGCCTACATAAAGCCAGATGCACAAAGTGGTATGCCCATTAGCGCTCGCTCTCTCCCTCCCTCTCTTCCTCTCCCTCTCTCTCTCTCTCTCTCTCCCTCCCCTCCCTCTTTCCCCCGAGTAAATAAATAATTAAAAAAAAAAAAACACCAAAACCCTCTTATCAGGGCTGGAGAGATGGCTTATCGGTTAAGGCACTTGCCTGTGTTCGATTCCCCAGGTCCCATGTAGCCAGATGCACATGGTGACACATGTGCAAAGGTCACGTGTGCGCACAGGTGGTGCAAGCATCTGGACTTTGACTGCAGTGGCTAGAGGCCCTCGTGCCCCAAATGTCTCTCTCTTTTATTAAAAAAAAAAAGCAAGTAATGGGTTGGAAGGGTGGCTTAGCTCTTAAGGCATTTGCCTGCAAAGCCAAAGGACCAGGTTCAATACCCCAGGACCCACCCGTTAGCCAGATGCATAAGGGGGCGCACACATCTGGAATTCGTTTGCAGTGGCTAAAGGCCCTGGCATGCCCATTCTCTCTCTCCCTCTTTCTCTGTCAAATAAATAAATAAATAAATATAAAAAATTAGTTTAGCTGGGCATGATGGCTCACGCCTTTAATCCCAGCACTTGAGAGGCAGAGGTAGGAGGATTGCCATGAGTTTGAGGCCACCCTGAGATTACATAGTGACTTCCAGGTCATCCTGGGCCAGAGTGAGAGAGGGAGAAGGAGAGAGGGAGAGGGAGAGAGGGGGAGAGAGAGAGAGAGAGAGAAGGAGAGAAGGAGAGAGAGAGAGAGAGAAGGAGAGAGGAAGAGAGAGAGAGAGAGAGAGGGAGAGGGAGAGAGAGAGAGAGAGAAGGAGAGAGAGTGAGAGAAGGAGAGAGAGAGAGAGAGAGAAGGAGAGAGAGAGAGAGAAGGAGAGAGAGAGAGAGAGAGAAGGAGAGAGAGAGGGAGAGAGAGAGAGAAGGAGAGAGAGAGAATGAGAGAGAGAAATTGTACTCCTGGGCTTGAGAAATGGCTTAGTGGTTAAGGTGCTCGCCTGTGAAGCCTGAGGATCCAGGTTCAATTCCCCAGGACCCATGTGAGCCAGATGCACAAGGTGGTGCATGTGTCTAGAGTTCCTTTGCAGTGGTTGGAGACTCTGGTGTACCCATTCTCTGTCTCTTTCTCTCCTCCCCACACTCTCTCCAAAAATTAAATTAAGGGGCTGGAGAGATGGCTTAGCAGTTAAGCGCTTGCCTGTGAAGCCTAAGGACCCCGGTTTGAGGCTCAGTTCCCCAGGTCCCACGTTAGCCAGATGCACAAGGGGGCGCACATGCGTCTGGAGTTCGTTTGCAGTGGCTGGAAGCCCTGGTGCACCCATTCTCTCTCTTTCCCTCTTTCTCTCTGTGTCTGTAGCTCTCAAATAAATAAATAAATAATGAACAAAAAAATTAAATTAAAAAACATTTTTTTAAAAGAGGGCTGGGGCTGGAGAGTTTGCTTAGTGATTCAGGCATTTGCCTGTGAAGCCTAATGACCCAGGTTCAATTCTCCAGGTCCCATGTAAGTCAGATGTACAAGGTGCACATCCATCTGGAATTCATTTACAGAGGCTGGAGACCCTGGCGCACCTATCTTCTCTCTCTCTCTCTCTCTGTCTCTAATAAGTAAATTAGAAAATTAAAAAAAAAAAAAGAGGGCTGGAGAGATGCCTCAGTGGATAAGGCACTTACCTGCAAAGCCTAATGACCCAGGTTAGATTCTCTAGGACCCATGTAAAGCCAGATGCAGAAAGTGGTGCATGCATCTGGAATTTGCAACGGCCAGAGGCCCTGGCACACCCATTCTCCCTTTCTCTCTCTCTCATTGCAAATAAATAAATAAATAAATAAAAAAGAAAGAAATTGCACTCCTTGGCTTACCTTACAGTATTTAGCTTGCTGGTGATGACATCAAGAACTTCATACCTGGGTTTCAATGGAGTTTCTTCATTGATTTTGAGCCTGAATATGTTTCTTTCTATACTATAAACTTCAACCAGGAGAGGAATCTGGGAACATATAGATGATATTAGCTTCAATAGGTTACAATGATAATCTGTTCTAAAAGCCAAATTTTAGAAAGTATTTAAATTATTATAGGCCATAAATATTGGAAAATTAGTAAGAATAAGCTCCCAAAAAGGGCTGTAGAAATGGCTTAGCAGTTAAGGCACTTGTTTGTGAAGCCTAAGGCCCAGGTTTAATTCCCCAGGACCTACATAAGCCAGATGCACAAGGTGGCCCATGAGTCTGGAGTTTGTTTACAGTGACTGGAGGCTCTGCTGTGTCCATTTTCTATCTGCCTGTTTTGCTATCTCTCTCTCTCCCTCTCAAATACATAAATAAATAAACTTAAAAAAAAAGAATAAAGCTGGGCGTGGTGGCGCACGCCTTTAATCCCAGCACTCGGGAGGCAGAGGTAGGAGGATCTCCGAGAGTTCGAGGCCACCCTGAGACTGCATAGTGAATTCCAGGACAGCCTGAGCCAGAGTGAGACCCTACCTTGAAAAACCAAAAAAAAAAAAAAAAAGAAAAAAAGAAAAAAAGAAAAAAAGAATAAGCTCCCCAATCTATGCATGTGCACCCTGGTCTAGTGCAAATTTTTCATGAAGCATGACGCCAAGTTTTAGTGACAAATGGAAGCCCACGCTGCCATTATGTCTGCTATCATGCAGGCTTAGCTGGGTAGGCTGTGTGGTATGAGCAGGAGACACACCTAGTGAAAACAAGAGAGAGGAAGCCCGGGGAACACTGAACAGTGCCAGAAAAGTGATGCCACTGGAAACTCACCTCTTAAGAGCTGAGAGGCTGGAGAGGTGGCTTAGTGATTATAACAACCCAGGTTCAATTCCCCAGGACCCACATAAGCCAGATGCATAAGGTGGTACATGTGTCTGGAGTTCACTTGCAGTGGCTAGAGCTCCTGGCACACCCCTTCTCTCTCACTTTCTCTATTTGCCACTTTCTCTGTCTCTCTCTCAAATAAATAAAAATAAAATATTTGAAGCCGGGCGTGGTGGCGCACGCCTTTAATCCCAGCACTCGGGAGGCAGAGGTAGGAGGATCGCCGTGAGTTCAAGGCCACCCTGAGACTACAGAGTTAATTCCAGGTCAGCCTGGACCAGAGTGAGACCCTACCTCGAAAAACCAAAAAAAAAAAAAAATAAATAAATAAAATAAAATAAAATATTTGAAAAGAGAATACAGGAGAGTGTCAAGGTGCTTCATCAGTAACACCATCGAATGACTAGGAGCTAGTGCTGTAGTTTCCGATACTTTCATAGACAGTCTACAACAGAATGAAGTCATAGTCGCGATCATACTGTAACTACCTGCCTACTATTTGTGTTTGCCTATCTGAATTGTTTCAAAGGTGCCAACAGAATCTCAACATTTGAAAAACGTCCAAATACAAATAGAGCTGAAACTCAGCGAGATTATAGATTTTCTACATGGTTACACATGGGTTTTCATTGCTCTCTTAAATTTGGCTATTCTTTATTTGACACTTAATATTATGACCATAAGCTCTTAGGGAGATTGCACTTTAGAGGGGGCAAAAATTGACAAACAGAAGTTTGTGTTAAGTGTCAAGATAAAAGGGAAAATACAGCAGTAGGAAAGAAGAAGGAAGGATGACTATTAATGGTAAGTGTAAGGCAAGAGGTTCTGGGACCTTTCTCCAGGAGGGGAGGCATTTAGAACAGGGCCTATAAGGAATTAGCAGTAAAGGGCAAGGACAGCCTAAAGAGAGGGCACATAGATTGCTTGTAGATAATTAACAAATTGCACTTGGTTTGTACTCAGAATTGTCCAGTTTTTAGTTAAAAAAAAAAAAAATCCTTCTCAAGCCGAGCGTGGTGGCACATGCCTTTAATCCCAGTACTCAGGAGGCAGAAGTCAGAGGATCACCATGAGTTCAAGGCCACCCTAAGACTCCATAGTGAATTCCAGGCCAGCCTGGGCTAGAGTGAAATCCTACCTTCAAAAACCAAAAAACAAAACAAAATAAAAATGTTCTCTTTAAAAAGAAACCCTTGGGACCTCATGAAATTGCAAAGATTTTGCACTACAAAGGACACAGTGAAAAAAGCAAAGAGGTAACCTACAGCATGGGAAAAAGTCTTCGCCAGCTACATATCTGATAGAGGATTACGATCTAGGATATACAAAGAACTCAAAAAGTTAAATAATAAGGAAGCAAACAAGCCAATCAAAATATGGACTATGGAGCTAAATAGAGCATTCTCAAAGGAAGAAATACAAATGGCATATAAGCATCTAAAAAAATGTTCTATGTCACTAGTCATCAGGGAAATGCAGATTAAAACTACATTGAGATTCCATCTCACTCCTGTCAGATTGGCCACCATCATGAAAACAAATGATCATAAATGTTGGCGGGGATGTGGAAAAAGAGGAACCCTTCTACATTGCTGGTGGGAATGCAATCTGGTCCAGCCATTGTGGAAATCATTGTGGAGGTTCCTAAAACAGCTAAAGATTGATCTTCCATATGGCCCAGCTATAGCACTCCTAGGCATATATCCAAAGGACTCATCTCATTTCCTTAGAAGTACGTGCTCAACCATGTTTATTGCTGCTCAATTTATAATAGCTGGGAAATGGAACCAGCCTAGATGTCCCTCAACAGATGAGTGGATAATGAAGGTGTGGCACATTTATACATTTATTTATACTCAGCGGTAAAGAAAAATGAAGTTATGAAATTTGCAGAAAAATGGATGGATCTAGAAAGGATTATACTAAGTGAGGTAACCCAGGCCCAGAAAGCCAAGCGCCACATGTTCTCCCTCATATGTGGATCCTAGCTACAGATGATTGAGCTTCTGCGTGAGAAGGAAAATACTTAGTAGCAAAGGCCAGTAAGTTAAAAAGGAGCTATAAAGGGAAGAGAAAGGAAGGGAGGAGGGTACTTAATAGGTTGGTATTATATATATGTAAGTACAATGATTTAGATGGGGAGGTAATATGGTAGAGAATGGAATTTCAAAGGGGAAAGTGTGGGGGAGAGGTATTACCATGGGATATTTTTTATAATTATGGAAAATGTTAATGAAAATTGTGAAAATAAATTAAATTAAATTAAATTTTAAAAAAAGAAACCCTTGGGTTGGAGAGATGGCTTAGCGGTAAAGACATTTGCCTGCAAAGCCAAAGGACCCAGGTTCCTCAGGACCCATGTTAGCCAGATACACATGGTGGCACATGTGTCTGGAGTTCACTTGCAGTGTCTGGAGGCCCTGACGTGCCTATTCTCTCTCTCTCTTCCTCTGCTTGCAAATAAATAAATAAAATATTTTTTAAACCCTCAAGTTTTAAAAACCAAAGATAACAGGGGAATGGGGAGATGGTTCAACAGTTAAAAGTGCTTGCTTGTTGGGATAAAAAGAAAAAAAAAAATTTTTTTTAAAGTGCTTGCTTGAAAAGCCCGCTGGCTCCAATTCAGTGAAATAAAGCATAAAGCAGGATGCTAAAAGCAGTATTGGGCTGGAGAGATGGCTTAGTGGGTAAGGTACATGCTTGTGAAGCCTAAGGATCCAGGTTCAATTTTCCAGGTCCCATGTAAGCCAGATATACATGGTGGCGCATGTATCTGGAGTTCATTTGCATTGGCTGGAGGCCCTGGTGTGCCCATTCTCACTCAGTCTATATCTCTCTTTCTCCAATAATAAATAAATAAAAACAAATTTAATAAAAAAGCAGTGTATACCTCTGGTGTTTATTTGTAACTGCAAGAGACCCAGGTAGTCTGGGGTTCATTTTCAATGGCTAAAGGCCCTGGTATGCCTATCTCTCTCTCTCTTTCTCTCTCCCTCCCTCTCTCTCTCTCTCTCTCTTTCCCCCTCTCCCTCCCCCTTTCTCTGTCAAATAAATAAATAAAAATAAAGGTGTGTGCTACTTTGCCCAGGACGAATATATATATTAGTAGCAAATGTATATATATATATATATATATATATATATACATTGTTTTGTTTTGTTTTGTTTTGAGGTAGGGTCTTACTCTAACTGAGGCTGACCTGTAATTCACTATGTAGCCTCAGGGTGTCTTTGAACGCATGGCAATTCTCCTGCTTCTGTCTCCCAAGTGCTGGTATTAAAGGTATGTGCCACCACGCCCAGCCTTAAAGACTAATTTTTATTTATTTTTGCTGTGTGCAGCATCTGTGTGTGTGTGTGTGTAGTGTGTGTGATGGAAGGTATGATATGTGGTGTATGCACGTGTGTGTGCATGTGCACTCGTTTCATGCATATACGTGTGAAAGCCAGAGGAGAATGTTGGGCACCTGCCTCTATTGCTCAACTCTATCTCCCCTACCCCACTCCCATGAGTGGCCACACTCAACTTTCTACACAGGTTCTGAAAATCAAACTCCAGTGGTCTCAGGCCCCTTTCAGACCCTCATGCTTAAGTGGTAGGCAGTTTTAATTGCTGATCACTATAAAATATATTTATTATTTATTTATTTGAGAGCGACAGACAGACAGAGGCAGATAGATAGAGAATGGGTGTGCCAGGGACTCCAGCCACTGCAAACGAACTCTAGACACATGTGCCCCTTTGTGCATCTGGCTTATGTGGGTTCTGGGGAATCGACCCAAGGTCCTTTGGCTTTTCAGACAAATGCCCTAACCGCTAAGCCATCTCTCCAGCCACCCCCCAAACTCCAGATATATGCAACACTTTGTGCATCTGGCTTATGTGGGTCCTGGGGAATTGAGCCTCAAACCAGGGTCCTTAGGCTTCACAGGCAAGCACTTAACCACTAAGACATCTCTCCAGCCCTTGTTTCATTTTTAAAATTTATTTATTTGAGAGAGAAAGAGAGAGGCAGATAGATGGAGAGAATGGGTGCAGCAGCCAAACTCCAGACACATGTGCCACCTTGTGCATCTGGCTTACAGTGGGTACAGGGGAATTGAACCTGGGTCCTTCGGTTTTCCAGGCAAGTGCCTTAACCACTAAGCAATCTTTCTAGTCCTTGTTTCACTTTTTTAAAAAGTTTTTATTTTATTTATTTATTGAGAGAGAGAGAATGGGCATGCCAGGGCCTCCATCTGCTGCAAACGAACTCTAGACACATGCACCACCTTGTGCATCTAGCTTACATGGGTCCTGGAGAATTGAACCGAGGTCCTTTGGCTTTGCAAGCAAGCATCTTAACTGCTAAACCATCTCTCCAGCCCTTGCTTCACTTTTTATACCTGGCTCATATGGGTGGCTTGGGAACCAAACTTGGACCATCAGGCTTTACAAGCAAGTGCCTTTAACCCCCAAACTATCTTCCCAGGCCCCCATCTTATGTATTTCTTTTCTTTTAAGGTAGGGTCTCACTCTAGCTCAGACTGACCTGGAAATCACTATGTAATCTCAGGCTGGCCTCAAATTTATGGTAACCCTCCTACTTCTGCCTCTTGAGTACTGGGATTAAAGGTGTGCACCACCATGCCCAGTCTATATTTTCTATCTGCTTAATTTTAAATTCTATTTTATTCTACTATCAGCACAGTAAGACATCCTGTTAAGTACAGGTACTTGGGTTGAAGACAGTCAGGAAGTGACTCAGACACTCCACCCTCAAGCCTCCTCTTCTCCCTGCATTGAGCCCTGAGGTAAGTCCACTGAAAGAAACCTCAAGGTTCTGTGGATAGCAATTTAAAATTCATAAATTGAGGACTGGAGGGATGGCTTAGTGGTTAAGAGGCTAGCCTGCAAAGCCAAAGGACCCAGGTTCAACTTCCCAGGACCCACATAAGCACAAGGTGGTGCATGCTTCTGGAGTTTGTTTGGAGCAACTGAAAACTCTGGTGCATTATTTCTTAAATAAGTAACACAGGACTGGAGAAATGGCTTAGCAGTTAAGGCTCTTGCTGGCAAAGCCAAAGGACTCAGGTTCAAATCCCCAGTACCCATATAAGCCAGATGCAGAAGGTGGCACATGCATCTGGAGTTTGTTTGCAGTGGCTATAGGCCTTAGTGTGCCCATTCTATCCACTTCTCTCTCTCTCTTCTTAAATAAACAAATATAATATATATATATATTAATCTTACTATATGTATATATTATATATATATAATAAGATAAAATGAATAAATAAAATTTTATTTAAAAATAAAATATAGGTGCTGGAGAGATTGCTTAGTGGTTAAATACTTGCCTGTGAAGCCTAAGGATCCCGGTTCGAGGCTCGAGTCCCCAGGACCCACGTAAGCCAGATGCACAAGGGGACGCACACATCTGGAGTTCGTTTGCAGTGGCTGGAGGCCCTGGCGCGCCCATTCTCTCTCTCTCTCTTTGCCTGCCTCTCTGTCATTCTCAAATAAATAAAAATATTTTAAAAATATATAATTCTCTTTTTCTCTTTCTTGCTCTCTCTCTGTCTCTCGCTCTCTCAAATAAATAAATAAATAAATAAATAAATAAATAAATAAATAAAACTTACAAAAATATATAAAAGATGGAGCCAGACACTGCAAGCCTTATATTCTGCCAGCCAGGCCAAATGATCCGATGGGTGCAAAAGTGCCACATCTGTCATGGTGGAAACCAACTGCCCTCTAATTGGACTGGAGGCCTGTTCCATGGGAGGGAATACATCCCTGCTACTGAAAACCTAAAACAGGGGTAGTAATGAGCCCTAGGGGTACACCATCTGCTGATGTCTGGATAAATGTATATACTATGCTCATCAAACTGCCCAATAAGCACTTCTCTTAATGTTCATATTTATATATTAATGCTACTCTCACTTTTGGTAGAAAAGCTTCTCTTTTCTGGTGGCAGTGACCTTGGGATGACTCAGAAGGTATCATAGTGCTGGAAAGAAGTGACAGGTACACTCAGCACTGCAATATCTCTATCACACCTTCCAAGGCTCAGGGTCAATTGTGGAAGAGGTGGTGGAAAGGATGTAAGAGCCAAAGGAAGGATAGGACTCCTTACAACGTGCCCCTCCAGACACAAAATGGCCTGGATATCCATGACCTCACAGTGCCTGACCCTACCTACATAAGACCATCATAATAGAAGGTCATGGCATCAAAATAAAAGAGACTGATTGAGAGGAGGAGTAGATATGATGGAGAATGGACTTCCAAAGGGGAAAGTGGAAGGAGGGAGAGCATTACCATGGGATGTTGTTTATAATCACGGAAGTTGTTAATAAAAAAATAATAATAAAAAGACACAGCAAGCCGGGCGTGGTGGCACATGCTTTTAATTCCAGCACTCAGGAGGCAGAGGTAGGAGGATTGCCGTGAGTTTGAGGCTACCTTGAGACTCCATATTGAATTCCAGGTCAGCCTGGGCTAGAGCGAGACCCTACCTCGAAAAAAAAAAAAAAAAAGATGGAGCCAGGAGTGGTGGTGAATGCCTTTAATCCCAGCACTCAGGAAGCAGAGGTAGGAGGATCACTATGAGTTCGAGGCCACCCTGAGACTACATAGTGAATTTCAGGCCAGCCTGGGCTACAGTGAAACCCTACCTTGAAAAACCAGAAAAAAAGAAACAAATGTCTGGTGTCTGCTTGCAATGGTAACAAATACTAGTGAGGCCCTGTCCCCACATGCAAATAATAAAAATTTAAAAATTAAGAAACATAAAAAGTCTGCTTATGTCCACTTGCACAGAGAAGAGGATAAATCCTCAGAGAGAGGATATGTTTAGAATGTATTTTTTAAAATATTTTATTTTTGCAAGCAGAGATAGGAGACAGAGAATGGGAGTAAGAGCCTCTAAGCACTGCAAATGAAGTCCAGATGCATGTGCCACTTTGTGCATCTGACTTTACATGGGCAATAGGGAATCAACTAGGGTTGTAAAGCTTTGCAGGCAACTCCCTTAAGTGCTAAGCCATCTCTCCAGCCATGGAAATTCTTTTTAGAAGTCTCTACTTTTTATTATTATTATTTTTTGAGGTAAGGTCTTGCTCTAGCCCAGGCTGACCTGGAATTCACTATGTAGTCTCAGGGTGGCATTGAACTCTTGGTGATCCTCCTACTTCTGCCTCCTGAGTGCTGGGTAAAGGTGTGCCCTACCACGCCTGGCTAGTTTTTGTTTTTTTTTTAAGTATTTATTTATTTATTTGCAAGCAGAGAGAGAGAGATAGAGAGAAGAAAGACAGAGTGAATATGAGTGCCAGGGCCTTCAGAAGCTCCAAACAAACTTCAAGTGCATGCGACACTTTGTGCATCTGGCTTTATATAAGTGGGTGCTGGGGATCCGAACCTGGGTTGTTAGGCTTTGCAGATAAGCTCCTTAACTGCTACGCCATCTCTCCAGCCCTTCTACTTAGTTTTTCACATATATTTACCCATGAGTATACATGTTTATGAAAGAGACCATAAGTTTCATTTCTCTAACTTCTGTTACACTCAAGAAAAACATAAAACTAAGTAGCTAAGCATTCATAAATCTAGTTTTTCTTTATGATCACATGGGCATAAATATGACTTTTTTATAGTTTTTCAAGGTAGGGTCTCACTCTAGCCCAGGCTGATCTGGAATTCATTATGTAGTCTCAGGGTGGCCTTGAACTCATGGCAATCTTCCTATTTCTGCCTCCCCCGTGCTGGGATTAAAGATGTGTGCCACCACTCCTGGTTAAGTATGACACTTTATAAAAATCATGATGGTAGAAACAGCTTTATATATTCAAGTAGATGATTGATATAACTATATTAATATTTTATCTACCTAAAACGAGAATCACCACTACCAGAGACTAACCAGGTTAAGAGAGCAGTTCTAGAATGCATATGTCAATGGCAGTGGGTTTACCTATCAACTCCTTTTGATGGGTCCACCTTGTTTCTCCTCTGGCACCAGGTTTCTGCACTATGTTCTACTGGACTGGAAGAATGAAGGACTCTGTCAGCTATTGACCAAGACCTCCCACAAGTGACCGAAAGACCTAAGCACTCATTAAATGGTTATAGGGCACTAATTGCCCCTTGCAGAGCTGGGAGACATAAAAGAGCAGTCCAGTTCTTCCTAAGGGTACGTGGGTAGCAGTTAAGCACTGCTAAATAATGTTTAGGATACTAATGTTAATGACAGGCCTTTCTGGTAAGCATCTTTTAGGGCTCTTCCTATAAATAAGTCAAGCTGTTGGGGGTCCCACATTTTGACTTTTTGATTGACTACGGTCAGAATCTTTCCTTGTGCCCAACTGCTCTGACCCATTTACTGAGCTTTCCCTCTTTTGGCACCTGTCATGCCACACTAGCTGCCTTAAACAATTCATGCAAGGCCTTAAAGAAACTCCACGAGCTGCAAGGAATACTGCAAGCAAAGTGCTACTGAGTTCACCAATTTCCATTTCCACAAGGCCTTTCTCCAGCCCGCACTGGTGTGGAAACCTTCATGTAAGCCCTGGCAAGCTTTGGTGACCACTAGATAGATGTCCTGCATCTCTCAAGGGGCCTACCCCTGGCTGCTCTGGACCTTGTAAAAGCAGTCCTCAGTTAGGTCAGGGAGAGGCAGAGCGCCTCCAGTAAAGACTCAGCAAAAATCCTGAGCCTGGGCTTTTATAGGACCTGTGATCAGTGGAAATGGAAACTGTGCTATGATTGGTGGAATTACATTATGAGCATCAGGGTGTAACACTCCTTTCCTAGCTATATAATCAGGTACTTGCACTTATTTACTTTTATTTATTTATTTATTTTGGGTTTTTTTTTTTTGCGAGGTAAGGTCTCAGGCCCAGGCTGACCTGGAATTAACTGTAATCTCAGGGTGGCCTCAAACTGGTGATCCTCCTACCTCTGCTTCCTGAATGATTAAAGGCATGCGCCACCATGCCAGGCTATTTTTATTTGTTTATTTATTTATGTATTTTGAGGTAGGGTCTAACTCTAGCCCAGGCTGGCCTGGAATTTACTATGTATTCTCAGGGTGGCCTCGAACTCATGGTGATCTTCCTACCTCTACCTCCTGAGTACTGGGATTAAAGGTGTGTGCCACCACGCCCAGCTTCACTTATTTATTTTTATTTTAAAAAATATATTTTTGCCAAAAGCATGGGAATAGCCTTACATGGTCAGAGTAAGATGTTCTGTGATCTGATCCCAGACTGCTAAAGCCTCCTGTTTCTGACGCTTGTAGGTAAACACAATGGAAACCTTTCTTTCTTCCTTCCTTCCTTTCTTTCTTTCTTTCTTTTTTTTTTTTTCCTGAGGCAAGGTCTCACTCTAGCTCAGGCTGACCTGGAATTCACTATGTAGTCTCAAGGTGGCCTTGAACTCATGGCAATCCTCCTACCTCTGCCTCCCAAGTGCTGGGATTAAAAGCATGTGCCACCATGCCTGGCACAATATTTCTTTTGATGAGATTGTCAACACTGCCCAACAGATGTGCCACTGGTCTTTGGACAGAGAACTTTCTGGAACTATCAAAGAGATCCTGGGCATTTCAGTCTGTGGGGTGCAATGTGGATGGCTACCACCCGTGTGATATCATAGATGACATGAACAGTGGTGCAGTGGAACACTCACCTAGCTAAGAAGCATAAGAAAGTATTCCAATACAAGATGATGAGAAAGAAAAAAAATTTTAAAAATTTATCTGAGGGGCTGGAGAGATGACTCAGTGGTTAAGGTGCTTGCTTACAAAGACTAATGATCTGGGTTTGATTCCTTAGTATTCAGGCAAAGCTGGATGCACAAAGTAGTGCATGCATCTGGAGTTTGTTTGCAGTGGCTAGAGGACCTGGCATGCCCAATTCTGTCTGTCTATCCCTATTCTCTCTCTCTCTCTCTCTGCAAATAAATAAGTAAATAAAAATCACAATAAAATATATATATATATAAATAGTTTTGTTTTTGAGGCAGGGTCTCACTCTAGCTCAGGCTGACCTGGAATTCACTATGATGTCTCAGGGTGGCCTTGAACTCATGGCAAGCTTCCAACCTCCACCTTCTAAGTGTTGGGATTAAAGGTATATGCTATCACACCTGGCTTCTCAAAAAGATTTTTGAGAGTAAGACAGAGAGAAAGAGGCAGACAGAAAGAGAGTGTGTATGTGCATACCAGGGCTTCTTGCCACTGTAAATGAACTCCAGACCCATGTACCACTTTGTGCATCTGACTTTACAAGGGTACTTGGGGACTTGTCCTGGACCATCACGCTTTACAAACAAGCACCTCTAACAACTGAGCCATTTCTCCACCCTTAATTTTGCTTTTTGAGACAGGGTCTCATGCAGCCCAGGCTGACCCTGTACTCACTATGTACCTGAGGATGACTTTGAACTCATGATCCTCTTATGTCTTAAATGCTGGGATAACAGGAGTATGCTACTGTGCACGGCTTTGCCACTCATTTCAGATTAGTCTGGGAGGATTCTTTCCCCTTCATTCATACCTACTCCTCTTCCCACTCCTGTACTGCAACATTAGGTCTCAATAAAGCATTCTCCAGAATGATATTTCACCTAGCTTGTAGCCTTCCTCAGGAGTACAGCCCATTTAGATGATTGCACAAGGAGATAAGAACACAGGCTCGCCAGGCATAGTGGCATATGCCTTTAATCCCAGCATTCGGGAGGCAGAGGTAGGAGGATTGCCGTGAGTTTGAGGCCACCCTGAGACTCTATAGTGAATTCCAGGTCAGTCTGGGCTAGAGTGAGACCCTACCTCGAAAAACCAAAAAAAAAAAAAAAAAAAAAAAAAGAACCCAGGCTCAGTGCACACTTGTAAGCCCAGAGCTTGCGAGGCAGGAGGATCACAAGTTTTAGGCCTACTTAGACTACATAATGAGCTCAAGGCCAAATCCTAAACCTAGGTGGTACACGTCTATAATCCCAATCCCAACACTTGGAAGGTGGAAGCAAGAAAGGTCATCCTCAGCTACATGCCTAGTTCAAGGCCAGTCTGGGATACATGAGGCTCTGTCTTAAAAACAAGCAAGACAAAAAAAAAAAAAAAGAAAGTTGCTAAACAGGCATGGTGGTACACACTTTTAATTCCAGCACTCAGGAGGCAGAGGTAGGAGGATTACTGTGAGTTTGAGGCCAGCCTGGGACTACAGAGTAAATTCTAGGTCAGCCTGGGCTAGAGTGAGACCCTGGCTAGAACATACCAAAAATAATAAATAAATAAAACAAAACAAAAAACAAGCAAGCATGCAAGCAAAAACACAAACAAACAAAACCAAGGTAAGAACCTAGGGCTTTAAGCCCCAGTAGCATCATCAATGGTGGAAAGAAGGTGAGGAGTCCTGACACAGCTCAGAGCTGCAACACCAAGAGGCACTGGGAGCAGCTGGGTGTGGTGGCCTTTGATGCCAGCATTTAGGAGGCAGAGATAGGAGGATTGTAGTGAGTTCAAGGCCAGCCTGAGACTACATATTGAACTCCAGGTAAGCCTGGGCTAGAGCGAGATCCTATCTTGAAAACCAAAAACCAAAAACAAAACCAAATTAAAAAAAAGAGAAGTGGAAAGAACCAGGGCTCAGAAATGAAACACTCAAAGGCAGCTGAGAGCCACTAAGAACCATGGGCTCCAATTCCTGCAGCGCTGAGCTGTGACGTTACGAGGCAGGGAGAGTCCTGGCGAGTGACCAGGGCCAGGATCTGCAACAGCATGCTACAGAGGCGAGGAAGAAACGAAGGTAGGTGCTCAGGCCAGTAAGTGGTAACCACTAGAGGAGTTGGAAAAATCTGCAAATTTAAAGAGCCAAGGGTCCTGACACCCGAAAATTCAAAAAGTATAACTGTAGCTACTGGGCGTTAGTACTGAAAACCTAGAGCAATAGTAAGCCGATGGCTTTGGGAACTTATAGCCATAAGCTTTAGTTTGCAGGACTCAGAGCCATGAACTTTTGGGTTCAGGAGCCCAATGTATGAATCTCTGGAATTCAGAGATGTCAATGCAAGAGAGTTGCCTCTGTTTATCCACAATTTTCAAAGAATCCTCAGGTAGCTATTTGTGACAACTGTAGCATGGATGCTCTATGGAGAACATGGGCAGGGTTTTCTTTTGTTTTGTTTTGAGGTAGGGTCTCACTCTAGCCCAGGCTAACCTGGAACTCACTGTTTAGTCTCAGGGTAGCTTTGAACTCTTGGCCATCCTCCTACCTCTGTTTCCTTTTATACCCATCTCCAAGGACAGTTAGCTTGTCCAAGTATGCTCTGGTTGTTTGGGCCAGTTTCCAATTTAACTCCTTGCTGGCCATTTCAGCAGAAACAGTACTAGCTGAAACGTGACAACTGGGTCTCATCTACTAGGGAGACAGCCAGCTGGACAGAGTCTCGTTTTTGTCTTGCTTAGACGAAGATGCAAGAAATAACTTGATCAGATTCTCAGAGATACCTGCATTCTCAGAGAAGCTGCTAGAACATTGTCTCTGATGAAACAGGCTGCAAAAGAGAGTAAAAATATTGCCAAATGGCATCTAAATAATGAAAAAGTACTAAAGTTATCAATACAAAGTAGACTGAAGACAAAGGTTTAATTCTGACAGCTTTGTTAGCACTGCCTTTTAGTTTGATGGGAAGACAACACCCTGTCCCTGTACTGATGTGGTAAGACTAGATCTCTGTCCCTGTATCTAGGTTAAACTCTTATTGAAGGTAGAAATTTGATACTAGTAGGAAAAACAACAATCAAACCAAAATGCTGTTTAAAAATCAGTCAAGGCCGCTGGGCGTGGTGGCGCATGCCTTTAATCCCAGCACTCGGGAGGCAGAGGTAGGAGGATCACCGTGAGTTCAAGGCCACCCTAAGACTACAGAGTTAATTCCAGGTCAGCCTGGACCAGAGTGAGACCCTGCCTCAAAAAAAAAAAAAAAATAAAATAAAATAAAAAATCAGTCAAGGCCAGGCATGAGGGTGTACCTCTTTAATCCCAGCATTTGGGAGGCCAAGGTAGGAGGATTGCCATGAGTTTGAGGCCACCCTGAGACTACAGAGTGAATTCCAGGTCAGCATGAGCTGGAGCGAGACTCTATTTAAAAAAAAAAAAAAAAGCAATCTAATCATCTTCCTTTTAGGTTTTCTTCTTGAAGCTTCTATATAATTTTTTTTTCTGTTTTATTTTTATTTATTTGACAGAGAAGGAGAGAGAGAGAGAGAGAGAGAGAGAGAGAGAGAGAGAGAGAGAGAGAGAATGGGCATGCCAGGGCCTCCAGCCACAGCAAATGTACTCCAGATGTGCCACCTTCTGCATCTGGCTTATGTGGGTCCTGGAGAGTCGAACCTAGGTCCTTTGGCTTTGCAGGCAAGTGCCTTAACCACTAAACCATCCCTCCAGCCTCTGACGCTTCTATATTAAATATTTACTTTTCTTTCTGTTATTAGGAATAAGCACAATACTATTTTGGGACTATATGTAAAAATATTTAAACATCGAAACCCACTACCAACTCTTCTTCAAGGCCTAGATGTTCTAATCTCAAGATAACATTTTAATTTATCTATTTATTTATGAAAGAGAGAATGAGCATGCCAGGGCCTCTAGCTGTGCAGCTGGCTTATGTGGGTCCTGGGGAATTGAACCTGTGTCCTTTGGCTTTGCAGGTGAGCACCTTTACCATTAAGTCATCTCCTCAGCCCCTTATGATAACACTTAAATCAATGCTTCAGCTTGTTCTATAACATTACTGTGTCCTAGGAACAGCATGAGTGGTATTGTTTGAACAGTGTTCCCAAATTTGCATGTTAATGTGATGGCATTTGGACATGGGGCCCTTTTGGTGTATTAAGGCTCAGAAGAGGTCATGAGTGGAGTCCTTAGAATGGAATTAGTGCAATTATAACAAAAGGCCAGAATCTGTTTTGTCTGACTTTCTACTTTGAGGACAATGGTGTCCATCTAGAAGCCAGGAGGAGGCTGCGCCAGTGAATGGGTTGGTACCCTGGTGTTAGCATTCCCAGCCTTCACACCTGTGAGAAATAAATATCTGTTGTTTAAGTCACTCAGTTTGGTGCTTTGTTATATAGTCCATGGAAATTAGTACAAGGTTGAATAAAGCTTGATTTTGTTAAAGGGGCATGCTGGGGGAAAAACTGGATTTCAAGAATAACAAATAAGGGCTGGAGAGATGGCTCAGTGGTTAAACGCTTGCCTGTGAAGCCTAAGGACCCTGGTTCGAGGCTCGATTCTCCAGGACCCACGTTAGCCAGATGCACAAGGGGGCACACGCATCTGGAGTTTGTTTGCAGTGGCTGGAAGCCCTGGCGTGCCCATTCTTTCTCTCTCTCTCTGCCTCTTTCTCTCTCTGTCACTTTCAAATAAATAAATAAAAATGAACAAAAAATTTAAAAAAAAAAAGAATAACAAATAAGCCGGGCATGGTGGTGCATACCTTTAATCCCAGCACTGGGGAGGGAGAGGTAGGAGGATCACCATGATTTTGAGTCTACCATGAGACTACATAGTAAATTCCAGGTCAGCCTGAGCTACAGTGAAACCCTACCTCAAAAACAAAACAAAACAAAAGAATAATAAATAAACTGTGTATGGTGGTTCACACCTTAAATCTCAGCACTTGGAAGGCTGATGTAGAAGGATCACCATGAGTTTGGGGCCAGCCTGGGCTACAGAGTGAGCACCAGGTCACCCTGGGATAGTGAACCTTACCTCAAGAACAAAGCAAAACAAAAATCTTCAACAACACATAAGCAAGCAAACAACCAAACAAAACACAAAACAGGCAGAAGGAATATAAGAGCCAAAGGAAGGGACCCACTCCTTACAATGCAACTGCCCAGACGTAAATTGTCCTTAATATCCATGACCTCGCAGTGCCTAGCATTACCTTCACAAGACCCTCATAATAGGAGAAAAAGATGATGACATCAAAATAAAAGAGACTAACGGAGAGAGGGAGGAGATATGATAGAGGGCGGAGTTATGAAAGGGAAAATCAGGGAGGGGAAATATGGTTTGTTGTCTGTAAGTATAGAAGTTGTCAATAAGAATATTTTTTAAAAAAAATAGGAAAAATTAAGGGCTGGAGGATGGCTTAGAGGTTAAGGTGTTTGTCTGCAAAGCCAAAGGACCCATGTTAGCCAGATGCACAAGGGGGCGCATGTGTCTGGAGTTCCTTTGCAGTGGCTAGAGACCTTGGCATGTGCCCATTATCTCTCTCTCCCTCTTTCTCTGTCAAATAAACAAAGATAAAGTAAAATAAAATAGGAAAAATTTTAAAAATTCAAAGAAAGAAAAAACAAAACAAAACGAAATAGTTCTGAGGACCCTGAAGTTACTATTGTAGGCTTTATAGGTCATGGGAACAGGCAGGCAGGCACTAAGAGAGCTGTGTATTGGAATCTGCCTCATCAGTGCAATTTGAGAACTACAGCTGTGAGCTGAATATGATCCTCTTAGATTTTTGAATGCTTATCTCTGAACCTGAAATAAAAAGCTATTATTCTTATTAAGTGGCTGTATGCAGCCTGCTTTAAGTCTCTGAACTACACTGACACCATATCAGAGTGTATAATCCATTTTTCAGCCTAGAAACAGCCTTTAATAGAGACTTTATTACTATGCAGTAAAATGGCTACAAGGTACAGATAACTTTAGAGATTGCTGTCTGAATCTTCAATGTCTCTATCAGATTAACTGAAGACATTAAACCCAATTTCCTATCATCAATTCTCTGTGACAAAGGGGACATTAAAATGGAATTCAGTACAGAATTTCAGGGTGACTTTTCAAAATATGCATTACTTGAAGTCAGAATATATAGGTTCCTATACACTTATGGTATTTCCAGATATTACCTGAACATGGAGTCTGTTCTAAGGGTTCACAAAGTTCTTAGTAATAGGGGCTTTGTTGTTGACATTTCTGAAAACTTGACCTTGCTTGTCAGAAGGGATCCCTTGTGAGTCAGATGCTATCTTGTATAGACAGCCTGTGGGTCTTTCTGTACTGTAATAATTCTCTGAGGGGAGGAAGTTAAATAATTTAAAAAAGTTAAATAGTTAATAAAATAAATAATTCTCTGAGGGCATCCAGGTCCATCGGGTTCCCCTGCTGGCATTTCAGCTGAATAGCATTGTGTTTCACATGTTCAGGATTTAAAGACAGACAATGATGTAGATTAATGTAAGCAGACATGTGTCTGTGTCTCACATGAACTGCACTGGTATCAAGTTGTGGTGAGAATTTTCATTTTGACTTATCATTAAGGTTTTGTTTTGAGATAGGTTCTCACTCTAGGCCAGGCAGACCTGGAATTCACTATGTAGTCTCAGGGTGGTCTCAAACTCACAGCAATCCTCCTACCCCTGCCTCCCAAGTGCTGGGATTAATGGCATGCACCACCATGCCTAGCAATTGTTTAAAATATTTATTTATAAGCAGAAAGAAAAAGAGAAACAGAGAATGGGCACACCAAGGGCCTCCAGCCACTACAAATGAACTCCAGATGCATGTGTCACTTTGTGCATCTGGCTTTATATAGGTACTGAAGAATTAAACTCCGGTCATTAGGCTTTGCAGGCAACTACTGAGCAATCTCTTCAGCCGTTATTACTAATATTTGGAACAATTCTGCCACATTTGCTTTGCCACACTGTGGGCCTTTATGATAGTATTCAGGATGGGTAAATCTTGCTCTAATCATGGCACAATGAAGACAGGAAGGAAAATTTTAAAAAAAATGAAGAAAGACAATGAGAAAATGATAAAAAGAACAAAACAGGAAGATTCCTGACATCTGTTGGCAAGCCTAAGGATTCCTGGCAAGCCTCTGATGAGCTCACAGATTTGGTGGGGATAAGTGTTCCTGTTGACTGCAAACAACTTCTAATGAAAGGTCTTATAGAAATAGGACCTTATCCCAGTGTTGTGGGACAGGTTTCTTTTTGTTGTTATTCTTGTTGTTTGTTTTGTTTTTCGAGGTAGGGTCTCCCTTTAGCTCAGGCTAACCGGGAATTCACTAGGTAGTCTCAGGGTGGTCCCAACCTCACAGCGATCCTCCTACTTCTGCCTTCCAAGTGCTGGGATTCAAAGCGTGCACTAGCATGCCCGGCTGTGGGACAGTTTTTGTTCTGTCTTCTCTGCCAGACTTCTTCAGGAGAGCAATATGGGACAGGAAGTGTGATAGTCCTATGATTTCATACAGATTTCAGGTTATAGTCAGTGATAGTACATTAGTAGCTATCCAAACTGTTAGGGACCCAGATCACAGCCTTAATTAATTTTGTATTTTGGTTCCAAGAATTCCCAGTTAATTCATCTTGGTCTGAGAAGCTTTAGAAGCTTAGCATGCCATTAGAAGACAGAGAAAAATTGAAAGCGAGGGTCAGGATGGAAAAATTAGGTAATTTGTATACAGTCACACTTTCTGGCCTAGCACAAAACACTTTTGCTATGATTGACCCATTTTTGTGGCATTTCTGAAGTAATGTGATGAACAGTTATTAATTTGTAAGGAAAGACATAGAAAGCAAGTGAGAGAGAGAGAGAGAGAGGGAGAGGGAGAGAGAGAGGAGAAGAGGAGGAGGAGGAAGAGGAGGAGGAAGAGGAGAGGAAGAAGGGAAAAAGGAGAAAAGAAAGAAAGAAGGAAAGAAATAAAGAGATGGGGGAGGGAGGGAATTACCATGGGATATTGTTTACAATTATGGAAGTTGACAATAAAAAAATCTTTAAAAAATTTAAAAAAAGAAAAGAATTAATCTGTTCTGCATTTGGGTTATTAACAACAAGTGTTCTTTTTTTAAAAAGAAAGAAAGAAAGAGAAAAAGAAAGAAAGAAACAGGCACTTCAAATGAGCCATCTCTCCAACTATGTATTCTCAGGCTGGTCTGGAATTCATAGTGATCCTCTTATCTCTGCCTTCCCAGTGCTGGGATTAAAAACATGCACCACCATGTCCAGCCCCAGCCATATCTTTTGCTTTGTTTTGTTTTGCTTTTTGTTTGAAGTAGGGTCTCAATCTAGCCCAAACTGACTTGGAATTCATTAGGTAGTCACCTCGAACTCATGGCAATCCTCCTCTCTCTGCCTCCCAGATGCTGGGATTAAAGGTGCACACCACCATGCCTGGTCTTGTCTTTAGTTTTTGATTGCATAATGTATTTACCTATTCCTTGTCTGCCTGAATTTTGAAGTTTGGATATCAACTGAATCTGACCCTGGCCCAAGCTGCATCAGTAACTATACACTGTGTAACAGTGCTGGAGAGTGCATGGATCTTTTAATTTTATTTAAAAAAAATTTATTTATTTATTTGAGAGACAGAGTGAGAGCATGAGCATGCCAGGGCTTCTAGCCACTTCATATGAATTCTAGATGCATGTGCCATAATGTGCATCTGGCTTACATGGATTCTGAGGAACTGAACCTGAGTCCTTAGGCTTTGCAGGCAAGCGCTTTAACTGCTAAACCATCTCTCAAGCCCATAGTGTGTGAATCTATGATGGAGTCTGACAAATATAGGAGAATGTTGTAGATGTCACTGTATTACTTTGAGCAAGTGATTTTCTAGATTTCATTTTCCTTATTTGACAGTTGGGGAAAACACAATGTATATACCTTAGGTGCATGATGAAAACTAATTAGGAGGAAATCATATAGCCACTGGTAAGTTGCTCATTTAAGGTGCATGCCTGCAAAGCCTAAATGAATTCCCACTCATGATCATGCAAGCAACCCTAATTTAACCCAGTGGGTTTAACACAAAAAGCATGGAAATAAAAAGGAGATTTAATGGGAAAGAATATAGGTGTTAGTGGGAGGGGAAGAGAGTGAGAGGGTAATTGGAGAATGAGATCAAAATAAATTATATAAGTAGTGCAGCATCAAAAATGGGAAAAAAAAATAGGGCTGGAGAGCTGGCTTGGCAGTTAAAGTATTTGCCTACAAAATCTAAGGACCCAGGTTCAATTCCCCAGCACTCACGTTAACCATATGCATAAGGTGGCACATGTGTCTGGAGTTCAATTGCAGTGGCTGGAGGCCCTGGTGTGCCCATTCTCTTTCTCTATCTTCCTCTACCTTCCCCTTTCTCTTTCAAAATAAATAGATGAATGAAAAAATAAAAAATTAAAAAGTGAAAAAAAATCTAGAAGAACATCTAACACAGGCAATCTCTCTCTCTCTCTCTCTCTCTTGTAGTTTTTCAAGGTAGGGTGTCTTTCTAGCCCAGGTTGACCTGAAATTCACTATGTAGTCTCAGGGTGGCCTCAAACTCACTGTGATCCTCCTGCCTCTGCCTCTTAAGGGCTGGGATTAAAAGCACGTGCCACAACACCTGGCTATTCTCTGTTAGTATTAAGGTATAATCAGGGCTAAGTGATTAAAGGCCTTTATTTGCAAAGCCTGATAGCTCAGGTTTGAGTCCCCAGTACCCATGTAAAGCCAGATGCACAAAGTTGCACATATGTCTAGGGTTTGTTTGCAGTGGCAAAATGGCCTGGTGTGCCTATTCTCTCTTTCTTTTCACTAAATGAAAACATTAAAGTTCACAATATTACACCTACCTGTAATCCCAGCTCCTGGGAGGTGGAGGAAGGAGAATCAGGAGTTCAATGGCACCTTAGTGAGTTTGAGGTCAGTTGAGCCACCTTCTCTCAAAAAAAAAAAAAAAAAAAAAAAAAAAAAAAAAACCCCAAAACAACCAAGGGGCTGGAGAGATGGCTTAGTGGTTAAGGTGCATGCCTGCAAAGCCTAAAGACCCTGGTTCAATTCTCCAGGTCCCCATGTAAGCCAGATGCACATAGTGGCGCATACATCTGGAGTTTGTTTACAGTGGGTAGAGGCCCTGATGCACTCATTCTCTCTCTCCTCCCATCTCAAATAAAACAAACAAACAACAACAACAAAAACACCTAACTAGTTAACTAAACAAATAATTTCAATCAGTATACAGATGAAAAAGATGAGGGCTGGAGAGATGGCTTAGTGGTTAAGGCATTTGCCTGCAAAGCCAAAGGTCCCAAGTTCGATTCCCCAGGACCCATGTTAGCCAGATGCACAAGGGGGTGCGCACATCTGGAGTTCATTTGCAGTAGCTGGAGGCCCTGGTATGCCCATTCTCTCTCTCTCTCCCTATTTCTCTCTGTGAAATAAATATATATTTTAAAAAAGCTTATATTCCTCTGACAAAGTTTACTGTTGAGGCATACGTCGTTTAGCTGTTATGAGGCTGGGGTGATAGCTCAGTGGGTAAAAGCACTTGCTGTACAAACATGAAGACCTGGGTTCAATCCCTAGAGCCCATGTTGATTAGCTGTTATGGAAATTTCTATCACTAAATCCAAATAAATATGAAACCATGGGGCTGGAGAGATGGCTTAGCAGTTAAGGCATTTTCCAGCAAAGCCAAAGCATCCTGATTCAACTCTCCAGAACCCATGTAAGCCAGATGCATGAGGGGGCACATGCATATAGAGTTCGTTTGCAGTGGATGGAGGCCCTGGCATGCCCATTCTCTCTGTCTTTCTCTAAAATAAATAAATATTAAAAAAAGAAAAACCAAGCCAGGCGTGGTGGCGCACGCCTTAATCCCAGCAATCGGGAGGCAGAGGTAGGAGGATCGCCGTGAGTTCAAGGCCACCCTGAGACTACAGAGTTAATTCCAGGTCAGCCTGGGCCAGAGTGAGACCCTACCTTGAAAAAGCAAAAAAAAAAAAAAAAAAAAAAAAAAAAAAACCAAATAAATATGAAACCAAATTATTGTCTGAGAATGGTACTTCCACCTCACCTTATTTGCCTCATTGGTGATCTGGAACTTGGTACTGTCTTCGCCTGTTGTGACTGAGTCTAATAATGCCCGATAGCTGGTATTCTTGGAGAGATGCTGTTTCTGACGCCTACAAATATGGAGTATAAAGAAGTGTGAGGACCAGTTGTGACTATCAGCATCCAATAGACTATCACTGAAATTCATACTAAGTGAACTGGGCAGTGACAGTATTGGTATTCTTTTTTTTTTTTTTCCCTGAGGTAGGGTTTCACTCTAGCTCAGGCTGATCTGGAATTCACTATGTAATCTCAGGGTGGTCTCGAACTCATGGCTATCCTCCTACCTCCTACCTCTGCCTCCCCAGTGCTGGGATTAAAGGCATGCTCCACCATGCCCGGCCAAGTATTCTTTATAAAGTATTAAGAACACTATATTAGGATACTAGTAATATGCTTTCTAAAAGAATACTATTGAAATTTTTCAACAGTACTGCTCAAGGATCATCCTGCCTCCTTCACTGAGAAAGTGGGGGAAATTTTTTATTTTTTTATTTTTAGTTTTTCCAGGTAGGATCTCACTCTAGCCCAGGCTGACCTGGAGTTCATTATGTAGTCTCAGGGTGGCCTCGAATTCACAAAGATCCTCCTACCTCTGCCTCCCAAGTGCTGGGATTAAAGGTGTGTGCCACCATACCTGGCTATTTTTAAAATTTAATTATTTTTTATTTATGAGCTTCAATTCCCTCCCTCTTTTCATGCCCTCGATTGCTTATTAGTAACTCAATAGATTTTAGTGGAAATCTGGTATGATTCAGTGGTTCAATAAAGTGACTTAGCATTCCCTGTAGACTTTCCTCTAAGATAATGATTTTAAACTCAAATAGTGTATATATTTTTCTTCTAGATGAAGAGTGAATAAATTAGAAAGTTAAAATATATTAAATTGGCCAGGTGTGGTGGCGCACACCTTTAATCCCAGCTCTCAGGAGGCAAAGGTAGGAGGATTGCTGTGAGTTTGAGTCCAGCCTGGAACTACAGTGCAAATTCCAGGTCAGCCTGGGCCAGAGTGAGATCCTACCTTGAAAATACCAAAAAAGACCAGTGTGGTGGTGCACACCTTTAATCCCAGTACTTGGGAGGCAGAGGTAGGATTGCTGTGAGATGGAGGCCAGCCTGAAACTACATAATGAATTCCAGGTCAGTCTATATATATACATACATACATAATATAATTTTTTTCATTTATTTATTTAAGTGAGAGAGAAGGAGGATGATAGAGAATGGGCATGTCAGGGCTTCCAGCCATTGCAAATGAACTTCAGACACACATGTCCCCTTGTGCATCTGGCTTATGTGAGTCCTGGGGAGTTGAACCTGGGTCCTCTGGCTTTGCAGGTAAATGCCTTAGTCACTAAGCCATCTCTTCAGCCCTTATATAACAATTTTTGATGATTCTAGTTGCAGAATAACATAACATAAAAATATTTTTGCATAATCTTATTTTTCTATTATTATAATTTTCAATATTTATTTGAGAGCGAGAAAGAGAAATAGAGAATATAAATATGAGCATGCCAGGGCCTCCTGTCGCTGCAAACAACTTCTACTTGACCATTTTCTTAGAAAATCTATCAGTTCTCAAAAAGTTTAGTGGCATTACTTTTGGTATATTGTCTGAAATGTTCTGATCTAGGTAACATTTACTTACCTATAGAAAGCAATCTGGCTGCAGTCTCTAAAAATGGTTTTATCCACAGCTTCATCTTCCACACTAAATAAAAAGACATTTTATTTACTTATTTATTGTTTTTCGAGATAGGGTATCATTCTGGCCCAGCTGACCTGGAATTCACTATGTAGTCCCAGGGTGGCCTCAAACTCATGGTGATCCTCCTACCTCTGCCTCTTGAGTGCTGGGATTAAAGGTATGCACCACCATATCCGGCTTTCATTTTATTTTTTTATTTAGCATTTTTTTGTTTTTAGGTAGGATCTCACTCTAGCTCAGGCTGACCTGGAATTCACTATGTAGTCTCAGGGTGGCATTGAACTCAAGGCAATCCTCCCACCTGTACCTCCCAAGTGCTGGGATTTAAGGCATGTGTCACTATGCCAGGCTTTAAAGACATTTTAGAAAACACGTATATTTTAAAAATATTTTATTTATTTTTTATGAGAGAGAGAAAGACAGATAAAGAGAGGCAATGGGCATGCCAAGACTTCTAACCATTGCAAATGAATTCCAGACACATGTGCCACCTTGTGCATCTGACTTTATGCGGGTACTGAGGAATCAAACTTGGGTCCTTAGGCAAGCACCTAACCACTGATCCATCTCCCCAGCCCAAGAAACACACACACATTATATATATATGATTAATTTGAGAGAGAGAAGATGGGTGGGTATGCCAGGGCCTTCTGTTGCTGCAAATTTAACTCCAGATGCATGCATCACTTTGTGCATCTGGCTTTATGTGGGTAATGGAGGATTAAATGAGGGTTAGAAGGCTTTCTAAGTAAGCACCTTTAATGGATTAAAGACATGTACCATCATACTTGACTTTAAATGTCTCTCTCTCTTTTTTTTTTTTCCTAAGGCAGGGTCTCAATCTAGCCCAGGCTGACCTGAATCCCACTCTAGCTCCAGGCTGGCCCTGAACTCATGGCAGTCCACCTACTTCTGCCTCAAAGTGCTGGGACTAAAGGCATGCATCACCACACCTGGCTGAACTGAATTTTTTCAGCTTTTCCAACTATAGTATAAACATACAAAATAAGCCTTTGGAATTGATTCTGCATTGCAAAATGAGCCACTGCCATAACATAGCAAGTTCACAGAATAACCACACATGTATGTAGTGCAGAACAATATCCTTTTGTGAAACAACTAAGCCAAGTGAAAAAAAAGCAACAGGAAAGAGTACTGTCAAGTATGAGAGAGTGCTCTTTCAAAATAATAACATAACATAGCACTAAATTATGACAGAATAAAGAATTAAACAAAACGCCCAAACAAATCCAAACACACTTACTTAATGAATAAAATATTTTCTGAATATACTCTTACTGGAAGTTGGAATCTGAACAAGGGCTAGAGTGCACAAACTTTCTGTGAGCAATCAGCAATCACAACAAACCCATAAGTCTTCTGAGAGAGCTGTGCTAGATGCTACATTAAGAATAGGAACAAGGGCTGGAGAGATGGCTTGCAGTTAAGGCGCTTGCCTGTGAAGCCTAAGGACCCAGGTTCAATTCCCCATTACCCACGTAAGCCAGATGTACATGGTGGCACATGCATCTGGAGTTCATTTGCAGTGACTAGAGGCCTCGGCATGCCCATTCTCTCTTTCTATCTGCCTCTTTCTCTCCCTCTCTCTCTCTCTCTCTCTCTCTCTCTCTCTCTCTCTACTAAGTGCATATTAAAGAAACAATAGGAGCAAAGTCAAAGGAAAACCTTTTGCTAAGGTGATGTTTTAAAGGCAAGTTTCCAGAACTGTTTTCATAATAAAGCAATAGAAAAATAAGACGTATATAGCTAGCTACTTATTTTTATTTATTAGAGTATTACAGAGAGAAAGAGAAATAGGTAGATGTATAGAGAGAATGGGCGTGCTGGGGCCCCTAGCCACTGTAAATGAACTCCAGATACACGCACCTCCTTGTGCCTCTGGCTTACATGGGTACTGGGAAATCGAACCTGGGTTCTTAGGCTTTGCAGGCAAGTGCTTTAACTGCTAAGCCATCTCTCTAGCCTGGATATATATATATATATATATATATATATATATATATATTTTACTAGCCACTTAAAATATTTTATTTTATTTTATTTTTTATTTATTTGAAAGGGCGAGACAGAAAATGGGTGCACCGGGGACTCTAGCCACTGCAAATGAACTCTAGAAGCATGCGTGGCCTTGTGTATATATATATTTTTAATTAGCCTTCCTCTGGTTAAAGCTATAAGGCATAAGGGGAAAAAAACTGGCTTTGTTGCAGAGGTGTAGAAACATCTACAGTAAGCATGTCTATAATTTTGTAGGAAGCTATGACTGAATACAAATTTGAAACTATGCAAACAATGGGCTGGAGCCCTTGCTTTAAAAGCCTGATGGCATGGGTTTGAGGCCCCAGTACACATGTCAAGCCTGATGCACAAAGTGGCACATGCATCTGGAGTTCATCTGCAGTGGCAGGAGGTACAGCCACACTCATTCTGTCTGCCTCTTTCTCCATGTCTGTCTCTCCCAAATATATAAATAAATATGAAAACAAGCCTGAACAAATAAAAACACTCATCCTGCTAAGAAACTTTTTTTAAAGTCATGGAAGTAAATTAAATCCTTCATTGAACTCGGTTTTTGTCACTGTGTCTTTTTTTATATTTATTTATTTATTTGAGAGAGATCACAGAAATAGGCAGGCTGCCGGCCGTGGTGGTGCACGCCTTTAATCCCAGCACTCCGGAGGCAGAGGTAGGAGGATCGCTGTGAGTTCGAGGCCGCCCAGAGACCACATAGTGAATTCCAGGTCAGCTTGGAGCAGAGTGAGTCCTGGGTAGTCGAACCTGGGTCCTTTGGCTTTGCAGGCAAGGGCCTTAACTGCTAAGCCATCTCTCCAGCCCTGGCAGAGAAAGAGATGTATATATAAACCTGGAATGCAGCACTGTTAAAGTTCAGATTGCAACTTTTCTACTGTATTTAACACTTCTGCTGAAAGAATGTTATGAGAGGTTAGCTATTACCATTACCTAACGCCGCAGAATTGAGAAAAAAAGATAAAGCATACACTTCTAAATAGTCAAATAAATGCAGTTAAAGTACCAGGAGACCTTTCAAAGCCAGAGCGTTGTCTCAGTCATTCCCTTAGGAGCACTTGGCCTTTTTACCTGATTTCCTCTTTCCCAACTGCTTCCATGGCTTCCCTGTCACTGGGGCAGGCTCTTAGCTCTCAGGCCACCGCTTCGAGATTTACTAAGCCCATTAACTGTCTTGTTAGGGCCTGGCGAGAACGTCACCGTTAACTTTCTGGGAAATGGAGTCTTCTCCAGATGCTTAGTGGCAACAAGTCTTAACTTTTGCTTCTGTGATATTTCAGGCACAAACCAGCGTTTGAACGGAGACATTGGCAAACATTTTGTGATTATGTGTTACTGATTAGGATCATGCAAAAAAAAAAAAAAATTAGGACCCAAAACTGCAGCGGGGAGACGTGTACGTGGAGGAGCGCTAGAGGTTCAAATGAAGAGCGTGGAACCCCAAGACCGGCTTCAGGTCTACCTCCGTGGTGGTCTCGCTATAAATCTGCAAACGGACCCGCTGTCCGCACGTCAGCGTAGAGGGAAGTGCCAGGGGCCACTGCTGGACGCTGCCGTCTCCTCAAGCCAGGGCAGCTGAGCTGCAGTCCTGTTAGGGTAGAAGGGACCTTAGGAGGTTATGAATCGCTTGTACTCCATCACTGCTATTTCCTGCCTTTGCTTAAAGAGCTTCCAAGAAGGAGAACCCACTACTAGATGTTACTCAGGCAGCCAGGGTCGCCGCTCTTCCAGACTAGGGACCTGGCTTTAGCCTTGGACTTTGCGCGGATGAGGGGCGGGGCGAGAAGGAGCCGGGCTAAACGCGTCTGGACGAAAAGCATGAGCATAGAGGCTTCCGTAGTTCACCCCAAGGATAAGCCTGCGCAGTAGGCCTCTGTGTCCGCTGGTTTCCCGCAGGGCCCAGATAATCCCGCCCATTAGAGCAGAGCCGGAAGAGGGCGGGGCGAACCGGAAGGAAGCTAAATGCTTTGGGTAGGCAGTGCATGTCTGTGAAGATGGCGGTGGCTGCGTGGCTTCAGGTTTTGCCTGTCATTTTTCTGCTTTTGGGAGCTCAGCCGTTCTCATCGTCGCTTTTTTGTGCAGGACCTGCACCCGTGTCTGCTGCTGACCGTTCCAAGTGGCACATTCCGATGCCATCGGTGAGTGTTACAGGCACTGCTGATCCTGGAAGAGTAAGAGGTGGGGCTACGGTGGCCCAAGGGTCCTTGAAAGTTCCGCAAAAGTACGTTTCCAGAGTGGGTGGGAGGCCCGGAGCGTGTGTGTGGCTGGCTAAACCGGCTCCACCTCCGTGAAGCTGAAAGCCTGCTCTTAGTGGTGGGCTGGGAGGAGTGTCAGGTCCACTTGAGCAGACCTGTTGGGGGTGCGGGGAAAGTAAATCATTTAATTGTCTAACTTTATAGAGAGACTTAAACTTGATGCACACATAGTGGTTTGTCTTTCGGGTGGAGCTCAGACTCTAGTGCACTCGGATTGGATGAAATGGATAGGTAAACAGGAGTCTTCATTTCTTTTTTTATTGTTGTACAGTTTTGTTAATGAGTAATTCTACTGACGAGATGGTTTGACTTCGTTTAAACTTTGAATTTTTTTTTTTTTTTTTTTTGGTTTTTCGAGGTAGGGTCCCACTGTAGCCCATGCTGACCTGAAATTCACTATGTCGTCTTGAACTCACAGCGATCTTCCTACCTCTGCCTCCCGAGTGCTGGGATTAAAGCGTGCACACTTCACTGCGCCCAGCTGAAATGTGTTTTTTTTTTTCTAAGACTGGTTGTGATTAGCAGAGCTAGGGGCTTAAAAATATTTTTTAACATGGGAACGGCCCAAATGGAACAATTCTAAATTTTAATGTGGTAAGGTTAGTCTTTCATTGGAACTTTTACCTGATAGAGCTTTTTTTTTTTTTTCCCTGCGTCTCCCACTTTTGAAACTCGTTTGAATAAGTCTGGTGTTGTGGGGAGATGGCTCAGCCATTAAAAGTGCTTGCTTGCCAAGCCTGTGGACCTGGGTTCGATTCCCCATGCACCTGTGAGCCTAATGCGCCTAAGACAGTGAGACAATGAGAAGAGAGCATGGGGAGCATCTGAAGGCCGCAGGTCAACTAGCCTGGCGTTGCAGTCTGCAGCTGCCAGAGACCCTGTCTCAAACAACCCTTCAGAGTTCTCCTGAGTTCCACATGCACGCGGTGAAACTCAAATAAAAATAAATAAATAAAAACAACATTGGCCCTATTAAAACCACACTGTGGGCTGGAGAGATGGCTCAGCGGTTAAGGCGCTTGTCTGTAAAGCCTAATGACCCAAGTTTGGGTCCTCAGTACCCACACAAGGTGACGCATGCATCTGGAATTGGTTTGCAGCCTCTGGAGGTCCTGGTGCGCCCATTCTGTCTGTCTCTTCTAACTCTCTCTCTCTGCTTGCAAATAAATGAATAAATATTTAAAAAAATCCATGTTGACCTTTTTTGTTTTATTTTCTCCTGCTCACTGATTGTAAATACGTTTTTAAAGCATTATGGCTTATGTTTACTTGGTAAAGATAATCAATTTTAGATTTTTATTCTTTACTAAAATAATAATAGTTTTTTTTTTTTGAGGTAAGGGTTTCACTCTAACCCAGGCTGACCTGAAATTCCCTATGTAGTCTCAGGGTGGCCTGGAACTTCCTGCAGTGATCCTCCTACCTCTGCCTCCCAAGTGCTGGCACCAAGCCCAGCTAGATCTTTTAAATTCAAAAAATAAAACTGCTTATAAGTTGTTTGAAAGTAATGATTGGTTATTCTGAGTGATGTTAGTGAATAAAGAATGAACTAGCAGGTATATTTCTCGAGGCCTTGAGTTAAGATTTCTGTCACAACCTCTCTTCTGTAATCTCTGCCTTGTGGAAAATTGTGGCTGCACTGAGGAGAAAGATCCTGTGTAGTTTGAATGTGATTGAATTTCACTAAGAGGAGAATCTTTTGGATTATGCAAACTAATTTGAGTATTTTATAAATTTAGGTAGTTCTGTTCTTTCTTGGAAATTGAAGTGACCTGATTATCTTTCTTTTGTCTTTGCAGGGGAAGAATTATTTTAGTTTTGGAAAGATTCTTTTCAGAAATACTACTATCTTATTGAAATGTGAGTTTGAATTTCATAAAGTTATTTGAATTCTTTAAAGTTATAAATGTGAATGATCAGTTTTCTACCTCAGTTTACTTGCATTGTATTTTTGAGTTCAGAAATATAATAGACTGGCTCTGTCTAGGTAAAAACATAGTGTAATCAAAGTTCATTCGTTCTTTTCTTTTTGGTTTTTCAAGGTAGGGTTTCACTGTAGCCCAGGCTGACTTGGAATTTACTGTGTAGTCTCAGGGTAGCCTCAAACTCATGGTGATCCTCCTACCTCTGCCTCCAGAATGCTGGGATCAAAGGTGTGTGCCACCATGCCTAGCATCAAAGTTCTTTAATTGAATAATATTCAGAGTGCTTGTATGAAATTTACTTTTCTCTTATTTTTCAGTTTATATTATATGCATACAGATTATATATATAAATGTAGCATGTATGTGATATTTACTAATATATATTATGACACATATATTGACTATATAATACTATATGTACTTAATACATATGTAAACTATATAAATTCAGTTACATCCCATTTGAAGTATATTTCATTATGTTCGTGGATTGACTGTGTGTGTTCTTTTGGTTTGTTTGTTTTTTGGGTGTTTGAAGCAGAGTCTCCTCTAGCCCATGCTGACCTAAAACTCACTTTGTAGCCCAGGCTGGCCTCTAAAACTTATGACCATCCTCCTTCCTCAACCTCCTGGGTACTGGCATTAAAGCCATGTGTCCCCATGCCCAGATTTCTTTTTTTAAGTACTAGAAAAGAGTCATTTTATTAAGAAAAAAAGGCACTCCTAAGTGTGGAAATGGGTCACTGAGCTGGGGGAAAAGGATATGCTCAATCGCCAGGGCTTTCAAATCTATTCTGAATCAGGGATGCCACTGAATTTACTCTGCTGTGCTTGGTAGGTGATCACTGAAAATATGACCTAGGCTTGTCAAACCATTGTCTCAAAGCAAATATATTTACTAAGGGAGTATTTTACCAAGTCAAGTAATAGCAAGTTCAAAGATATTACCAGGAAATAGGGATTATGTAGAAGAAAACCCGTTTGTCCAGTAAGATAACCACTGTATTTGAATCTAAATGATTCCATTGTGCACTAAAGACAAACTTCCTCTTATTCTGGAATTTGCTTTCTTTAGGAAATAAAAAATTGTGGAAAGCTATATTATGTGATGAGGGATAAAAATCCAGATTATTGATTTTTTTTTCCCCCCTGAGGTAGGGTGTCTCTAGCTCAGGCTGACCTGGAATTCACTGTGTAGTGTCAGGCTGGCCTCGAACTCATAGTGATCCTCCTATCTTTGCCTCCCGAGTGCCGGGATTAAAGGTGTGTGCCACCACTGCGCCCGGCTCTGTCCACCTTTTTGGAGATAGGGATGCCATTGAGTTTACTCTGCTATGCTTACTAGGTGATCACTGAAAATATGCCTTCTTTTCATTGGCCATTGGCCTGCAGCTCTCCAAGGATCCTCTTATCCTTCTCTCCAGTGTTGGGATTACAACCATGTCTCCACACCTGATATTTTTATATGGGTTCTGGGGATTGAATTTGCTTCCTCATGCTTGTGAGGCAAGCCCTTTAGCAGCTGTTGTTATTGTGGCCCTCCAGTGTGGTGGTTTTTTTTTTTTTTTTTTTGCAAGTGAGTGTATGTGTGGTGTGGTGTGTGCGTATGCATGTGCCCATGTGGTGTCCTGTGCACTAACCTGTGGAAGCATGCTCATCAGGTGACCCCTCCATTGCTCTTCCACCTGTTACCACTTGAGCTGGGCTTTCTTAGAACCTGCTTCCCACTTTAAAATATTTTTAAAAGCTTTTTTATGAGGAGGTAGGGGAAGGGAATTGGCACACCAGGCCCTCCAGCCCTTCAGTCCAACTCCAGACATGTGCGTCACCTTGTGCACGTGCACCACCTTGTACGTCTGGCTTACGTGGGTTCTGGGGAGTTGAACTGGGTCCTTAGGCTTCACAGGCAAGTGCCTTAACTGCTAAGCCATCTCTCCAGTACCCCCCCCACACACACCTTTTTGGTAAGGCCTAGTGATTCTCTGGTCTCTGCTTCCTACAGGTCTGGGGTTACAGATGTATGTGGCCATGCCTGCTTGCTTATGTGGGTTCTAGGGAACTAACCCAAGTGGTCCTGAGGTCCTCATGCTAGCATAAGAAGTACTCTTAACCACTGAACCATCTCTCCAGCCCTTAGGTTTTTTTTAGTGTGTACATCCATTCATACATGTGTGCACATACATATATATAGACATTAACATCTCTACACACACACACACAGAGAGAGAAAGAGAGAGGGAGGGAGGGAGGAGGAGGAGGAGGAGAGAGGGAGAGAGAATGAATGTGGGCTCACTAGAGCCTCTTGCTATTGCAGATGAACTTCAGATGCATTTGCCCCTAGATTGGCAGGCTTTGCAAATAAGTGACTTGAACTGCTAAGCTATCTCCCCAGACACCTCAATGTTTTTTGTTTGTTTGTTTTTTCAGGGTAGGGCTCACTCTAGCCCAGACTGACCTGGAATATACTATGTAGTATCAGGGTGGCCTTGAATTCAGTTTGATTCTCCTACCTCTGCCTTCTGAGTGCTGCCAGTCTTTTTTTTTTTTTTTTTTGAGACAAGCCCAACAGATTGCCTTCTTTGTTTTTTTTTTTTTTGAGGTAGGGTCTCACTCTAGCCCAGGCTGACCTGGACGTCACTATGTAGTCTCAGGGTGGCCTCAAACTCATTGCGATCCTCCTACCTTTGCCTCCCCAAGTGCTGGGATTAAAGGCATGCGTCACCATGCCGACAGACTGCCTTTTTTTTTTTTCAAATGAGACTGTGAGAGAGAATTAGCACACTAGGGCCTCCAGCCATTGCAGTTGAACTCCAGATGTGTGTGCCACCTTGTGTGCATGTGTGACCTTGCACACTTGTGTCATCTTGTGCATCTGTAGAGTGGAACATGGGTCCTTAGGTTTTGCAGGCAAGGGCCATAACTGCTAAGCCATCTCTCCAGTCCCAGTCTGTTTTATTTATTTATTTTTTTGAGGTAGAGTCTCACCCTGGCCCAGGCTGACCTGGAATGCACTATGTAGTCTCAGGGTGGCCTTGAACTCACAGCGATCCTTCTACCTCTGCCTCCCGAGTGCTGGGATTAAAGACGTGCGCCACCACACTGGCCCAGTATGTTTGTTTTTTTATTTGATGGTATTTCACTAAGTTTAACATACTACATTCTTAAAATGTCAACATTTCATTGCTTACAGAAGATTTGATGTTCCTTAAAATACCTGTTATTGGCTGGGCGATGTGGCACACACCTTTAATCCCAGCATTTGAAGGCAGATGTGGGAGGATTGCTGTGCAATTGAGACCAGCTTGAGACTACATAGTGAATTCCAGGTCAGCCTAGGCTAGAGCAAGACCCTATCTCAAGAAACCAAAAAAGGAAAAAGAAAAATCTGCTAATGGGCTAGAGAGATGGCTTAGCTAATAAAGGTACTTACTTGCAAAGCCTTCTGGCCTCATTGGATTCTCCAGTACCCACGTAAAGACATATCCAAAGTGGCGCATGCATCTGGAGTTTGTGTGTGCCCATTCTTTCTATCTCTGTTTCCACATTAAAATATAAATATTAAAAAAAATTCTGTCATTTATCTGGGCATTGTTGTGAGTTCAAGGTCAGCCTGAGCTAGAGACTATACCTCGAAGAAAACAAAACAAAATTTCTGTTGTCTTTTTCTTTGTTATTGTGTGCTTTCTTAAATTAAATGGTCAGTAGCTCTCATGGCATTGGCAGGACCGGTTTAATAATTTCCTAGGTCTTTGTATTCAAAGTTCTAAAGTGCCTTATTTGTCCTTTAGTATTAATTTATTATTTTGCAGCTAAGTTTCCTAGCAAATATTCTGTTGTGGGGTTGTCTTGTGACGTTATGTAAGTCTGTGTGAGTGTGGGCCCATGTGTGGTCAGAGGAGAGCTTTGGGTATTGCTCTTTACTTCCGTCTTGTGTGAGGTAGGGTGCTTATTCATGGTTGTGTTTGCTACAGTAGCTGGCCTGCGATCTTCTGGGATTCTCCTGTTTTCAGCTCCCATCTTAACTGTAGGAGGCCTGGAATTACAGGTCGTCACTACTGCTTCTGGTTTTATGTGACTGGTGATCTGAACTCAATTTGCTTTTAGCCACTGAACCAACTCTCCAGCCCTAGCCCTTTAAAAAGTTATTATTGTCATTGTATGTGTGCATGTGTATATGTGTGTGTATGCATGAGGCCAGTGGTTAACATTGGGTGTCTGCCTCTATCACGTATCATCTTATTCTTTGAGACAGTGTCTTTTAGTGTACCTAGACTTCTCTGACTGGGCTAGACTAGTAAGTCAGTGCATCACCGGGATTCTTTGTCTTCTCCCCAGTGTTTGGATTATAGGTTTATACCACCATGCCTGGCATTTACATAGGTGCTAGGGATTTGAACTCGGGTCCTCACACTTGCCTGGCAAGCACTTTACCCACTGGGCCATCTCTCCAGCCTTCTTTTCTGACAAGCTTAACTAATCCTATCTCTATGTGTTCTTAAGTTCATAGCCAAGTTCTAGCATCCTTTATATCTTTTCCATAACTTCTACTCAGCTGGTCAGATTTTTGTACATTCTGACATAGCCCTATGAAAATGTGCTGGTCATTTAAAGTTAATTTGTGAGGGGCGCTTTTCTGCAAAGCCAAAGGATGTGAGTTTGATTCCCCAGTACCCACATAAATCCTGTTGCATGCATCTGGAGTTCGTTTACAGTGGCTAGAAGCCCTGGCACATCCATTCTCTCTCTCTGTCTCTGTCTCTCTGCCTCTCTCTCTCTCAAACAAATAAAAATGGATTAAGAAATTAATTTATGAAGACAATTCAAAACACAGAAGAAGCTTATTTGTGGTTGCTTCTTTTGTTATGAACTAAAAGTCGATTCCGGGCTGGAGAGATGGCTTAGTGGTTAAGTGCTTGCCTGTGAAGCCTAAGGACCCTGGTTTGAGGCTTGATTCCCCAGGGCCCATGTCAGCCAGATGGCACAAGGTGGTGCATGCATCTGGAGTTCGTTTGCAGTGGCTGGAGGGCCTGGTGTGCCCATTCTCTCTCTCTCTCTCTTTGTGTCTATCTGTCGCTCTCAAATAAATATAAATAAAAAATAAAAGTAGATTCCTAATACTTTCATTTTTATTTTTGTCATGCTTGTATAAAGCAGTAAGTTGTTATTATATTGTTCCTTCCACACCTGGAAACAGAAAATAGGTTGCTTTTTTTTTTTGTGAACCAAAAGATTTCTTTTTTTTTTTTTTAATTTTTATCTATTTACTTGAGGTGGGGGAAAGGTAGAGAGAATGGGCATTCCAGGGCCTCCAGCCACTGCAAACAAACTCCAGATGCATGCACCACCTGTGCCGTCTGTCTTGTGTGGGGTACTGGGGAACCAAACATGTGTCAGGCTTCACAGGCAAGTGCCTTAACTACTAAGCCATTTCTCCAGCCCCCAAAGTAGACTTCTAAATATTCAGGGTTATTTATTTATTTATTTGTAAGCAGAGAGAGATAGAAGAGAGGCAGAGCGAATGGGTGCACTGTAGATGAACTGAAGATGCATGTATCACTTAGTGCATCTGGCTTTATGTGAGTACTGGGGAATTGAACTCTGGTCATTAGGCTTTGTAGGCAAGTGTCTTAAACTGCTAAGCCATCTTTCCAGCCCTGTTTTTTGTTTTTTTGAGACGAGTCCCATGTAGCTGAGGCTTGTGGTGAACTCCCCATCCTCCTCCTCCCTCTTCCCCTTAGGTGCTGGAATTGCAGGTGTGCAGCACCATGCCCATTCAGTCATGTTTATTTTTGACATATTTATACAACAGAGTCTTTAGTATATTGCCTGTTACTCAACTAGCTTCGGAGATAAGAAGGAATGTTGATGTCCCCAGGTGAGACAGCTAATCATCATGTGGTAAAATTTACATCCTCAAGTCTTGAGCTTGATGCTGTGGTCCATTAGAATATTGTATCTCAAACTGTTCAGTGAGCTATATGAAGCTTCTGTGGTTCCATGAAACTACTCTTCAGGGGAGAAATTGAATGCTCCTCATCTTTGCTTTAATTTTCACTTTTTTCGTTACTATTTCTAGCCAGTCTTGACAACTTTCAAGGTCTAAGCCATGACTTTGTCATCCAGTGGAACTGTTTACACCACCATGTGTATGCACAACATCAGGTTCCATCTTTTGGAACTCTGTCCACTTTTTTGGTCTTTCTTTCCATTATTTTATTTTTTGGTTTTTGGTTTTTGAGGTATGGTCTTACTTTAGCCCAGGCTGACCTGGAATTCACTGTGCAGTTTCAGGGTAGCCTCGAATTCATGGTGATCCTCTTACTGCTGCCTCCCAAGTGGTGGGATTAAAGGCGTGCACCACGTCTGGCTTCTGTCCACCTTTTTTTTTGAGACAGTGTCTCTCATTGGCTGGGAGCTTAATGTTAGGCTATACTGGCTGGCCAGCAAGCCTCAAGGCTGCTCCTCTTTCCCAGCACTGGGATGATAAGTGTGCTACCAGTACTTGACATTTTGTGTGGGCTCTGGGGATCAAACTTGAATGTTCATGCTTGTGAGCAAAGTGTTGTACCCAATAAGCTATTTTTGCAGTCTGGACTGGCTTTTTTTTTTGTTTTTTGTTTTTTTTTGTTTTTCGAGGTAGGGTCTCACTCTGGCTTAGGCTGACCTGGAATTCACTATGTAGTCTCAGGGTGGCCTTGAACTCTCGGTGATTCTCCTACCTCTGCCTCCCGAGTGCTGGGATTAAAGGTGTGTGCCACCCGGACTGGCTTTTTAAAGGATCTTGGATAATTTGTTCCAGTCCATTTCTCTCAGTCTAATCCTGTGCTATTATATCTTAGTATACTTGTGCTCTGTTCAATAAATATGACATGGAATTTTGATAACTTAGGACTGCTTTAAACTCCCAGAGTTTCCAAATAGAAATGGAGACATTGAGGTTTTAAGACATAGAAATGGACTTATAGTTTTAAAATGATTTGAAAAAAATTCCACAAAACCCTACTTAACTACTATTTATTTGTCTGCTTGAAAAGCAGTATTGGACTGGTGAAATGGCTTAGCGCTTAAGGTGCTTGCCTGCAAAGCCTAAAGACCTAGGTTCTGTTCCCCAGGACCCACATAAGCCAGATAAACAAGGTGGTACATGCTTTTGGAGTTTGCTTGCAATGTCTCTTTCTCTCTCTATCTCTCTTAAATAAATTTGAAAGTGTAGAAACCAGATGATTAAAAAGAAAGAAAGAAAGGCAATATTATCTGAAGAATATCTGGGTCTGCAGGCATGGTGGCTCATACGTGTGATCTCAGAACTGTGGGAGCTAAGGCCAGAAGATTGCTGTGAGTTTGAGGCCAGTGTGGGCTACAGATCAAACCCTGCCTCAAAAAGACACAAAAAAGCAAAACACAAACAAACAAAAAGCCAGTTCTTTCTACATAATCACTCTATTTTCTTATGTTTAAAAAAAGAATGTTCTTTGTGTTTCTCAGTGTAGTATAGAAAATAGGATATAAGTTAGAGAAATGCCTCACTTGGGAATTACCTTTTATTGACA